>NW_005370731.1:230447-240069 GCF_000412655.1 Myotis brandtii
GCAGCCCTCCTGGGGGCCACCACGCCCGAGGATGGAGCTGAGGTGGACAGCTATGACTCGGATGATGCCAGTGAGTGTGGGGGCTCCAAGGGCCCAGGGTGGTAGTGGGGGCCTCCAAGCTGTGGGAAGGGGATGGGGCCCTGCTGGGTGTGTGTGGGGGAGGCCAGGGCACAGGCACCACAGCTGCAGTCAGTGTGGAGACTACAGCTTTAGCAAGGCTCAATATTCAATATTTCTCCTGAGACAACCACCCACACAGCCCCGTTGCAGCCGAACCAGGAACCCAACACACAGGCTGGCAGGCTGACATGCACATACCTTCATGGCCCGCGCACCAGCCGGCCCGCCACCGCGCGCTCACACACCTGCCTTTACACACGGACTCACGCTGCTTCTCTTCTCCAGCCACCCTGGGCACGCTGGAGTTTGACCTTCTCTATGACCAGGCCTCCTGCACTTTGCACTGTAGTATCCTCAGGGCCAAGGTGGGCACCCCCTCCCTCCCCAGCCTCAACCCTGTTTGCCTCCCACACGGGAGGGATGGGTTTCCATCCTTCCCTTCTCCAGGCCATACCCCTGCTCCCCACACCCCCTCCCAAGTCCCCTTCTCCTTGGCTCTCCACACCCCAAGGATCTACTCTGCTGAGGGAGGGCTGGGAGCTCACCGCCCTCTTTCCTCCCCTCCTCGCCAGGGCCTCAAGCCCATGGATTTCAATGGCCTGGCCGACCCCTACGTCAAGGTGCACCTGCTGCCTGGAGCCTGCAAGGTAATAGCTCCCTCCCTCCCTGAGTCTGACGCAGCTTCTGGGTCTATCCCCAGGCTCCCCCGCTTTCAGCCTCTGTGGGTCTAGGGAACAGGTATTGAGAATCCTTCGTCCCCACGCCGCAGGCCAATAAGCTAAAAACGAAGACGCAGAGGAACACTCTGAATCCCGTGTGGAACGAGGACCTGACGTACAGTGGCATCACGGATGATGACATCAGCCACAAGGTGCTCAGGTGAGGCCCATCCTCCCTGCTACCAAAGCCTCCAGCTCCGCCCGTGCCTCCTCCGGGACAGCTGTCCTTGGAACCTTCTTTGGTTGACTTACTTCCCGTTAAGCCCCTCAGATGCTCACGTGCAATCAGTGGCGCCCCATCCCCTTTGGCAGCAGCCAACATGCTCCCTGGCGTTCCTACCCCACATGGCTCCTCCTGCCTCCAGCAGAGGGCTGCCCTCTTCTGACCGGCCGTTCATTACTCTTATCCTTTTCCTTTGCCTGTTGTCTCTTCTACCTGGAAAGCGCTGCTTTCTGCTCCTCTTTCCGCCACCCTAAACCCCACGCTTTGTCTGAGGCCCCGCCTCCCCCTGAAAGTGGTCCCTGGTCCCCAACAGCCCTTTTCAGAGGCCCTGACTGAAGTCAGGCCTGTGCAGCGCATGTCTGCCCATTCTGTTGCCTCTGTCCCCCCAACATCTCTAAGGAAGTCTGAGGATAGGAAACTTGCCCAGTCATCCCTGAGGTGTTACGGGGAGAGCAGTCCCTGACAGGGAATGAAGGGCAGCAAAACCTAGGCTTCTAGAACTTTCCTTTGTTCTTGGGCAATAGGGAGTCATGGCAGAGTTTGTATCAGGGCAGGGGCATAGTCAGGGCTGTTTTATTTTTTAAAAAATTTAGATGTTTATTTACTTATTATTTTTATTGACTTCAGAGAGAAAAGGAGAGGGAGAGAGAGAAATATCAATGAGAGAATCATTGATCGACTGCCTCCTGTACGCCCCCCACTGGGGATGGAGCCCACAACCTGGGCATGCGCCCTGACCAGGAATTGAACCGTGACCTCATGGTTCATAGGTCGACGCTCAACCACTGAGCCACACTGGCTGGGCAGGGCTGTGTTTGGGAGAAATCACCTTGATGTTGTGTGTGAGGTGGACTGGAGGGAGGACAGGCAGAAACCAGAAAGGCTGGCCCCATAGTTCAGATGCTAGACTAGAGAGTGAGGACTACATCACTCGCTGGGTGCTCTGCGGTATCCAACCCCGGGCTATGCATTTTATTTTATTATTATTATTTTATTGATTTCTTACAAAGAGGAAGGGAGAGGGATAGAGAGTTAGAAACATCGATCAGCTGCCTCCTGCACACTCCCTACTGGGTATGTGCCTGCAACCAAGGTACATGCCCTTGACCGGAATCGAACCTGGGACCCTGGAGTCCGCAGGCTGACGCTCTATCCATTGAGCCAAACCGGTTAGGGAACGGGCTATGCATTTTATATTCCTTCATTTCACTTGGTCCTTACAGTAGCTTTAGGAGGTGGGCGAGTAGAATCTCCATTTTATAGATGAGAACTGAAGCGTCAGGAGGTTGACTTGCCCAAGCTCACGCGGTTGCTAGGAAGTTGCAGAGCTGGGAATGAACACTCCTGCATGACAGCTACCCAAGAGTGTCACAGCAGAAGCAAGTGCAGGGGCCGAAGGAGACAACACAAACACAAACACTCCTTTCTCACCTCTGGCCTCACAGTCTCTCCCCGGCCGGCCCTCTGCATGCAGAACAGGACAGGAGCTCCAGAGGAGTGGGTGCCTGGTCCAGCTGCCCGAGGCTCCTCAAGGCCTTCTAGCCCTCACAGCCTGAATTGGTGACCACACCCACCAATGCCCACCCTACGCAGTCAGCAGGCTCCTGTCCACAGGCCCAGAAGGCAGGGGTGGGGAGGGTCCCCAAGATTTGTGAAGGCTTCCGGAAGTCGCTGAGCAGATCCCGATGGACCAGGGGACAGCCTGGGCAATGTAGAGGGAGGGGTAGGGGAACAGGGCACATCAAAACATCCTCCCTCAGGTGCCAGGCCTGGTGCCCACCGCAGCCCATTTTACAGATGAGGAGTATTTAACGAAGGCAGAGCAGGACCAGCCCCGGGTGCCCATGGTTCCATCGGAGGCACTTTCTCACTGGAGTGGGGCCCAGGGACCCCAGGGGCCCTGACCTTGGTTTCCCTGCCAGGATCTCCGTGTGTGATGAGGACAAGCTGAGCCACAATGAGTTCATCGGAGAGATCCGAGTACCCCTCCGCCGCCTCAAGCCTTCACAGAAGAAGCATTTTAATATCTGCCTTGAGCGCCAGGTCCCGGTCCGTATGGTGCTAAGGGGAGGGGTTCCTGGGGAGGCCAGGTTTCCAGAACCTTCTCTTTGCCCTTTCAGCTGGCGTCACCCTCTTCCATGTCGGCAGCGCTGAGGGGCATATCCTGCTACTTGAAGGAGGTAAGGCGCCTCACAGGGACCAGTCCGGGTGGGAGGTGGTAAGGATGCAGCTGACCTCTGTGTCTGCCCCGAAGCTGGAGCAGGCGGAACAGGGGCCTGGGCTGCTGGAAGAACGAGGGCGCATCCTGCTGAGCCTCAGCTACAGCTCTTCACGCCGCGGGCTACTGGTGGGCATCTTACGCTGTGCCCACCTGGCTGCCATGGACGTCAATGGCTACTCCGACCCCTATGTCAAGACGTGAGCCCTCCCCGTCGAAGTCCCGTCCCCTCCCCTCCCCTCCCCTCCCCTCCCCAGGGAGCCTGACCTCTGCCCTGTCCTTTTCTGGCCTATCCCTGACCACCCTGCTCCTCTGCCCCTGCCCCACCTCCTTGGCAGGTACCTGAGGCCAGATGTGGATAAGAAATCCAAGCACAAAACAGGCGTGAAGAAGAAGACTCTCAACCCAGAATTTAATGAGGTAAATGGGGAAGGGACCGGAGATCACAAGGGGAGGGGGCGGGGCCTGGCAGGGGGTGGGGCAATGCCTCATGGAAGGTGTGGCTTGCCCTGTCCCAGGAGTTTTTCTATGAGATGGAACTCTCCGCTCTGGCCACCAAGACTCTGGAAGTCACAGTCTGGGACTATGACATTGGCAAATCCAACGACTTCATTGGTGAGGGAGGAGCCCGCTGGGTGGTGCTGAGGGAGGGCAGACTGGCAGCGAGCAGGGCCCTGATTTTGCCTCTCCTGCTCCCCAGGGGGTGTGTCCCTGGGACCTGGTGCCCGGGGAGAGGCCCGGAAGCACTGGAATGACTGTCTGCAGCGGCCAGACATAGCCCTGGAGCGCTGGCACACCCTGACCAGCGAGCTGCCCCCTGCAGCCGGGGCTCTGCCCTCAGCCTGAGCGAGTCGAGCAGCTGCCCAGCACAGGCCCCTCAGGGCTGGGTCCAGCACCCAACCTTCGCACGAGTGTGTTGCACGTTTACACGGGGTGGATGCCCCGCCCGCCCTGCACTACCTGTCTTATTTCGTGAGAATCTCTGTGACTGTGGGTCTGTCTTCTTGTGAGGGACTGTGGAGATCTGTATTCACATATGCAAACTTCCTCCTGCCTGACTCGCTACTACATGCAAATATGCAAACCACCCATCCTGTGCACACCTGCAGGGGGAGTCCTGCCAGGGCCCCTGCCCCAAGGCCCAGCTGCTGCTTCTCTCTTGCCTCTCCAGGCTGCCCGTCCCCTCCACCACAGGGAGGAGGTCGGATTAGGGGGGGTTCGAAAGAGAAGATTCCAAAAAAGAAAAGGACAAAACCCAAAAAAGAGCCACTCCTTTACTACAGAATCCTCGTTTGAAAACAACACATCTAGCCCTGTACAGCTGCCCTTTTAAATGGAAGCGGGGAGGCACCGCAGGGTCCCGGCCTCTCCGAGGGGTGGCAGATGTTCCCAGCCACTCATTTAAACCACTGTCCCCAGGATGGGGCCAGGATGTGAGGGCAGCCTCCTGCCCTCCCTGGTGAGGGGCCCTCCTTCCAGGGGACGTTTGTGCATGTTTACGCCTCTTCTGATTGTGTCAGTGGCCGCAGCATGGCAACTGGGCGTCAATAAATGTCTCTGTGGAAGCTGGGGCTCATGTGCTGGCACAGGGGGCTGGACAGGGGCTCGGGCAGAGGGGGTCACTCCGGGATGTCGATCACCAGGTCATCATCTCCATCCAGGGCATCATCCCCGCTGCCTGCATCGCTGAACATCTGCCGAGGGACTGCACTCAGGATCGTAGGGGGGGGCATCTTAGTGGGAGGCAGTGGGGCCAGGGCTGCCCCCACCCCAGCCCCAGAACCCCGGCTGGGGAAGGTCAGCGGCCCTCCCACAGGGCAGTCAGGGGGTCCCACCGCCATCTGCAGCAGGGGGGGGGGGAAGAAACACAGGGAGGGGCTGTCAGGAAGGAATGGGACCTCCAGGAGGCTGGCACTGCCCCTTACGGCAGTTCTGGGGGGTGGGGAAGGGGCAAAGGCTCATTCAAAGGGTACTGGACACAGCCAGGCCAGCCACACTGGAATCAGGGGCCTACCCCACCACGGCCACTTCAGAGTCTCAAACCAGCAAGTGCCTGGGGGTAAGGGGTAGTAGTGATGGAGGCAGTGATGAGGGCGGGAGGGGCTTACAGGAAACCAGGAGGGAAAGGCTGGGCCCTGCCTCACCGGGGAGGCACCTCGGCAGCCCCTGTGAGGGCACAGCAATCAGAGCCAGCCTGGGCCGGCCTGCCTGCCTCTAGGCACCTGATACCACTGGCCACCACTGGCCTTCTCTCCCCCCTCCTACGGTGGGACTCACTGGTTTGGTGGTAGGGCGGGGGGTGTCCTAGGTCTTCACCCCCTGCTATGTGAGGCCTCATATCTGGGATGGCCCCTCCTTGGGATCCCCGCAGTCACTGGCCTAGGCCAGGCCCTCCTCTCAGCTCACCTGGACTACGGTACCAGCCTCCTAACTGGACTCCCTGCCTTCAGCCTCTCCCAGCTCCAGCTCCTCCTCCACACTGCAGCCAGAGTGAGCTCTCTAAAACACAAACCTGAGCGTGTCACTCCTCCTTGCTGCCCGGGGCAGGCAGTGCCGCATGCCTGAGGACGGGCGTGCCTGAGAACGGCAGGCGGTCCTTCCACCTGCAGTGTTCTTTTCTATTTGTCAAAAGTCCTGCTGTGTCCTCTGAGGCTGGGAAGTGGCCTCTGTCCTGCCCAACCCTCCAGCCCCGTTCCTGCCAGGTCCTGACAACCTCCCCCCAGAGAGCTCGGTGGGCTGCACGCCTCGCCTGTGAGCACAAACCGAGCACATGCTGACAGATGCCCTTTAATGCGCTCTGACCATTCTGACCACCCTGGAAGGGAGGAGGGGTCACGGGCCCGAGGAGAAAACAGGCTGCCAGGTCCCCACTGGGCAGTGTCCAATCTGGCCCTGGGTTGCAGGTGGCAGGAAATGCTTCTGTGTGGTCTTCACAGTGGCCCTTCTAATTGTTTTAACCCATCAGCCCTCACGGCCCACCCCACACTGTTCCTGGGTGGCGTGGAGGGCCAGAGTGGGTTTTTAATCAGGGTCAGCACCTCAGGGTACAGGTGACTGCCAGGACTGATGACAGGAGGCCAAGCATTGAATAGTGCCCTTGTATCCAGTACGAGGCACCCATGTGTACACAGAGGAGCAGACACATACATGGCTGAAAAAAGCAGCGACATGAGGACTGTCCCCCTCCTCTGGCCACTGCTCTTGATTCCTACTCCAGCTCCCACTTCCTAACCTGCTTGGACTCACTCAGTGGCCCCCTCAGGTGACCAACAGCAGCTAATGTTTACCTGGGGCTTCCTAGGGACCAGGCACTGGGCTCCGTGTTCTTTCCCTTCACTCATGTTAACGTGACAGTGACCCCGTGACCCCAGGAGAAGCAAGCTGAAGCTCAGAGTGAAATGACATGCCCAAGGTCACATGGGGAGCTGGGGTTCAAACCCAGCCGAGTCTGACTGAGGCCCAGGCTCCTAACTGACCTGCTTCAGTCTTCACAGCGTCCCCTCCTCACACCACGTCACTCGGAAGCCTCAACGACCCCCACGCCCTTCACAGACCCGCCCGCCTCTGGGCACCAAGGCCTTCTACGGTCCACCATCCTAGCTTCCTTTCCAACACTGTTCCTTCATCCCTCCTGCTCTAGCCCAAACAACACCGGTCATGTCCTTTGTCTTCCTCCCACCACTGCCCCAGCCTGTAACACCCAATCTCACTTACCCTGGGCTCAAGTGTTACCTCTTCTTTGAGGCCTTCCCTGAAGTATCCCCTTCCCCAAGCACAGCCATTGATCTGGGCCTCTCTCCCAACGAGTATTTTCCCTCCTGAATGTCTAGAACTTAGCTCCCCAAAGCTTCTCTGCTTTAGGACCAACCCCTCAGAAAGCCTCAAAGGGCCAAGCCCCGCCACACCACACCTCTGCCCATTGGCCCCCGGCTTCGCTGACCCTTGCCATCTCCACCATCCTGCCCTACAGGCCAGAAACAAAATCCTTGCTAAGTAGGGTGGAGGGTCAGTGTATCACCCATTACCTACCCATTTTTCAGGCTTAAGGGCCGAGGTTACACAAGGAGTAAGTGGCAGAGCTGGGAGATGAACTCTAGAACGCACACCCAGCACCACCACAAGCATGTCATCCCATTGCACTTCCGGTTCCAGAACCTTGAGTCAAAAGTCCACCTGACTTGAGAGCTGTCCAGCCCGGTACCTATTCCACTTGGATTCAGAGCTGGACGGGCACTGTGCCTTCTGTGTCCTCATGTCTCCTGGAGCTAAGTGCGCAGACCGCCCCTCTTCTCCACCCACTCTCACTCGTGATCGCGTCCACTTCCATGCTGATGACTTCCAGCACATACCCCATGAGCCCCAGGCTCATCACCCAATTGTCTTGTTGGCATTTCCAGACAGTATCTCAACATGTCCAAAACCAAACTCCTCATCTCTCCCACTCCTGACTTCTTCGGTTGCTCAGGCCAAAAACCCTGGAGTCCTCCTTGACTTCTTTCTCACAGCCCACACTGGTCTTCCTGTGGCTCATTCTTTGCAATAGACCCTCTCTCCTGCTATCTGGTCTACTGCAGCAGCCTCCTCACTGGTCTCCCCATGTCCATCCTGACCAGACCCCCTCCCCGTCTCTTCTCCCTCCCCAGTCTATTCTCCACACAGCAGTGCCAGCAATTTTGTTAACATGTAAATCAGATCAGATTCTCCCTCTGCCCAATCTCTCCAGACTCCCTATTCATTCATAGTACAAGCCAAAGTCTTTACACATCGACAAGGCCTCACACCATTTTACCCGTTATTTCTCTGACCTGCTCTCTGATCATTCTCCCCCTCTGACTTTCATTCGATCACACTGACTCCTTCCCGGTCCTTGAACAGCCAAGTATGCACACACACACTCCTACCCCAGGGCCTTTGCACTGGTTAGCCTTCCTGATTGAAACACTTTGCCAGAGAGCCACATGGCTTGTTCTCATTTTGGTGAAGTCTCTACCAAATAACATCCCAGACCACCTAACCATAAACACCAGTACCCATCTACTCTGGTGCTTCCCATCCTCTTCACCTGACTCCATTTTTCTGCACTGCTATCTATTTATTTTACTTTCTGCCTATCTTGCTAAAATATGAGCTCCACGAAGGCAGAAATTTGTCTGTTTTATTCACTACTTCATCTGCAGCACCTAGAACAGTGCCTGGTGCATAGTAGACACTCAGAAAACACTTGTTGATTATGTGTATTTTGATTGCTCACTATACAGACTCAGAATCTGAGCCTTGGAGGGTGAAGGACCCCTGCTCAAGGCCCCATGGTTTCAATTGTGCAGCCTTGACTTGATTCTAGATCCCACAACTCCGTCCCTCCCTCTGGGGCTGCCGGGCATCACAGAACAGCTGTGAAAATGAGCCTGGCCCCCCGGTCACACTGCAACAGTCTAAGGGCAGGATCCCAGGCATCTTTACTCTGAGTCCCCCAAGGCTGGTCCTACCCGATTTATCTCCACATCGAGCCTGTGAGCCAGTATTTCTCTGACCCATATCCCTCAGTACTTAGCCCTGGGCTGGGCCCCCAGCAGCCCCAAATCAATCCTTCAAAATTCTCCGACAGGCCCCCAGCCGCTGTCCTGAGGCTCCCTCAGATGGCTATCCTCCTGCCATTCTGGCCCCTCCCTAACATCCCCCGAACTGGGTACCTTGAGTTTCCGGGGCAGGCGGGGCCGTTTCTCCCGCTTGGGCCTCAGGGGGCTGGGCTCGGGCAGCTGCAGGGCCAGGTAGTCAGAAGGGAATGGGGGGTAGGGGGGGGAAGCCAGCTGCAGGTGGGAGTGGGGGGATGGAGATGGGAAATGGAATGGATGGGTGGGAGGTGAAGGGAAAAAATGCAAACAGGAAGAAGAATGGAAAAACAAGAGATGATGATGAGTGTGGCTTCTGAACAGAAGGGGATGGGACAGCAGCAGGACTTTGTCCTGGGGTCTGCTCTCCTCAGTCATATCTGTCCCCCATTCCTACACCAGAGAGAACCGGGCAGCCATGACTCACACCCCTCCAAGGGACGCTTGCTGGTCACACCCAGACTGATGTCCCCAGAGCTGGGCCAATTTCACCCTGAGGCCTGGCCTCTCTACCCAAATGATGCCCACCTTCTTCCCAGGCATCTTAGTTACCATTTCCCATCCCTGAGCCCCAACTCACCGAGCTCAGGTATGGGGAGGGGGCCCCGGAGGCCTGAAGGGGAAACCCTGCTGAAGGAGGCAGAGAGAGGCTGGAGGGAGAGGGGGCACCCCCCATCGGAGGGCTTCTTTTCCTGGAGAAAGGATAGGGGAGGGGGTCAGAGGAAGCTAGGAG
>NW_005370731.1:240236-268337 GCF_000412655.1 Myotis brandtii
CCCCAACCTCTCCCCAGAGAATGATGGCTTCTTCTCACCTCTTGGGGGCTGGCGTGTCCGACAACTTGGGTGTCCCCTCTGTCTCACTGTTATCTGAAGATGCAGTGGCATCTGAGTCTGTGAGGGGGAGGGCTGGTCAGTGGGGAGGGTTCCTGTTCACCCCAGAGGGTATGACCTCGACTCTGGAAGGGCGCCAGGCAAGCTGACTCTTCAGCTGGCGCGCCCAGAGTCTCCAACTTCTTAAAAGGTCCTTTACACCTGACTCCCACAAACACTTCCTGCCAGGCTCCTCCACGGTGACACATGTCAAGCACTTCCTACCTGCCAGACTCTGACCAGGCACCTGGCATTCACTGCCCCTCCTCCTCTTCATAACCACCCAAGAAGGAAGGTGAGGGCCTCACTTCCACTTTTCAGATGAGGCCACTGAGGCGAAGAGTAAGGTGTGGGGCTGAACTTGAACCCAGGTCTCTGACTCCCTGGCCAATTTACGCCTCTAAGCTGCTTTCAGCTCCTCCCTCTGCTCCACTCCCTATGATCCAGGGTCCTGTTAATCCCTCTCTCAAGTTTCTCCTATCTTTATCCACTGCCCCCCATTCCAACTGCCACAAGATCGAGCCACTACCCTGTGGTGTCAAAATCCCCTAAGCAATCTCACCTCTCCTGCAGCACACTGTCCACTCCAACTTCAGACAGGGTGGAGGGTCAGTGTATCACCCATTACTGATCACATCTGAAATGCTTAATGTGGCCTCAACCTACCTTTCTGATCTCCCAACCAAACTATACTCTTTACATCATGCCAATCAATTTAATAAAAAAACATTTATTTCCCAGTCTGTGCCTCTACATACAAGGTCCATCACTCATTTGACAAATAACGGCTACGTGTGATATGTGCCTTTCTCAATTTCTTGGCTGAGATACATCCTTTAAGAAGCAAATTCATATACATGTCTAATCACCATTGTACAGCTGAAACTAATATATTGTATGTCAATTGTAACTGAAAAAGAAAAAAAAGTGATGTAATGGCACCTCTCTGAGAAGTCTTCCAAAATCCTTCAGGCCCAGTTAATCACTGGCTGTTCCAGAATTCTACTCTCACGTCATGGTTCTCCTTACACTGTGCTAACATGTGTCATGTGTGGGTATTTCCCTGACCAGACTGTGGGATTCTCCAGGATACAAGTGGGCTTATGTGTGTAGCTCTTGCTCTTCAGATTTATCACACTCTGACCATGAACATGCCGACTTTCTTGCTTCCTACCCTGAAACCCCCTTGATCAGGAAGTTCATTGGAATCCCCGGGGGAAGGAACAAGCAGGCAAAGAGAAGCCAGAATAAAAGCCAAATGTTTTTGCCATGACCTAGATGAGCTGGCTTCCACCTACTTCTCTGACCTCATTTAGCATCTACTACCTTCCTATAATATGTAAATGAATGGTGTTGTGTTCCAATAAAATTATTATTTTTTTAAATATATATTTTATTGATTTTTTACAGAGAGGAAGGGAGAGGGATAGAGAGTTAGAAACATCGATCAGCTGCCTCCTGCACACCCCCTACTGGGGATGTGCCCGAAACCAAGCACATGCCCTTGACTGGAATCGAACCCGGGACCCTTCAGTCCATAGGCAGACGCTCTATCCACTGAGCCAAACCGGTCAGGGCCCAATAAAATTACAAAAACAAGCAGCCTGGCTGAATGTCATCTGCTGACCCTGCTCTAGATCAATGTTTAAAGGGACCAGAGAGAGGTGACTGTATGTGACATGGCTTCTGAGGGTCCCACCCTGGAACAGAGGCACAAATGCCACTCTAGGGCTTTTCGAACTGTGGATCTCAACTCATTAGTAGGTCATGAAGTAATTTTATTTGTTGCAATCAGCATTCAATGAAAAATAAGAAAAGAAAAAACAGTCTAAAAAGTGTCAGAAAAAAATGTGTATAGTGACCTTAACACTGTTTCATTAAATTTTGTCTTATAAGTATTTAAGTAGAGACTTGTTCATGATGTAAAATATATTGTTGATTGTAACAGTGCTTTAAAAAGTTTGAAAACACTGCTTTATATGCTTTAGCCCTTCTGCTCTTCAGACTCTTCTGTTACCTCAGAGTATTTGCATTTTGTTATTCTCTCTGCCTGGAAACCTCTCATTCATACTTTCTAAGATTGTTTTTTGTTTTTTCTTACCTAGGTCCTAGCACCAACACTACTTCCTAAAAAAGGCCTTTCTTGGACACTCTGTTGAGACATCACCTGTGGTCTGCTTTTATATGGTCTGCAAACTAAGAATGGCTTTTATATTTTTAAATGGTTGGGGGTGGGGGGACAAAATATAGTTTATGATGTGAAATTCAAATTTCATTGTCCATAAATAAAGTTTTACTGAAACACAGCCATGCTCACTTATCTATCTATCACCTTTGGCTGCTTTTGCACTACAACAGCAGAACTAAGTAGCTGTGACAAAGACTATATGTTCTGCAAAGCCTAAAATAGTTGTTAATTGGTCCTTTACAGAAAAAGTTTATCACCCCTGCTCTAGCCTGATTTTATTCCTTTCAAATCTAACATTCTAATTTCTTGCTTACTTATTATCCCCAGCTAGGATAAAAATTCCAAGAGACTTCATCCATCTTGGTCACCACAGTACCTCCAAAGTCAGTGCCTACAACACAGACGTTCAATAAATGCTCGAGTGAAGAACAGTGGCGGTGGAGGGCAAGCAACGAGGCTGAAGAAGCCCTGGCCGCTGGATGCCTCCGCAGCCTAAAAGGAGGCCCAGGACGCTGGCTGCGCGCCAGGAGCCATGCCGTCCCCCTATCAGTCATGCTCACCCGAAGAGTCTTCATCCACGTTCTCGTACTGCAGGAGCCGGTCTAGGAGGAAACTGAGGAAAGAGGCGGGGCGAACAGAGTTCATTGCGGCCGCAGCAACGCTGTCCGGCCCTTGTCCCTCTGGCTGGTCCGCTGGAGCCCAGCGACAGCCCCAGGCAGGCACCATGCCCGTGGGGCCCGATTCCCGCAGCAGGGTCCGAGTACGTACCGCCACCGGACCTCATCCCCCGGGGCTCCCTTCTCCCGCCCGGCGCGGCTCACCTCTTGTCCCGGGACACCTTCAGCAGTTTCCTCTGTGCCTTCCTCAGTTCCTCCTGGAAGCACTCGTGTTCCTGCATCACAGTCAGGTGCGCGCTGAGCCGGCGGGGCCCGGGAAGGGCCGGAACCTGGCGACAGCTCACCCCTCCCTTTCCTCGTGGGAAAACCGCGGTCCTCCCGGAGGCAGGCCTCACCCCCACCTCCTCACCCCGCACTCACGTAGATGAGGAACTTGAGCTTCCGCTTCAGGTTCCGGTACTTCTTCTTGTAGTCCACTTCGCCGTCCGCCGGCCCGTTCATGACCAGCCCCGGAGCGGCGCCCAGCACTGAAGTCCCGCTACCCTCCCAGCGCTCGGCCCCGCCTCTCCACCCCCCACTTCCGGAGACGAAGTCAAACCGTGCCCGCGGGGACTACAATCCCCGGCGTGCCCCGCGCCCAGGTTTCGTTACCACCCCGTTGCCCTCTCAGGGAATACCGGGAAAGGAACTTTGCTACCCGGGACGACGCTAAAGATGGTGTCGCCGCGACTTGATGACATCACAAAGATGGCGGACGCCGGAGGTTCTCCCTGACTGATTCTACGTGTGCTCAGAGATTGGCAGGCACAAGACTCTTCCCCCGGGGAGTCCTAGTTTTCAGGAGAGATGTCCCTTTTCTTCTGTCTTCCGAAGTCACAGCGGCCTAGCTGGCACGAGACCACGGACGGAGGCGTCGCGGACTGATTACGTACACCCAAAGGTGGCCGCGCCGAATCTAAAAAAAGGGAGGAGCCGCGAGACCCTCCAACTGCCGGGAAATCAAGGTTTGTCTGGCAAAGCCCTCGGTCCAAGCGGCCCGCAACCGACACCCAACGGTCCCTCGCCTTACAACGCCACGACACTGCGCGTGCGCACGTTCCTGTCAAATGCGCTAACGGAGGCCGGGAAGAAAAAAGGCGGGGACCACCAATCCCAACCCGCGCAAAATGGCGCGGGAGAACGAGTTGCGGGAGTTCACCCGTAGCTTCTTCCGAGGCCGCCCGGACCTCAGGTGCACTGGAGGTTGGGGTGGGGGTGGACAAGGGCAGGGCCGGGCTGGGGACTCCCCCTGACATCTCTCTCCGCAGCACGCTCACCCACTCCATCGTGCGGCGAAGGTTCTTGGCTCACACCGGCCGCGACCACCTGGATCCCAAGGAGAAGCAGGCGCTGAAGCGGCTCGTGGAGGAGGAACTGCTGAAGATGCAGGTGAGGGCGGAACCCCCTCCACGGGAGGCAGGGCTTGTTGCCGAGGAGTAGGGGCCAGAGAGGGGGTGTAGCAGAGCATCGCCTTGATACACGTTTTGCCCTCTTGATGCTCAAACAGGGGGATGAAGCGGGTGCCAGAGAAGGACTAGACCTTGCCAAGAAGGCAAAGAGGCCTCCCACCTCCTGCAGTGACCCAGAGAGGAAAAGGTTCCGTTTGAATTCGGATTCAGGTTAGTGCCTTCTGCATAGTTGGTTTATTCAGAAAGTATTTACTGTGCATGTAATATGTCCCAAGGCATTGGATGAGGTCGTGAAGCCAGTGAGTCAGGAACCCGGAACAGGGTGGACTGATGGGCTGTTTCCCGCTGTCTCTCATCTCCTTTCTTCTGTCTAAAGCAGGGTTTGAGACAACCTATCTCAAGTGGAGGGAAAAGGGGCAGGAGGAACCTGTCCCAACCTTCTCTTCTCTCCACATTCCAGAGCCCAGTGCTGCAGCCTCCAGTCCAGACTGCTCCAGCCACCCAGCGAAGAATGGGATGGGGGGAGTAGCCAGTCCCACAGAGGAGAGTCCAAAGCGGGCCTCAAAAAGAGCAATTGAGAGCAGCGATGAGGAGGAACAGCAGAGGGACCTTACTGCATACAAGACTGGATTAGAGGAGGAGGCAGTGAAGGAGAGCTGGAAGGAGGAGGAGGAGGAGAGCTCTGCTAGAACAAGTAAGGTCTGGAAAGAAGAGAGCAGTGAGGAAGGGAATAAGGAAAAGGAGTCCAAAGGCAGGACTAGGAAGAAACGTGTGACAAAAAACAGGACTCAGCGGGATGGTGGCAAAAGGCAGAGTGGCAGCAGCAAGGAGGATGGGGAAGACAGCTGGAGGAAGTTGAAACCAGCTACTAAAGGCATGGGAAAGTCAGCCAAAGTAGAAAGTAGAAAGACAACCAATGGTGAGGCAAGTGACTCAGAGAGGGAGGTGAGTGACACTGAGGCAGGGGGGACCCTCAAGGGGGAGAGGAAGAACTGCTCTTACAGGAAGAGCTCCAAGAAAAGCAGGCCCCGAAGCTCTTCCTCCTCTTCTGCAAATGGCAGCCCGGAACCCAGAGGCAGGAAGGTGAGGATGAAGATGGGGTGGGAGGCCACCATTAAGAACAAGCAGGTACCAGACAAGATTTCAGCTAGTAGGAAGCAGGCCATGGAGAGTGAGGACAGTGAGGAAGAACCTGCCCAAAGGATGGAAAACAAAAGAGCTAAAAGGCACCAGGAAAGTGAAATGGAGAGTGAGGGGGAGGAGACTCTAGCCAAGAAAGAGAACAGAGAGGAGGATTGGAAACCCAGAGCTCCAAACAATGGAGGGAAAAAGTCAGCTTGGGAGGAGAGGAGCAGTAAGCAGAAAAGCCTGGCAGCAAAAGTGCTGGGAGACTGGGAGGACAGAGAGGAAGAGAAGGAAAAAGCAGCAGCAGGCAGCGGAGATAACAGTGGGGGAGATGAAGAGCCCCTAGTGCAGAGGAAGGGCAAGAACAGGACTCAGCGGGATGGTGGCAAAAGGCAGAGTGGCAGCAGCAAGGAGGATGGGGAAGACAGCTGGAGGAAGTTGAAACCAGCTACTAAAGGCATGGGAAAGTCAGCCAAAGTAGAAAGTAGAAAGACAACCAATGGTGAGGCAAGTGACTCAGAGAGGGAGGTGAGTGACAGTGAGGCAGGGGGGACCCTCAAGGGGGAGAGGAAGAACCGCTCTTACAGGAAGAGCTCCAAGAAAAGCAGGTCCCGAAGCTCTTCCTCCTCTTCTGCAAATGGCAGCCCGGAACCCAGAGGCAGGAAGGTGAGGATGAAGATGGGGTGGGAGGCCACCATTAAGTGAAGAGGGAGACCTAGAGTCAAACCCAGAAGACCTGACCTTCAGCTGTTGTCTTTTCTTGTCAGTCTGGTCACCGTGATGAGGACCACCCTGCTGTGATGAGACTAAAGCGTTACATTCGGGCCTGTGGCGCCCATCGCAACTATAAGAAGCTGCTGGGCTCCTGCCGCTCGCGCAAGGAGCGCCTGTGTGTCCTCCGGGCAGAGCTGGAAGCTCTGGGCATGAAGGGTTAGGCCGGGTGTGCCCTGGGGCTGCAGGAGAGGTCCTTGGCTGCTGGGGAGGAGAGGATCACCAGATTCTTCTGCCCCAGGTAACCCTTCCTTAGAGAAGTGTCGGGCTCTAAAGGAGCAGCGTGAGGAGGCAGCAGAGGTGGCATCCTTGGACATCACTAACATCATCAGCTGTTCAGGTGAGGGGCTTCTTCCCCCTGCCCAGGAACAGATGGGGCTTGGACTGCCTCAGACAACTAATCTACTTCTTCCCCCCAGGTCGGCCACGCAGACGCACTGCCTGGAACCCTTCAGAAGCAGCCCCCCCTGGGGAGCTATACCGCCGGACCCTGGACTCAGAGGAAGAGCGGCACTGTGCCCCACGCCCAGACTGGTCTCATATGCGTGGCATCATCAGCAGTGACGGCGAGAGTAACTAAGCTCCCCCGTCTACCAGGAGGAACTTTACACACTTGTGGAAAGCACACATCTGTAGCACCCCCCACCAACCCAAACTCTGTGCCCAAAGGGAAGCACCTTTCTTCAGACTTGAAACCCCCAGGTACAGTTGCTGGGATCCTATTTGTTTCACGTTCTCAGTTTAAAGTGCTTACA
Organism: Myotis brandtii; assembly: GCF_000412655.1. NCBI lineage: Eukaryota > Metazoa > Chordata > Mammalia > Chiroptera > Vespertilionidae > Myotis > Myotis brandtii. Next base: position 247,237 of record NW_005370731.1, read on the forward strand.
GGAGTTTATTTTTTAAGACTCAATAAAGGAGTGTTTGAATCACCTCATTAAAACTAGTCCCCTACTCTCATCCCACCCACGCCATCTAGTTCCCTTTAATTTCCCTCGGGTTCTCCAAAGGAGTCCCAGCTTTTAGACCCTGCCATCCAGTCTGCCACCGGGCTCTATTAGAAGAGTGTGGCTCCTAATCTTCCTCCAGTCTGACTAGTGTGCCTCTCTGATCCTCCTGTCTTGTTGGAAGGACTCTATGAAAAACTGGCTTTAAGATTGTGAAGCACAAAATGAAATAACTTGGAGACAGCTGTTGTTTATGTCTTCCGTCCCCTTTATAAAAACAGCCCCTTGGTCTATGGGCCAACCCTTTCAGCATTCAGGGGTTGGGGGTACAGGACCTACACCTTACCAATCGGAGCACCATGCCAGTCCTCTGGCTACAGATGGAGCCAGTGAGGTCACTTCAGGAATTTGCTGGGATTCTTGCTGTTGAATTTGTTGGTAAGATGTAACCCTGGAGCTGCTAGGAGCTTGAGCATGAAGTGAATCTTCTAAAAATCTTTGAAGCCAAAGCAAAGGGAAGCAGAGGTCAAAAGTCTAATGATCCCATCTAAGGCTCTGGATCTAGTGATGGCCGAAGTCATTAAGAACACTGCAATTTTTAGTTATACAGCCCAATAAATCCTCTTTTTAAATACAAGTAACATTATCACCTGCCACTGAACAGTCCTTAATACACAGCTTCGAAAGCATGAGTCCTGGGGTCTGTTAGAATAACCAACAGTTTATTAAAAGCTTGCCATGGGGCTCTGTGCCAGCCCCGTAGCTGGGAGGGGCTGCCATGACTGCCCCCAGACCTGGGAGCAGCCCCTTCCAAGGTCCTTCCCTTGTTCCCCTGCCCCAGCTCTGATCTCAATTAAAAAAAAAAAAAAAAAGACAAGACGGCACAGGACTTCAGACGGCAACAGGGGAATGGAGAGACCCAGGCATCCTGACCCCAAGACCCCATCCTTATCCTTCTTCCTAAGAAGGCCCTTTCCTCCCGTACTCCCCACCCGACCCCCAGACTTGCTCTGTCACATCCCAGGTCTGCGGGGGCCTGGCGTCCCCAATCCATGGCCCCAATGCAGGGAGTAGTATAGTTCTCTGAATATATCTAGACCCACCCTTCCCCTCCCCCAGGGGACTAGATGAATATTTGACACAAACATCTCCCTCCTTTTCCAAGGCGGTGGTGGAGAGAGACCCTGGCACCATGGTGGGGAGGCAGGGGCTCCTAGTCAGCCTTGAGGAACCTATGCCCAAGCTGACCCTGGGCCACTGGCCAGCCCAAGAAGCTCATGAGATGAGGTTTGAGGGGAGCTGGAACTAACATCCTGTCCCCCACCCTTGGGTGGGCCTCAAGCTTATAAGCCCTCCAGAATCAGGCTCCACCCAACCCTGCCCCTGCCCCTCCATCTGCTTATCCACCTTGCACTTCAGGAATAGAAGTGGGAGGAGCCATTGAGGATGTGGGAAGCGACACTGGTGCTGCGGCTCAGAGGCCCAGGCACTGCGGCTGCAGGTGGGCCCACATTGTCACTGCCACTGCCCCCCGAGGCTGCCCGTCGCAGGGGCTGGGGGCTGTTTCTTAGCAGTAGCAGGGCTCCACCACGGGGTGTCCCACTCTGTGCTGGGGGCCCCAGCCAGTTTGGGGGACCTGGGGGAGCCAGCAGAGAGGGCTGACGCCAAGCTGGGGGGGGCATGCCAGGTGGAGGAGGGCCATGGCTCCAGTGTGCTCCTGAACGGGGAACAGGGCGGGAGGGCCAGGCAGGGGCAGGGGGAGGAGCGGGATAGCCCTGGGCAGCAGCCTCGGCTGGAATGCCCCCCAGAGCCATACTGGAGAAACCCAGCCTCATGCTCTCAGCATCGAAAGCCTCGATCTCACGGGCCTGCCGCTCGAGCAAACTCCGGATTCGTTCAGAACGCCCTGTTTGCAGGGCCAGCAGCTCCTCTTCCACCTGGAACACCCAGAAGAGATTAGAGAGTCCAGTGAGGGTTAGAGGGGACTGCCCACCCCATCCCGGAGGCCAAGCCCCCTTACCCGCTGCTCTAGCAGTGCCCGCCTCAGAGCTACTCTCTGTTCCAGCTCTCGCAACTCCCTCTCGTGTTGACTCTCCGTGCGAATCTTGATCTTACTCTGATAAGCATTGAGTAGCTCCAGCTCCTGTTGAAGCTGCTGCCGAAGGGCTTGGAACTCTGCCTCTTGGGTCTCATCAAGCCGCAGCTGGAAAATAGGAAGAACTAATTTTAGGGGCCTCCTCCCCGACCCCCACAATCCTCCCCTGCCCCAGGTAGGCCTGGGCCCTAAGGTTTCAAGAAGCAGCCAGTGTCAACATCTACCAAAATGAAAGGTCGTCATACCCTGTGACACAGCAATTACACTTCCAGGAATTTATCCCCAAGGTATACTTGCACATGTGCTCGAAGGTGTTCACTGAAGCGTTGTAATAGCAATATACTGGAAACAACCTAAATGTCCACCAATAAGGGATGGGTTAAATAAATTATGGTATATTCATACCATGGATAATTCTATGCTGTTAAAAAAAAATGAGATATGTGTACTGACATGGGAAGAGATCCAAGAAATATTAGGTGGAAAAAAGTTAAAGAATAGTATGTAAAGTATGATTCATTCTTGTTTAAAAATTTTATGTAACTTCAATATGCACAGGAAATAATCTAGTACAATGAATTATTAACAATAATTCTGAGAAGTGGGATTGGGTGAAAAAATGGCAATGAATAGTGTTACTTTTTACACCATGTGTATATTTAAGTGACCCATTCCATGTTACTTATGTGTGATCACTTTTAGAACAGCAACCTTCAAAATCCTCCATAAGTCAGGAAATTGGCCTGAGGGCTACAAACATTTTGATTTTCTATTCACACATTAAACTAACTCAGGCTCAAGGAAAAATTACAGCCACACTTTCCTTGGTGGTTCTTGGTAGAATAGGCAGGCTGGCTTTGTCAAGACCTTAAGAAAATACTCAAGCGAGAGAATAAAACCATTGCAGAGAATACCAACAGTGGGAGAGATCTGAGGTTTTCCAGGAACAAAAAGCGCCTTCTCTATCCACCCCCTCCCCTGCTTTCATGGCCCATAACCCAGTGGGAAATAGAGGCCAATCTCCGCCATGCTCCCTCTCTGGACCCCAGGCCTCACCGCCTGTGAGCTGAGCATCTCTGAGATGGACTGGTCGTATTGTTCAGCTAGGATTGCCAGCTTTCGGGTCTGTTCTTCCTTGAGCCGCTTAAGGAGGCTCTTGTGCTGAGCTTTAGGCGTAGTCTCCAGCAAGTGTGCCCGCAGAGCCTTGTACTGCCGAGTCTGGATCTTACACGTCTCCTGGAACTGCTTCTTGATCTGCAGCTCCTTAGACTATGCAGTGGATGGACCGAGGGGAAATGGGGGCAGGGGAGAGGAAGAGGGAGAGGAGGAAGAGGAAGAACAGGAGGAGAAGGAACAGGAGGAGGAGGAACAATCAGGGGAGAAGGGGAAAAGAGAGAGAGAGGAAGAGACAGAAACAGAGACAGGGAGAGGGAGAGAAACAGAAAACATGTTAGACAGAGGGGGCGGGGGGAACTGTATACAGACAGACATGGAGAGATGGGATTGTGTTGAGAGAGATCAGGAAGATTCTCAATGGGCAAGAGATGCAAAGAAAACAAGGTTCCGAGAGCATGTTCACAGAGTTGGGTGGAAAACACAAGAAACAGCAGGAGAGTTCATGGACAGGGAACTGGAATCTTTAGAGTACTGAGGGCATACAAGAAGCTTTGACCATGCACAGAAAACATGACCTAGAGATAGAAGCATGTGAGCAGATACGGAATGTGTACAAGAAGAGTGAGAAAACCAAATCACACAACACACCCATGGAAGAGAGCAACACAGCTAAAGACAGAGGAAGGCCCAGGTTCAGTACCTCTGGGTGGGAAGGGTGAAGGACATCCACCGAGCTGAGAAATGGATAAGAAGAAGTGGCCCCATCTCAGGCCACATAAGGCAAAGGGGCAAAGAAGTGGCCAGAAAGGGCCTGACAAGTTCAATGGGCCGACAGCTGCCACCCTGGCCAGATTTCCACATTCCAGACAGCCCCTTACACACTCAGCTCCCATTCCAAGCCCACAACCAATCCCATTTCCACAGCCCCCATACTCTCTTGCTTGGCCCCCAAACTCATCATCCCCTACTATTCAGGGTTCCCAGTTCCATCCCCCAGCCCTCTAGAATAATGCCTGATGCCAGGAGAGAAATTCAGCTCCCAGAAAGGGAACAGGTTGGGAGACAAAGCAGGGGCTGAGGACAAAAGGACCAGAACCTAAGGACTCTCTTAAGGAACCCACAAATGGGAACTGTGGGCATAAGATATGTCAAAGCTCAAAGAGGTCCAGACCACCAAGCTGGTGGTGGTCATGATGTAATAAAGTTATGACGGCAGAGAGGATGAGGCTGAGGAATGAAAGGGGTTGAGATAACGTAGATGGAGGTGAAGAGGTCATGGGACTGGGGGCCAAGGGTCTGGATTGGGGCATACCAGGGAGGCTAGGCGGCAGGACAAAGCAGACAGAGGCAGCCTGGGCCAAAGGTATAGTTCCGCTTAGATATTTTATTTGTGTTTGTCTTTTTCTTTTTTTGATGGGGGAAAGGGGATAGGTTGGAAGGGAGACAGAAAAACAAAATCAAAGAGAGAAAAAAAAACACATGACTCTTTCCACCCACCACCACACCTGGCCCCAGGCCTGAGTCGATGAGGGTGAGGATGAGCACACACACAGCGGGAGAACAGCAATAACTTAAGGTGGGGGAGGAGCTTCAGGAGAACACAAAGTGTAACTTCTGAGCTCTAGTGGAGGGGGCTGCCTGCCTAGAGGCCCAAGGGTTGGGGGTGGGGGGAGCACGCTGAGGAAGGAGGGATGAAAGGGAGGACTGGGACTGCAGAATCTTCGCTGAGTAGTGGGAGATAAAGTGCTCAATGCTCTAGATTCGGGCTGATGAAACGCCAGAGTTGGTCACCTCCAGGGAGGCAGGGCCCGGGACTGACGGGTTCGGGATTTCCGCCCAGCTAGAGTCCCTGGTGGTGGTTGGTGGGAGGCAGGGGGCCCTAGCCTGCGCTGGCTGCGTGGTAGTAGTCGGGGAATACGGCTGGGCCGTTCAACCCGAAGCAGGCCCCAGCTGGCCAGTGTGTGGATAGCCCAGGGAGGTAAGCGGGAGGCCAAACCCTGGCTGGCCCGTGCCAGGTGCCAGTTCCAGCCCTTACACAGGGCCCAAAACCTTGCCAATAGGGCTAGTGGGTGTCGGGAAGCCCGGGAATTACTCCGCCGAGGCCCAGGGACAGGCAGTCGACTGCGGAAGCCATCCTTGTTGGTCTTGGGGTAGAGGGCAAACAGACCCCGGTCCCCCACAGCCCCACAGCCCTGTAGGGCCCTAAAGGCCATGGGGGATAGGCGCAGCAGAGCCCGTAACCATAGCCGAGAGATGCCCCGGCGAATCTGAGGTCCCTGCTGCCGCACCCATTTGCCCCCAGCTGCCATAGCTGCCAGTGGTAGAACCAGGCTTGGCCAGGCTAGAAGCCAGGCGGCCCCAAGGCCCAGAGGGACACCCATAAGGCCTCGGCACCAGCTCAGACCCAGGATAGCCCCCAGTGCAGTGGCCTGGGCAAGGAGTAAGAACAGACTGGGGGGCAGATGCAGAGCTGTACAAAGAAGTAGGTAGGAGGCCCCCAGGCCCACCAGCCCCACCTCAAGGGCTAGCAGCGAGGCCTGCAAGCCACCCCCACCTTGGGCCGCCAGCAGTGGGAGCAGCAGCAGAAGTAGTAGGGGCAGGAGGCCAGAGGAGGACCCCACTGCAAAAGAGAGGCCAGCCAGGAGGCCATGGGACAGGAGTCCAGGGAACTGGCTAGCAGGGCCAGGTCTCAGATATGTTGGAGGGGGTTCAGGGGGGATGTCTGGTGAGGGACAGCCATCTCCAGGATCCCTCGGAGTCCTAATTGGAGCCCCCTCCTCCTCTTCTTCCTCTTCCTCCTCCTCAGGGACTGGGGTCAGAGCTGGGCCTTGGACCCAGCCAAACTCAAATTCCTCATCCAGGAGGCTCCTATACTCCTTCTCCCACAACCTCCATGCCCCAGCCGCCTCCTGGCCCAAAATGTTCCTTTCCTGAGGTGTCAGGGATGGGACTCTTAGCTCCTCTATCTCCTCCTCAGTAAGACCCCAAACTTCCTCATCAACCAAACACCTATTTTTTTGTGGACTGGGACTAGGGGTTCCTGATTCTTCCCCCAAAATCCTCTGCTCCTCTGGTTCCAAGGTGGCCCCTTCCTCTCCCAGAATCCTTCTCTCTGGAACTGCTTGCTCCTCCTCTCCCAGAATTCTTTGGCCAAAGACTGCCTCCTGGCCAGATGAGCAGGGATGCTCTTCTCTAGGGGTGCCTGTGCTGGGTGGTCCCAGAGCCCCAGGAATGGGGAGCGGGAGGGCCGGGGGACGCTGGCCTGCACGTACTTTGAGGCTCTTGGGCTGCTGGCGAACCTGGGCCGCATGCTTCTGCCGCAACTCTTGCTCACGCCGCTTGTTGTACTCCAGCTGGTTGCCCAGCTCTGTCTGGTGCTGCAGGCGGGTGAGCTCTGCCCTTGTGCGCTGTACAGCCTGGAGCTGTCTTAGCTCAAGCTCCCGTGTGGCCTCATGCTGCCGCAGCAGCAATGCACACTCCAAGTCCTTCTGTGTTTGTTTCTTGTTCAAGTCCTGGAGCAGAAGAGAGGCGGGCCCAGAGTCCAGTTAGGAAACCTTGTTGGTGTGAGAGCCCCAAAACTCTTTGGCAGAAGGAGCTGAGGGTGGGAAGATGAGGGATATAAGGGAGCCAAACTCCTGGCTGGTCTGGGAACAGAATTTTTTTTTAAATATATATATATTTTTATTGATTTTTTTCAGAGAGGAGGGAGAGGGATTGAGAGTTAGAAACATCGATCAGCTGTCTCCTACATGCCCTTGACCAGAATCGAACCCGGGACCCTTCAGTCTGCAGGCCGACGCTCTATCCACTGAGCCAAACCGGCTAGGGCTGGGAACAGAATATTAAGGGAACTCTAGCAGGGTCTTTCTGGTGGGCATGAGAAGCAAAAGGGGTGTTCAAGAGAAGCAGAACCATAACATGAAGGTGGGCTGAGGCAAAAAGACAAGTGAGGCAAATGAAAAAGGATGTCTGGGCCCGGCCAGCATGGCTCAGTGGTTGAGCGTTGACCTGTGAACCAGGAGGTTGAGGTTCGATTCCCTGTCAGGGCACATGCCTGGATTGTGGGCTCCATTCCCAGTATGGGGGATGCAGGAGGCAGCCAATCAATGATTCTCTCATCACTGATGTTTCTATTTCTCTCTCCCCTTCCCTTCCTCTCTGAAATCAATATATCAATATATATATAGATTATATTATATATATTATATATATCACTCTGAAATCAATTTATATATAGATTTCATATATATTTTTTAATTTTTATTTATTTATTTACTTTTAAAAAAATATTTTTTATTGATTTTTTTACAGAAAGAAAGGGAGAGGGATAGAGAGTTAGAAACATCGATCAGCTGCCTCCTGCACACCTCCTACTGGGGATGTGCCCACAACCAAGGCACATGCCCTTGACTGGAATCGAACCTGGGACCTTTCAGTCCTCAGGCCGACACTCTATCCACTGAGCCAAACCAGTTAGGGCTATGTATTTATTTTAAAAGGATGTCTGGGATCCGGGAGGGGAATGGGGTGACCCACCTCTCGCAGCAGATCTTGGTCCAGGCTATGACGAGCCAGCAGCATTTTGCGCTTATATTGGCGACACTGCAACTCAAAGTATTGGCGCTGCCGCCGTAGCAGCCCTGCCTCCTCTTCCGCCTGGCACTGCTGTAGCTGCTCCTTCTGCCGCAAAAGCCACTCAGCCTTCTCCCGCTTGGGTGTGCTGGGGTTCTCCTGAAGCTCCTGGGCAGTGGGGAGAGCAGGGGGGTCAGGGACTGCCTCTTTCACCTCCAGGCCCTATCCACTGCTGGAGCCTCTCCCACCTCCTTTAGTTGCTCCTTCCGAAGTTTGTAGGTTCGCTTCTGCGCCTCCAGCAGGGCAGCCAGCTCCTTCTTCTGCTGCCCAAGGATGTGCTGCTGGAACTTTCGTTCCTCAGCCTGGGCAGCTCGTGCCTCCTTCTCACCGATGGCCTGGTGCCGCCGTGACAGCTTTTCTGCCTCAGCCCCGAAGCCAGCCCGCTGTGCCTCAAGCTCTCGCTGCAGCCGTGCACTATGCTCCTCACGTTCACCCCTCAGCCGTGACTCCAGGGCCAGCAGCTGTTTCTGGTGCTGTCGTCGCATCCGCTTATAGCCACTTAGCTGCTCCCTCAGAGCTGAGTCCTGCTCATGCTCCTGGATCTGACGGCTGACCTGGGGCGGGAGAGAGGATGAGAAGGGCTCAGCCTTGGCCCCATTTTATTAGCACACACAGTCTTCATGCTCCATGAAGAAAGAACATGGGTTTTAGACTCCTGGGTTTAATTCGCACATTTGGTACCTCCCTCACACATAACCTCTCTGAGCCTGCCACCTCAACTAGATAATGACAATATAACTGACTTCACAGGTTGATGAGATAATAAAAGGTACTGAGCACAGGGCCCGGTGTAAAAGTAGGACAATTCAGATTAGTTCAAAAGAGTAATCATACAGTCCAGGCCGGTTTGGCTCAGGAGACAGAGCATCAGCCTGTGGAATGATGGGTCCCAGGTTCGATCTGGTCAAGGACGCATACCTAGGTTGCGGGCTCGATCCCTGGCCTTGCTCAGGGTGAGTGCGGGAGGCAACCAATTGATGTATTTCTCTCATATCAATGTTTTTCTCTGTCTCTTCCCCTCTCTTCCATTCTCTCTAAAAATCAATGGAAAAATATCCTTGGGTGAGGATTAATCAGAACAAGAAGAGAGTAATCATACAGACCTGGGTCCCTGTCCCAGCTCTGCCACTTACTAACCATGTGACCTCATGAAAGTTAAGGTTGCTAAACCTCAGTTTCCTCGTCTATTAAATGGGGCCATAATACCTCGTCATAGAGGGCTGTGAAGATTAACTTTGATACATACTAGTATGTACTAGTGTCTAGAACACTGTGAACCACTAAGTATTGGCTTCGTTCTCCTTCAGCAAACACTGAGGATCATTATAGCCCAAGTTCAGAACTGGATCTGGGCCATGAGATGTTGGTATAACAAGAACACTGGGACTGGATGTCCTCAGCTGAGATTTGAGCTCAGGTCCATTGTCCAGGTGGCCAATACCCTGGAAGTCACAGATTTCTCTGCCCAGTATCACAAAGAACCAAGCATCACTGGATTTGAAGAGTTGACCTAACAGAACCAACCACATGCAGAGATCACTAGACCAAGTAAGGGGTTGTTGGTGCTAGCAGCTAAGCAGGAATGTAATCTAAATGTCTACCCACTTTTCACTGTCAACTGGGAAAACACTGCTATGACTTAATGTTAGGAAAGGACCAACGTCTGCTTACAGAATTTGACAACCATCAACAATGCTAGGGCAGTGCCTCAGGCAAGCAGGCCTCTGAGTCATGGCTGCCTCACCTCTCAAATGGGATCATCCTGGCTCCCTCCCAGAGGAGCCGGGTTAAATATAGGCATGTATGTGAACCTGAGAGCCAATCACTGGTATGAGGCAGATGCCTGACCACCACCCTAGCCCTCCACAAACACAGAATCCAGCACATCTGTCATAATGCTGTTCAGGAGCATCCAATTGGCCAGGGGCCTGGGAAGGCACCCAAGGAGACATGATTTAAGCCCAGTCACAAAAATGGAGTAAGAGTTTGCCAAGCTAGGAATACCCAATGTGGCCAATCCCCTGGAGGTTGAAGTGAAGAAAAGGCAAGAGACAGCTACCATAAGTGAGGGTAGAATTTGAACTTAACCATGTGCCCTAAGGAGAAAATCATTTCTGGACTTAGATGATTGGGCCCTTTGGCCCGAGGGAGAATGGCTGCACTTACCAGGGAGGCAGTACGGATGGTGGCAAAGTGGTCCCGGTTGCGGCAGTAGGCCCGGCGGCGGGCAGAAGAGGTGGTAGAAGTGGGAGCTGGGGCTGCAGGCTGCTGGAGAGGGCCCTGGGTCAGCTCTGGCTGGTAGGGGTCATCATATAGGTTGTCAGAGCCCTAGAGGGAAGGTGGAAAGGATACCCAGGCTCAGAGGCCACTGGGCCCACAGGGAGTTCCTTGCAGACCCAGTCAGATTTAGAGAAGAGGCAGTCATGCTTGGGCGGGAGAGAAGGGAACCCAGACAATGCCTGAGCTGAAGAGCTGGGGTTGGGCCTTTCCACTGTCAGGCCTACTCAGGGTGAGCTGCATACCGGCAGCCGGTGGATGATGGAACTGTGGGAGGTGACTGTGTGTTCCCCCTCCTGCATCATGGCCATCTCCCGGGCTTCAGGGCCTTCCTCCTCTTCTTCCTCCTCTTCCTCTTCCTCTTCTTCCTCCTCATTGTCTGAAGCATCTGCTAGGCTGTTGACTGAGCTGCTCTGACTAGAGGCGCTGATGGACATGCTGGGCACTGAGTGGCTACTCTCTAGACTGGTCAGCGTCCCAGCTCGGTGCATGTAGGGCTCCGCCTCCTGTAGACAGGGCGTAGGCTGTTGGGCAGGGAAGGGGAAGAACAAGGGGTGTGTACATGGAGGTAGCACAAGGAGACAGTGGGTGTGAGGAGGGATGGGTAAGGGGGCCAAGCAGCTGCTACGAGGCAAGTACAACATGGTGGTAAAGGGTGGCAGGGCAAGCTGGGTCACCTCCTCCTCCTCTGGGGCTTCAGCACCAGGGCCATTGGGTGCCTCTTGGAATAGTATCTTCTTCATCTTGCGGTACTGCAGGTTGTCCAGCTCCCGCACAGCATCCTTGGTCCTCTGAATTAGGTCCATAATGACTGTGGGTGGCCGCTCCCGGAGCACAAAGCGGTGCTGGGGAAAGAGAACACTGAGGCTTGCTGCCAAGCACCCCACGACCCTCAATATCCTATGGGTGCTGGCATTCCCTCTAGCCTGAGGCAATCCCCTGGGACCCATGTCCGCATGGGTGGATGCTGGCCTTGTCTCAACACTTCCTCCCACATTAATTTTCACCACCCAATCTCCCCAGTCTCTTTTTCTTTCACCCATGGCTGACAGGCAAGACCAGTCACATCTGGATTCTAGTCCAGGTCCTCTATCAAAGTGCTGCATGTCCATGGACATGTTATGAGGCCTCTCTGGGCCTCATAAGCTATCCCACAATAACAAAACAACTGTCAAACTAGACAATCTATGTCAGTTCCCAACTAGGGCTCCTTAGGCCCCCATGGATCTGTGAAGGGAATAGGGGCCCCTCTACTTTTGTTAAGTCAAAAAACACCTAAGGGAAATAATACATTTACCCATGACAAGGCTACACAGGCTTTTGGCTTGATTTACATCAGATCAGTGTAGTAACCCTGGTTATCACATGCTGACCAGAAGTCCTGGCTCGCAATTATATACATCTTTGATTAATAAAAGATGGGAAAACAAATTATTACTTAATAAAAGCAGTCTGGTAGACAAAATCTAACAACAGAGTCCATGGGGTAACAGGGAGGGGGTGGGAATTAATAAATGAAGTTTTTGGTGGGAATCACTAATTTCATTGAGGGGTTTCTTGTACCTCAAACAAGCTACAGTTCTAGAAGAATCCTAGGCCAGTGAGTCCTCACCTTCAGAAGAACCTCTGAGGTTGGTCTGTCTTGAGGGATTTTCTGAAGACAAGAGTCGACAAAATTCCGGAAGTACTCAGACCTAGTAGTCACAGGAGGGTGAGGGAGGGGTGGGGAAGGGATGAGTCAAGGCAGCCTTACCCTATGGCCTAACCCCTGGGCCCAGGGATCCAAGCCCTTACCAGTGTCCTGACTGGAGCACAGGGGACTCATTCTGTGCAATGTGGTATAAGGCACTCATCGCATTCATGTTAAACAGTGGTGGTTTCCGTTCCGCTACAAAGAAAGGTCAAGTGGGAGAAAGTGAGAGATGGCAGTGGGTAGAGGAGAAAGGAACAGAAATCAGAAGATTTGGGTTTCACATTTCAGCTCCCTGACTTCTTGGCTGCATGACTCTGAGCAATTCACATAATCTCAATGCACTCCCTCTGGAAAATGCAACACCCGTCCTTTCACCTGCACAAGGTGAAGTAGAGATCAAATAAAATAACACATGCAAAAGCACCAAAGAAGGCAGAAGAAAGCACATTCAGTTATCAGCCAAATTAGTATTTATTAGGTGCCAAATGAGAGCAAAAAGCTTGCTAAGTATTATGGGGAAGGCAAAGAAAAACAAGAAATAGGTCCTGTCCTCAACGAACTTCCAGTCTGACAGAAAGATTAAATAGGGCTGGACAAATAATATCAAGTTCAAACTGTTAGCTGGCACAAGAGGGAGACGGGTAAATGGCTGGGAAGCTGGGTGTGTGGTGGGCCTTCCCGCTGGTACATTTGCAGGGAATTCAGGGAAGGTCTTTTGGAAAAAGGGATATTGGAGCTAGACCTTAGATGAGAAATTGCAAGCCAGGAGCCCCAAGTAGCTCAGTCAAATGTTTTATGTTGTTTATGTTTTTGGCCCACACAGTGATTTTTAAATTAAATTCCACATAACAAATAATAATAATCTAACTCTCCAGTTTATCTTAAAAACTTAGATCTGGTGAATTAGAGCCTAAATTCCTGCATAACAATGGGCTGGAGATAAGCAATAGCAATCTCCAGTTTGCCAAACTTCCAGTTTGCTTCTCTGATCCTGACTGAGTATCAGTTGCCATTTATCATCAAGATTGATGTGTTTTTTTGTGATTTTTTTTTTAATCGTAGAGAAATATTTCTCTGTACCTATGTCTTTATCAAAACTAGGAATAAAATGGACAGCTCTAGATTTTTCTTATTCTTGGCCTGCTTCACATCTTTGCATAACCTGTCTGGTTGAGGCCTCAAATGGTAAATGTAGACATGCAGAGATGGCCATGTACGAATTTCTGCCCTTGGGCAGTGGACACAAAAGAAATCAAGGCAAGAAAGTGGAAAAGTTCATGGCACACAGGGATGGAGCTCCTGAAGAGGAAAGCCAGGCTTTAGGAAGCAGTCTTTAGCTTGGTGTAAGAAAAGATGGATATGACTTCAGTCTTGAAAGCAACAGAGAGCCACTGCTGGCTCTGAGGAAGGGAGTGAAATAACAGAGCTTAAGCAGATGTCTGTGACATAGGAGAGACTGGCAGTAGGAAAGATTACTGCAGGAAGTTGCTTATAAGAGTAACTAACAGCATCTTTCTTGTTTGTTAATCCTCACCTGAGGATATTTTTCCATTGATTTTTAGAGAGTGGAAGGGAGGGGAGAGACAGAGAGAGAAAAACATCAATATGAGAGAGATATATTCATTGGTTGCCTCCCACATGGGCCCCTACCAGAGCCAGGGATTGAGCCTGCAACCCAGGTACGTGCCCTTGACTGGAATCGAAGCCACGACCCTTCAGTCCACAGGCCAACGCTCTATCCACCGAGCCAAACCTGCTAGGGCAACAGCATCTCTTTCTTGGGACAACTAGTCTATGTTTGGCACCCTGTTGGAGGTCTTACAAACATTATCTCATTAAATAGTTGTTTCAATAGTGCAGGCTGACAAATATGAGAACCTTGACATGGCTTCAAGGCATTATGAACTCACTGGAGCCTAACTCTGTCCGTACCACTCACTGCTCTTTACTGCATTATTCCAAATAACTGAAACTAGTTTCAGCTCCCCATGCCTGCTCTTACCTGTCTGAATGCTCTTCCCTACAGTCTTCAAACAGCTAACTACTATTTGCCTTGTGGTTCTATTTAGATATCTCTGCTACAAGGAGACCTTCCTCAGCCTCTGAACTAGGTCATATCCCTTGTTTTAGAGTTGTACTATTCCTTTAACTCCCCCATTCAGCTCTTATTACATTGAAAGAAAACATGCCTGTTTCCCCAACTTGAATATAAATTCCATGAAGGCAGGAGCCTTATTCACTACTATACTCCCAAAACCTACTAGCACATACATGGTACACAGTCTGCGCTAAAAAAAAATGTTTAGAACTAGAGTATTAGACAGAAGAGATGAATGCTATGAAATCTTTAGGTATAAAAACTGGCAGAATTTGCATGAGCCAGTTTGGCTCAGTGAATAGAGCATCAGCCTGCGGACTGAAGGGTCCAAGATTCTATTCCGGTCAAGGGCATGTACAGCGGTTGTAGGTTCCCTGGCCCAGGTTGGGGTGCATGCAGGAGGCAACCAATCGATGTGTCTCTCTCACATCAATGTTTCTCTCTGTCTCTCTCTCCCTTCCACTCTCTAAAAATCAATGGAGTGCTAGCTGGTTTGGCTCAGTGGATAGAGCATCGGCCTGCGGACTGAAAGGTCCCAGGTTCGATGTCGGTCAAGGGCACATGCCCAGGTTGCAGGCTCAATCCCCAGTGGGGGGCGTGCAGGGTAGCCGATCAATAATTCTCTCATCATTGATGTTTCTATCTCTCTCTCCCTCTCCCTTCCTCTCTGATTAAAAAAATAATAAAAATTAAAACAACAACAACAAATAAAAATAAAAATCAAGGGGAAAATATCCTTGGGTGAGGATTAACAAAAATAAAATAAACAAATAAAAAAATTGGCAGAATTTGACAGCTGCCTGTATTGGAGATCAAGGGTAGAGTCAAAATGAACAGAAGCCTGCAGACCTTAAAGGATGGTATGGTATGGGGATAAAAAGAGAAAGAGACGGGAATGAAGGGAAAAGAGGATGGAGGGAGCAGAGTGGAGGATATCCTTACCCAGCTCGATGCACGTTATCCCCAATGACCAGACATCCACCTTGCCATCATACTGCCCTTCATCCATTGCCAGGATCACCTCCGGAGCCATCCTGGAAGTTCAGACCAAAGAGACTAATTACCTGCCCAGACCCTGCCAACTCCTGCTCCCAACTTTCTGGCAGCTCTCTCCAACCACCACCACTCCCACTCACCAGTACGGGGTGCCCACAAAGGAGTTGGCAGGTGCCATGATGGATGCGGAGCCAAAGTCCCCCAGCTTTACCAAGCCTGGCTCTGATAGCAGGATGTTTCCAGCCTTCACATCCCTGCCAAAGAAGCAAAGCACAGGAATAAGACATGCATCTCAGGAAGGCTGGGTGGGGGCTATAGCACCAAGTTCCAAGAAGGCTTGTAGCCCAGCTAAATGCAGAGTGGTGTAGTGAGCACTCCCCCTCCCTCCCAGCCATCATCAGTGCTGCTTGTACCTATGGATCATGTTGTGGGAATGCAGATAAGCCAGGCCCTGAAGGGCCCCGTGGGTCACAGCTGCAATCTCCACCTCCTGAAGGGGCTTCTTGTGCACTAGGGAGTGAGGGAAAAACATCAAGCTGAGGGAGCCCAAGGGTGGGACTGGAACAAGTTTCCCTTAACCCTTCCCCTTCAGCAGGGGTCCTCAAACTTTTTAAACAGGGGGCCAGTTCACTGTCCCTCCGACCGTTGGAGGGCCGGACTATAGTTTAAAAAAAAAACTATGAACAAATTCCTATGCACACTGCACATATCTTATTTTGAAGTAAAAAAACAAAACGGGAACAAATACAATATTTGTATTTGCATGTGGCCCGCAGGCCGTAGTTTGAGGACCCCTGCCCTACAGCTTCTCTGCTCTTCTCCCTTCTTCCACTTGTTGGACAGAGTTACTTACCTTCTAGAAGGTCAGAAGCTGAGCCCAGGCAATACTCCATCACCAGCTAAGGAAGGGTCAAGGGTCAGAGATCAGCAGAACTGGCCACCCCTGGCCCATCTCTCTTGGGCAGAGATCCAAAATAGAGAGCTTCCTTGCTCTATCCTCCACTCAGGCAATGCCCCGAGGGTAATGACAGGGAGGAAGGACAACTGAGAAAATGAGGGGGTGGTGGAAGAGTCCCTAGAGTCAGAGCCTCTCCCACCTGAATCCCTTCAAAGCTCCAATCTCCATTCCAGCTCTTCCAACCCATGTGCCCTTGTTCCAACTGCTACTAGTCTATGTCACCCTTCAAACCAGCCTCTCCTTCTGGGCAGACACTGCTGCTCATGGCTTTGTCTGAGAAATAAAAAGGTTGGGAGAGACTCACTCCTTCCCAAGATTCCCACACCAGCAGTCCAAACAGGGCCCACCTAAGAGACTAGACCAAGATAAGGATGGGCCTGAGAGGGGGCAAAGATCAGGCCAGAGACAGGGGGCCAGCTCACCCAAGCTGTGTGTTCCCTCAGGTAACAGCCCCGGTACTGAATGGTATTGGGATGCCGGAGCTTCTGTAGGAACCGAACCTCCTTGATGATGTCCTGCCACTTCTGGGAGGCGTCAGGGGGAGCAGAGACTTACTCAGTCTGCATCTTGAGACAGGAGTCTCCTACCCCCAACCCGTTCTTGTTAAGTCTGACCCACCTCATTAGACTGCTTCCCACTGTAGGACATCTTCTTGATGGCCACCACCTCATTATTCCGGACATCCCGGGCCTAGAGGACCAGACCAGAAGGTGGTGAAGGCACCCAGTGAGAACTGGGCAGCGAGAAGACTTGCTGGCACAGCAGGAGAGGGCGTGGTGTAGTATAGAGAGCTACTTGGAGGTCTACAGCGGGGAGAACGCAGCCCCCATCCCTGCCCTACCCTCCCAAGCCCCAACTCACAAAGTACACAGCTCCAAAGCTGCCATGGCCAATTTCCCGAAGGTCAGAGAAGAGCTTTTCGGGGTCATCCTTGAAAAAGAGCTCAGCCACATCAGGGTCCTTCAGGCTCCCAGCCCGGCTCCCAGCTGGCATGGTGGCCCCTGAGGGCCCTGAGAGTGGGGCCTGACCTGGAGAATGGAAATGGGGCCAAGGATGGGCTCTCAGAGAGAGAGGAAGGGGCCCCTCAAGTTTCTGCCTTCTCCTTCCCAGTTCCCTGATGAGGGGGAGGCACTGCTGAGGAAGGGTATGGGGAGATTAGGAACATTAAAGCTCAAAAAAAGAAAAAAGAAAAGAAAAAAAGAACTTGCCCTGGGAATCAAAGAATGGGCCACAGGGCCAGAGTCCCTAAAACAGCTAGGAAGAGTGGGAGCTAAGCATTCTTACCACCCTCCTCAGACCTCAACAAGCTCCATTTCCCTATAACCCCTACTTCCTCCTTCAAGAATAAAAGATTCTGCCTCCCAGCCAGATCCCCAAATCCCCAAGTGTCCTGTCCCACAAGTCCCACAATCCAAATTTCCAGGCACCTTCCCATTCCTCTTAGCTTTGAGGCCCCCTCCTCCCTCAACCTCTCACACTCTGAAGAGAGCAGGAAATGGCCAGGCCGGAGGCAGTGGAAATCCGGCCATTGTTAGAAGTGGGTACTGGCCCAGAGGGGCCAGAAGACTCATTCTCAAAAAGGGCTAGGGACACTGTGGCAGGGAGATCTAAAGTAGGAAGGACAGGGAGAGAAATGGCTCTGTGATCTGGGCTACCTTTTCTGTCCAGCCCAATTGCATAGGCATCACACACAGATACAGGGCATTTACGGTGTACAAATAACGTTTATTGAGCATGTGTAGCAACACCTTACATGCATTACCTCTCATTCAATCCTCACCACACATAACCTTATGAGGTTGTTACTGGTACCCTTATTTTGCAGATGAGGAAACAGGCTCAGGAAGGTTAAATGACTTTCCCAAAACTGGTCTTCTACCACTGTGCTTTCAAAACAGCACCGTGAAATAAGCAGGGCAGGATCATGATCACCATTTCACAGATGAGGCCACTGAGGCATAGAAAGGAAAGAGGACTTCTCCAAGGTCAGAGAACAGGACCTTCTCCTCTCCAGTCAGGCCTGTGTGCTCATTCCTCTCTAAGCAACTCACTACAAGCTCAGCCGCCTCCTACAGGAAGCTTTCCTTGATCACTCGGTGCTGAGGGAGAACTGCTAGAGCATCCAGCCAAACATCCAGAGAAACTCCAGCATCAAAGCCAAGACCCCCCCCCCGCCCCGCCCCCAGACACACACCCACACCCACAAGGGGATTCCAGGCCAAACTCCTGACTAAGCACTTGTTGGAATTCAGGCACAAAGGAGCCTTCAGAAGAGCTGGACTCCAGGGCAGTTCTAGCTCCTTAAAGAGCCTACCAATCTAGCATGTAATTATATTGTCATGCATTGTTTCCTATTGTGTTGTTAATTTTGTCTCCTCAGCTCAACTGGAAGCTGGTGGGCAAGAAACAAGCCCAGCTCACTCTAGTGGCCCCCAGGGTGCAGAGGGCTCAGAATAGCCTGGGAGATTGATTGCCCTCAGCAGCTCCCAGGCTGCTCAAAGCAGGCCCTTTCTCCATTCTCCTGCCAAGCACCCCTCACCCCAACCACACAACCACACACAAAGGCAGGAGCTCACAACTTGCCAAGGGAATCTTCTTGACCTCTTTACCAGCTCTCAACCAAGAATGCCAACACAGAACCCTAGGCCACAGGACATGGGGCCTCTTCCTCAAATAACATCGGACGTTTGAACGATGACCAAGATCTGTGCTCCATCATAATCACCTTCTAAAATGGACAATGTTAGCTCCATTCTGCAGACGAGGAAATCCAAGACTGTCTATCCCTACACTACCAGGAGTACATTCATCCTCAATATACAGCAACAGGGCTTTGGTAAGTTCCTTAGAGTTGGTCTTTTCAGGAAAATGAATGATAGCAGAGGGCTGTTGTGACATTTTTAACGAGATCCCATACTTAGGAACACTACTCGGACATTTGGCATATGGATTTTTCCTTCCATGCCTCCAGGGTCACCACAAGGTTTTAATACTTTGGGGACATCCCGCCCCAGCCGCTTGGCTTTGACTATGAAGAGACACCATTTGTCAGAAGAGAGGGCGCTCTCAGGAACCCGGGCCAAAGGCTGGGATCACAGTAAAGATGAAGGTCAGAGTGCAGAGAAAAATCATGAGGCAGAGGTAGGCGCCCGAGCCTCCCTCCCATCTGGAAAAGCTCCTGAGTACAGCCCTCCCAAACAAGGAAGCTCTTCTTCCTCCCATTCTTAAATCTTACCACAACTCAAATCCTGATTCTGCCACTGAGTGACCTTGGGCAACCTCTCCGGGCCTTAACATTCTCAACTGTAAAATGGGGAGATCGCAATAAAAGGACAAAGGGGGCCCCGGCCCGTGTGGAAACGAAAGGTTGCCAGTTCAATTCCTGGTCAGGGCACGTGCCCCCGGTTGTGGGCTCAAGACCCAGTGGGGGGCATACAGGAGGCAGCCTATATAGGTAGATGCTTCCCTCTCACGTGCTTTGCTCTCACATCGGTGTTTTTCTCCCTCACCCTTTCTCTCCAAAAATCAATGAAAACATATACTTTTAAAAAGGGGTGAAGGGGGAGGGGGTCACGTGAGAAAATGGGTGTACAACACTTTGTAAACGATAGATCGCTGACAACTGTATGAGATTCATACGACATAGCTGGGGGAAATACTGCCAGGCACCGCCAAACACAAATGCACAAATGCACACACACACACACACACACACACACACACACACTTCCTTGAAAGGACAAGAGACCCAACCAGGCCATGCCTAAAACACGGAGCAGCAGACCGACCATGGGGCTCAGAGACGTGGGGACCAACACCCCAGACCAGCCAGTTAACAGGCTACAATAACGCAGAGGAGGTGACTGTGAGGGGCACAGCTAACGGGGAGGATCAGAAGGGGGCAAACCCATCCGATGAGCTCACACCCCCAGGGCGTGACGCCGGTGACAGCAGAGACCCCGTCACCTGAGGCCCCCATCAGACAGACATAATGAAGGGACGAGAAAGGGGAAGCGGCGGCAGCAGAAGGCAAGGCTCGTCAGAGGCTGACCACTGCCTCGAGGGGCTTCCCCCTCCCGAGGCGAGGGCCTCGGCGGCTGAGAAAGGAGCACCCTTTCTTCTCCATACCAGACACAGGGACCCGCGTCCCTGCACCCCGGGTCTCACCTGGTAGGGGTCACTATGGTGCCCCAGCGCTTCCGACTCCTCCTGGGGTCCTCCAGCGGCTCGGCCAAGCTGGGCGAGGGGCAAGGAGACCTCTCCCCTCGCCACCTCCTCCTCGGCTTTCTCCCTCCCCGAGGGGCGGGCCCGGGAAGCCTCCCCGGGAGGGGAAGGGGTGACAGCCTGGTCTGACCTCGCGGTCCAGTCCTCCTCCTCGAGGGCGACAGCTGCCGAGTCCCGGGTTTCTGGCTGTGGGGTCTGAGCCCCAGAGAGCCGAACGGGGGGAGCTGATCTGGGATTCGAACGCGCGGGGAGTAAACCCCGGATACTGCTGCCCGCAGGGCCCTGAACCCCGGTAAAATAAGGACCCAGGTTTAGAGAGGCTGGGACCCAAGTCGCGGATATCTGCAATCTGTGGGGCAAATACCCGGAGACTGGAGAAACGAGGGGTCAAGCCCGGAAATTCAGGACTGAAGCACCAGAGCCCCAGGTCTCCGGCCGCCGACAGGGCGCCCACCCCTAGGACGTCCGGCCAAATGGCCCCTCTCACGTCAGGGTCGGAGGGTGACAGCCCCACTCCCGCCCCGGCCTCCTCCCCTTCTCCTTCTCTCTCCTGGGGGTAGCTGAGAGACGGTAGCTAAGGGCAGTCCCGGCACCCTCTCGCCCTCTCCTCTTCTGTCTCAGCTTCTCGCCGCACCACAACCCAGGTCTCGTCCCGGTCTCCCTCTCCCTCTTCCTCCCAATTCCAAGATGGAGACCGGGCGGGAGCGCGCAGGCGCCGTAGGGACGCCCGGCCAAAGAGGGCGGGGCCCCCTCCTCTGGGGCCCCGCCCCTCTCCCGCCCTCTCCTCTGTCTCAGCTTCTCGCCGCACCACAACCCAGGTCTCGTCCCGGTCTCCCTCTCCCTCTTCCTCCCAATTCCAAGATGGTGGACGGGCGGGAGCGCGCAGGCGCCGTAGGGACGCCCGGCCAAAGAGGGCGGGGCCCCCTCCTCTGGGGCCCCGCCCCTCTCTCCTGAC
>NW_005370731.1:276321-282222 GCF_000412655.1 Myotis brandtii
GCTAGGGAGCCAGAGTGCGCACGCGCCCCGCCACGCGGACCCGGGTGGGAGGCGGGGAGAGGGGCTAGGCTTGGGGAGGGCGGAGTCCAGCGCGCTTTCCGACAACTGGCGGTGGAGGGGGCTGCGGCGCATGCGTTCGCCCCACCTTAGCGGGGAGCCCGAGCTTGTTGCTAGGGCAAGCTTTGAGGGGGCGCGGGCGGAAGGAAAAGGATGTGATCGCGCCTGCGCGCAGGGTAGATCCTGGGAGGAGTGAAGGAAGGTTGGTGTGTGCCGCGGAAAAGGCGGGAATATGGGCTGCTCAGCTTAGTAACCGGACAGCCTGGCCTTGGGCTACCAAGTTCGAGGAATCTTTGCTGGGTAATCTGTCACATCCTTTTAGCAACCTGAGGCCTTTTACATGACTAAACCCACCTGACTCTCGCAACTAGCTGAAATTATTTCATAGGCACAAGGTGGCAGAGCTGGATCAAAACCAGGTGTTTTCCAAAGCCAAGGTACAACCCTGGGGAGAGCTGCAGTAACCCATGCCCTAGGACAGTGATGGTGAACCTTTTGAGCTCGGCGTGTCAGCATTTTGAAAAACCCTAACTTAACTCTGGTGCCGTGTCACATATAGAAATTTTTTGATATTTGCAACCATAGTAAAACAAAGATTTATATTTTTGATATTTCTTTTATATATTTAAATGCCATTTAACAAAGAAAAATCAACCAAAATAATGAGTTCGCGTGTCACCTCTGACACGCATGTCATAGGTTCGCCATCACTGCCCTAGGACAACCTGTATCCTAAACTAAGAATCAACAAGGAAAAATCCCCTGAACCTCCCAAACCAACCTACTCTTAAAATTCCCACCTCATCTAATTCCCAATAAACACACTGGGCAGCATTGGGGGAAAAAAAAAAATCCATTTATTTCTCCCCACATTTTTGCTCTCCACTTTCTGTAACATCTCTTCCAACTCAGAACCAAGGCCCAAGAAGTTGATTCACACCTGGAGAGAAAGAAAATAAAAAAACAGAGCAGGTGAGAGAGCCCTTGGGGGAAGCTCTGGAATTGCTGCAGAAATTGAGGGAAGAACAGAGGAAGTGACAACTAGAGACAGGGACAAGCCCTCCTCCCAACTGGGGTGGCCTCAGGACCCCAGGAAGTATCCCTTTTCCCGTCTGCTCAGATCTAAGGAAGGCCTGTCTCCTCCACTCAGCCAGTCTCTTCCTCTCAGCACCAGTGGCCCATGGCCTGCAAGCGTCAAGTCATAGCATCTTAGCCTGGCATCGCGGTGCCTCATTTCCTGTCTCAAGTAGGTGGCTGAAGCAGTCAGGCACAGCCCTAAGCAAAATAAGCAAAGTTGTGCCCTAGCCAGTTTGGCTCAGTGGATAGAGCGTCGGCCTGCGGACTGAAGGGTCCCAGGTTCGATTCCGGTTGGGGGCATGTACCTTGGTTGTGGGCACATCCCCAGTGGGAGGTGTGCAGGAGGCAGCTGATCGATGTTTCTAAAATCAGTGGATAGAGCGTCGGCCTGCGGACTGAAGGGTCCCGGGTTCGATTCCGGCCAAGGGCACATGCCCAGGTTGCAGGCTCGATCCCCAGTAGGGGGCGTAGAGGAGGCAGCTGATTAATGGTTCTCTCTCATCATTGATGTTTCTATCTCTCTCCCTCTCTCCCTTCCTCTCTGAAATCAATAAAGAAATATATTTTTAAAAAATAAGCAAAGTTGATCTTGAATGTTCAGTTCCTCTGGCCCTTCCCTGGGCTTAAGCTGTTTCTACTATTCCCACGGTTATGTCCTAAGGCACAGCAGCCAGCTGAAGCTGAGAACAATTTAAGAACTGGATGCAGAATATATGACTCTCAAATTGAATGAGAACCATCTAAAGGTGAGAATATTTTACAGAAACATTTTTCTTCCTCAATGAGCTGATACACAAACTAGTTAGCCAATATGTTTCCCACTCCCCGCTGCTTTTGTGTCCCTCGAAAGATTCTGTTAGCAGAATCAACTTTCTCTAAAGGCAGTGATGGCTAATGGAGAAGAGAAAGTGCATGTAAAGTGCTGGGGCACATGGTATGTGCCTAGTAACAGGCATCATCAATCAATTCTTTTGAGCTGTTCAAGATGACTTTTACAAAATTTGAGTCATAAAACTGGATATCAGAATTTCAGGGCAAAAGCAAGACAAACATTATTCATATCCAGGACACATCATCAAATCTGAACCCTCTTAATTCACCATTGTTACCAAAAAGCTTCTTGGATGTGAACTAGATCTATGGGTGAATCTTAATATCAAAATGTTAATGGAAAGAAGTCACAAAAGAATATGTATGATTCCATCTATATGAAGTTCAAAAATAAGTAAAACCAAATCATATTGTTTAGGAATAACTCTGTCAGTTACAATTCCCATTCCCACCCCATCCCCTGTTCTCACAGGACTGGGGCAAATAAATGTCAATGGAAAGAAGTTAGTCACAAAAGAATATGTATGATTCTATCTATATAAAGTTCAAAAATAACTAAAACCAAATCATATTGTTTAGGAATGACTCTGTCAGTTACAATTCCCACTCCCACCCCATCCCCTGTTCTCACAGGACTGGGGCAAAGAACCTTACCTGAGAACAAGACAGGAACCAGACCAGTGCTCTCAGAGCCGGGTTCTAGACCAGTAGGACTCTCGACGAGGGTGGAAGCACACAGCAGTAAAAAAGCAAAGAAGGCCACAGAAGAGAAGCAGGAAGGAGCCCAAAACCAGCAGCCTGGAGCCACACAGGGCCAGCTCCTCCTAGGGGTGGGCACAGGGAGGGAGGGAGAAATGAATGAGACAGAGGGAAGATAGAGAATCTTCCCTTAGGAAGACATCTTACCCCCAGCCCGAGGCTATGGCGAGAAGCCTCCACGGAGGAAAGGGCTCTCCACATCCAGGGAGCAACTAGAAGGGACATGTTATTTCTATACAAGCTAATTGTCTCCATGGTCTACAAACTGCCTTCTTGCCCAGCATTGAACCTCCTAATAATGACTCTCTGAGAGTTCACTATTATCCACATCTTAAAAACATGCAAGCAGGGCCCGGTCTGGAAACCAAGATCTCTGATTCCAAGCTCCCAGGTGATGCTCCTCACCAGGGTGTTTGCAAATGTGAGGGAAGAGTATGCAGCAGCCTCCTAACTGTGCTCTCTCCTCCACTCGGCCAGTCTCTTCCATCCAGCACCACTGGCCCCATGGCCTGCAGTGTCAGGGCACAGCATTTTAGCCTAACCTTGCAGTGCCTCATGGTCAGGCTCCTGCATCTCTCCTGCCTCTTCCCATAAGTCATTCCTCAGTCCCTCATCACTTTTCAGTCTCTAGGCCTGTGCTCATGCTGGTCCCTTATGCCTGGAATGTATTTCCTTTTTCTTGAACCCCCTCTAGTGCATTATCTGCCCTAATATTCCTCATTCTTCAGGGATCAATCATTCTGACAGGGCAGAACAAGCCTGGGCCTTAGAGTCGGAAAGCCTAGGTTGAAATCCTGCATCTGCCACTTAAGTAGTTGTGTGGTCTTGGGCAATTCATTCCCTCTGTCTGAACCTGTTTCCTCATCTGTAAAATGGGATCATAACAGCTATCTCAAAAGGTTATTTAAAATGAGATAATGAATCTAGCCCTAACCGGTTTGGCTCAGTGGCCTGAGGACTGAAGGGTTCCAGGTTCGATTCCGGTCAAGGGCATGTACCTTGGTTGTGGGCACATACCTAGTAGGGGGTGTGCAGGAGGCAACTGATCGATGTTTCTCTCTCATCGATGTTTCTAACTCTCTATCCCTCTCCTTCCTCTCTGTAAGAAATCAATAAAATATGTTTAAAAAAATAAAAATAAAATGAGATAATGAACCTGAAAGCACTCTGTTAGAAACTACTGTGCACAATTCCCTTGCTTAAATGCCACCATCTCCGTGAAACATTCTCTGAAAATGTTCAAGTTAGAGTCAATTGCTCCTTGCTCTGTTTGAATAGTACTTTGCTCATATCTCTATGCTAACAATTAGTTTATTCTGCCTCTTAGTCCAGCTTCTGAATTCCTTTGAGGGAGAGGTCATGTTTTTTGGTTATTTAAAGGCGTAATTAATAGTAATAGCTGCCATTTATAAAATTTCTATTATGTACCAGACATTGTACTAAGTACTTTACATTCATTCTCATTTATTTGTTGGAATGAGGAGACAGTATCATGCTTTCCATTTTACAGATGAGGAAGCTGAGGCTCAGAGAGACTCAGGTGCTTGTTCAAGGTCACAGCCTCCCAGTCAGTATTACAAAGCCTATGTTTTATCTACTGGGTAAAATTGCCTTCAAGCCCTGGCCGGTGTGGCTCAGTTGGTTGGAGCATCCTCCCTTGCACCAGAAGATCGCAGGTTCAAGTTTGATCCTGATTGGGGCCTGTACAGGAGGCAACCAATCTATGTACCTCTCTCACATTGACGTATCTCTCTCCCTCTCTCTCTCTCTCTCCGCCCCCCCTCCCCCCTTAAAAAAAATTGCCTTCAAGATACAGCATGCAGCATGGAAGTCTATGAAACCCTGACAACCTGAAGCTCTTACCGAGGTGAGCAGTTTGGTGAGCGCAAGGCCTTCCTGGCTCCAGACCCGGACACAGTCCTCAGCCATCCTAGGGCTCAGGGTGGCATTTCCTACTCCTTCCTCTGAGCAGGAGATGGGTGGCTGGCTGGAGGGCAGGAGTCCTGGGACAGCACTAAAATACAGGCAGATTCCTGGGGTCCTTTCCGTGGTCACCCTGGCTGTAACGAGGACCAGCTCTCCTGCAGAAGATCCTATGAGGAGCATGGGAGAGGAGATGGAAGAAAATGAAGGGTCGGGTGCGAACCATCCCTTGTCAGACTTCTATTCATTTCAAAGGCTTCCTACAGTTCCAGGTGTTTTAGCACTGGTTCTATTCAATGAAATACGCTATACACCATCGTTTACATCAATTAAAAATGAAAATAAGTAGGTACTAATATAAACAAAAATTAATTTAAATTAGCTTACAACCAACAAAACAAACACATCAATATTTACAAGGTTGCAGTGAACCGGGGATAGATACACATTGTCAATGTCAGTTTGTATAAACTAGTTCATCCTTTTTTAAGAAAGCAATTTTCCACTAGGTACGAAAATCCATTAAAAGGTTCACATCCGGCCCTGGATTGTGTTTCTCAGTGGTTAGAGCGTCGGCCCACATACAGAAGAGTCATGGGATTGATTCCTAGTCAAGGGTACATACCTGGGCCGCAGGTTCGATTCCCCGGCCCCAGTTGGGGTATGTGCAGGAGGCAACCAATCCACGTGTGTCTCTCACATTGATGTTTCTCCCCACCGCCCCATTCCAATCGTTCTAAAAATCATTGGAAAAAATATCCTCAGGTAAAGACTAACAACACAACAGAAAAGGTTCACATCCCATTTCAAATTAGTGGAAAAATAGCCTATTCAGTTAATGGCCTTGGGACAATTCCATTTGTGAAAAAAGGTTAGACTCTTATCTCACACTATAAAATTAAGTCCAGATATATTAAATACCTATATAAACAAACTAACTAACTAAAAAACCCCAAAAACCTAAGTAAGTATTAAAAGAAAATATGGAAAAATATTTTCTAATTTTAAAGTTGGGAAACCCTTGCTAAAAATGTCACAAAATCTAGAAGCCTGAGTAAAGAACAAGAGCAATAAACTTAACCTCATAACAAATTGAAGAATTCTATATAATGAAAGATAAGTTTAAAAAACACACACAAGAGTGCTTGCTTGGCAGCACATATACTAAAACTGGAACGATACAGAGAAGATTAGCATGGCCCCTGCACAAGGATGACACGCAAATTCGTGAAGCGTTCCATATTAAAACACACA
>NW_005370731.1:282369-307112 GCF_000412655.1 Myotis brandtii
ATCAATGATTCTCTCTCATTGATGCTTCTATCTCTCTCTCCCTCTCTCTTCCTCTCTGAAATCAATAAAAATATTTTTTTTAAAAACACACACAAGGCCCTAGCCGGCTTGGCTCAGTGGATAGAGCATCAGCCTGTGGACAGAAGGGTCCCAGGTTCAATTCCGGCCAAGGGCACATGCCTGGGTTGCAGCTAGATCCCCAGTGGGGATTGTGCAGGAGGCAGCCGATCAATGATTCTCTCTCATCATTGATATTTCTATCTGTCTCTCTTTCTCTCTTCCTCTCTGAAATCAATAAAGAATATATTTTAAAAAACAAACAAAACACACACACACACACACACACACACACACACACACGAAACAGACTGATTAAAAATATCTATAATAGATTTAATTTGCAAAAGGTTTACTAGCCAGAATACATAAAGACCTAAAAATCAAGAGGATAAAGACAAAGAAAAATAAGCAAAGAAAGTGAATAGGAAGTTCAGAGAAAACATGAAAATGGTAAATAAACTTGTAAGAAGATGCACAACCTCACTAGTAATCAGGAGAAAGTAAATTAAAACAAGTAATTTCTTTGCCCATTAAATTGGTAAAAATGAAAAAGTGACAAGTTATTGAAGATTTGGAAAAACGGCCACTCTCAATTTGTGACATCTTTTAGGAGACAACTTGGCTGTATCTGTTACAATTTTAAATGGGTACAGGGAGGGACTAAGAAGATGCCTACCAAACTGTTAACTTTACAGGGGAGTTAGGAGGACTTTTACATCTGCTTTGTAACTTCTATTAAAGAGAGTACTCAAGGTAAAAAAAAAAAGGGGGGGGGGTCTATATCCTTTGACTCAGTAATACCACTTGTAGAAATTATTCCTAAGGACAGATTCAAAAGAAAAATACATACCAAATATTTATTGTGATTTCATTTTTAAAATGCCAAAAAATAGGAAACAATAAAGATGTTTAACAATAGAGAAAGCATTAACAAATGATGGCCTTACCACTAAATGAATCACTTTACACCATTAAAATAATAACGCGTTTGTTTTTTGCACTAATACAAAAAACACACTGTCATAAGTGAAAAAAGAGAAATACAAACCAGTATGTAAATTGTAATTACAATTGAGAAATGTACATGTAAAATTCTGTAAGGGAACTCCCCTTTCTCCTGTGTTCCCCAGATCAAATCAGTCACCCAGTCCTGTCAATCTCACACTTCTGACATCTCTCTCAAATCAGTCCCCTTCTTTCACAGCACTGTCTTAGCTCAGTTTTTCTCATCATCTTTTTATTGCAACCACCTCCCAACTGGTCTTCCTGAATCTGGACACATTTCTTCCTGGCAGTCAGTCAACAAGTGTTATCTTTTTAAAAGAACAACACAAAAACAAAATCTTATTTCCCTGATTAAAATCTTTGAGTTTGCACAATGTACTAAATAAAGTCCAACTGCCTTGGCTTGACACATGAGTCCCTCCATGGGATTCTGAATGCTTCTTCAGGCTCATTACCTGCCACACACTCAATAATCCTTCCCCTCTACCAGCCAAACTAAACCCTTGGAAGCTTCTGAAATGCCATCATGGTCCCCATCTGTATGTCTTTGCATACGCCCTTCCCTCTGGCTGGAAGGACATCCATATAGGCCGGCCTCAAACCTCAGCTCAGGCGCTGTATCCTTGGAAAAGCCTGTCTTCACCATCCATGCTTGATAGATTTCTGAGTACTCCCACTGTACCTTGTGTTCTACTTCACACATTGAACGTTATTTATTTAATAGAGGCCCAGTGCACAGATTCGTGTACATTGAAAGGAAATTAATTAGAAGAAATATTTTGCAGGTTGGGGAGGAACTGTAGGAGGGCTCCAGGGCATGCCCAGCCCGTCTAGCCCAGTCCTGATAGGCCGGACTCTAGCAGCAAGCTAACCTACCAGTCTGAGCGTCTGCCCCCTGATAGTCAGTGCACGTCATAGTGACCGGTCAAAGGGTTGAACAGTCAGACACTTAACATGTTAGGCTTTTATATACATAGATGTTCACATCTGTATCCTTGCTAGATGGTGAACAACTTGAAACAAGGGTCCATGTCTTACAAATCTCTGTATTTCCCATGCTTGGTACATCGTAAGTGTTCATTTTACTTGTTTATTTATTTATTCATTCATTAAATGTTTTAATTGATTTCCAGTAAGTGTTCATTTTAAATTTTGTCCAAAGTAATCTTTAATGTTATTACTTTGTTTCTAGCCATTATTTTTTTAAAAAAAGTCTTCTTTGCAGAAGCAAAAATTGACAAACTGATCCAAAAATTCATATGGCAATCCAAAGGATCCAGAATAGCCAAAACAATCTTTAAAAAGAATAAAGTTGGAGGACTCATATTTTCTGATTTCAAAACTTACTACAAAGTTATAGTGATCAAAACAGTGTGGTACTAACATAAGGATAGACATATAGATCATGGAATAGAACTGAGAGTCCAGAAATAAACTCATACATCTATAGTCAACTGATTTTTTTTTTAAATCCTCACCCAAGAAGTTTTTATTGATTTTTAGAGAGAGGAAGGGAGAGAGAGAGAGAGAGAGAGAGAAACATCGATTGGTTGCCTCCTGTATGCACCCTGACCAGGGATTGAACCCATAACCTATGTATGTGTTTTGACCTGGAATCAATCCTGCAACCTTTTTGTGTACAGAAGAATGCTCCAACCAACTGAGCCACCTGGCCAGGGCATGTGGTCAAGGGTACCACGACTACTCAATGGGGAAATAATAGTCTTTTCAACAAAACATGATGAGACCACCTGCAAAAGAATGAAGTTGGACCCATCCTCACACCATACATAAAAATTAATTCAAAATGGATCATAGAACACTGGCTGGTGTAGCTCAATTCGTTGGAGTGCCGTCCTTTATACCAAAAGGTTGTGGGTTTGATTCCCAGTCAGAGCACATACCTGGGTTACAGGTTTGATTCCCCCGTTGGGGCACGTGTGGAGGGCAACTGGTTGATGTTCTCTCTCACATTGATGTTTCTCTCTCTCTCTTCCCCTCTCCCTAATATCAATGAGCATATCCTCGGGTGAGAATTAAAAAAAATAAAGGATCCAAAAAAACAAAACAAAACAATAAAAATGTAAGAAAAAATAATAATTTTTAAAAAGGATCATAGATATAAAAGCTAAAACTATAAAATTCTTAGAAGAAAAAAATAGAAGTAAATCTTAGGGAACTTGGGTTAGGCAAAGTTTTCTTAGATATGCTACTACCACAAGCAACAATAGAGAAAAAAAAAGATAAGCTGGAATTGATCTAAGTCAAAAATGTTTGTGCTTCAAAGAATACCATCAACAAAGTGAAAAGAACCTAGAGAATGGGAGAAAATATTTGCAAATCACACATCAGATAAGAGACTTGTAGCTAGAAAATATAAAGAATGCTTACAACTAAATTAAAAGACAAATTACCCAATTTTAAAAATGAGCAAAGACTCTGAATATATCTTTCTCCAAAAATATGCCAATGGCCAATAAACACAAGAAAAAATGCTCAATATCATTAGCCACCAGGAAAATGCAAATCAGAATTACAGTGAGACACTAGTTCACATTGACTAGGAGGGCTATAATAAAAAAAGACAGATAATAGCAAGTGTTGGAGTAGATGTGGAGAAATGGAACCCTCCTACACTGCTGATGGGAGTATAAAATGGGAGAGCCACTTTGAAAATACTCTGGCAGTTCCTCAAAAGATTAAACAGACTTACCATATGACCCAGCAATTCCACTCCTGGTTATATACCCAAGAGAAATCAAAATATATGATCACACAGAAACTTGCACACAGCTGTTCACAGCAGCATTATTCATAACAGCCAAAAAGTGGAAACAATCTAAATGCCAATTAAATGATAAATGCACAAATAAAATGTGTAGTAGTCATACAGTGAATACTATTAAGCAAAATAAGTACAAAATTTATGTACTACAACATAATGCTAAGTGAAAGAAGCCAATCACAAAAGACCATTATTATATGAAATGTCCAAATAAGCAAATCTACAGAGACAGTAAGTAGATTAGTGGTTGCCTGGAGTTGGGAGGTTAGGAGAAAAAGGAGAATGACTGCTAATGGGTACTGAAATGAAAATGTTCTAAAATTGTGATGATGGCTGCACACTTTTGTGAATATGTGAAAAATCATTTAGTTGTACATTTTAAATGAAATTTATGGCATGTGAATCATTTCTCAATAATACTATTACATGTCAGATACATTCCTTTATTCTTGCTCTTTGATCACAGATGTCTACCTAGACATACAAAGACCTACCCCACATATACATACACATATGTGATTCATAGGAGAATCTTAGAATGATAGTGTTGAAAAGGACCTCAGAAGTCACTCCCAATTATTTATTTATTTATTTATTTATTTAAATTCTCACCCGAGTGAGAATTTAATATTTTTCCCCCATTGATTTTTAGAGAGAGTAGAAGAGAGAGGGAAAGACAGAGAGAAATATTGTATAGATGTGAAACACATCAACCAATATTTTTATTGATTTCAGAGAGGAATGGAAAAGGAGAAACAGAAACGTCAATGATGAGAGAGAATCATTGATCAGCTGCCTCCTGCACACCCCCTACTACTGGGGATCGGGCCGGCAACCTGGGCATGTGCCCTGACCCAGACCGGGAATCGAACTGTGCGGTGTGATGAACTGTGACCTCCTGGCTCATAGGTCGACACTCAACTACTGAGCCACACCAGTCGGGCCATCTCCCAATTTTTTAGATAAGGAACCTGCGGCCGAATCTCACACAGGAATTAATGGAACCCACCGACTCACTCTCACTCCTTATTTTCCCAGAAGACTTTAAGCGCTTTGGATGATATCTAATTGTTTTCTGTATCCTCCATAGCACATAGAGCTGTGTCACACACATAGCAGGCACTGAAGACATTAGTTTAACACAGCGGTTCTCAACCTGTGGGTCGCGACCCCTTTGGCGGTCGAACGACCCTTTCACAGGGGTCGCCTAAAATCATCCTGCATATCAGATAGTTACATTACGATTCATAACAGTAGCAACATTACAGTTATGAAGTAGCAACGAAAATAATTTTATGGTTGGGTCACAACATGAGGAACTGTATTTAAAGGGCCAGAAGGTTGAGAACCACTGGTTTAACTGAACAGAACATGCTTCTTAGACATCCCTGAGAAAAAGCTGCCTCTATGAGGAGAAGGCTGGAGGAATGAAGAGGGATGACAAAGAACATTAGGTCAAATCTAGCCCATGTCATCACACCTCCAAGAATAGAATCAAAGAACCCCAGAGCTAGAAGGGAAGAGAGAAAACATTTATAGAGAACCTACCCAGCGGGCATCATTTTCACTGTAAGTATCTAGTCCTCATCACAGTAGGAGTGACTAAGGGATGTGCCTAAGGTCACCAGGTTGGTGAGTTGAGGGGCAGGCCCCACCCCTGAGTGTTCTGATGTCCAACCCCACAATCCTCCATCTCACCTTTCAATCCCATCTGACTACCCCGCACCGTGGCTTGAAATGTCTTTGTCTTGTTCCTGCCTGGACCATCTCCGAAGTTCAAGGTGGTCAGCAAGCCCACCACGTGGGACCCGTGCCACGTCCCTGTGACTGTCGCAGTCGTGGGGCACAGGGTCAGCTGGCCGACAGATCTCAAGAAGGAGACCCAGTCCTGTGTGCAAAAGGAAGGTGGGAGAGAGGTGAGAGAGCAGCAGCAGGAGCAGGCCTCCACGGGGCAGATGAGCAGGAGGTACTCACCTGAGGGATGTCAGGGCTGCGCAGGCCAGTCCTGTGAGTGAGAAGGAAGCCACCAAGGCCCAGGCCAGAGAGGCCAAGCAGCAGCAGGATCAAAGTGGCACAGACCAGAGGTGGGTGGTGGGCCAGACAGAGAGCAGGTTGTAGCCCTGCCTGACAGCTGCCCATGGGGAGCAGAGGGGTCTGGGCCTCCACGGGAAACCTGCTGGAGCACAGGAAGGGAGAACTGGGCAAGAGCCTGCCAGGCAGAAGGCACTTACCCATGTTCCTCAAAGGGAAGCTAAAGCACCCAGGAGACCAGGGCCGCGCCCACCACCACGGACAGTGGCAGAGCCAGGACAAGAATCCAAGGCTCTCGACTCCAAGCGCTCACCGCCCTGCACCACGCAGCGAATGTTTGCTGCATTTAATTTCTGAAGCAATCAAGGCGGAAGTGGGGAGCATACTGTGCTGGAAAAGGGAACCCGAAAAGGAGCATTCTTAAAAGTAGAAATTCAGGAAACAGCTGTTCTGGGCCTAGGGTTTGGCTGCAGAACAGCCAATAGCCCAAAGGAAGCGTCTGACGAAAAGAAACCCACTTTGAGGTCAAACCGCTCCGCTTGAATCCTCCCCTGCCCTTCCATGGACACGTGAGAAAACTCAGTCCAACTCTGGGAGGTTAGCATATGTGCAATGGGAGTGCTAACCCACGGAACCAGGACTGAACGTGGCAGATAGAAGCGGTTTGCATAGTACGTGGCCACGCAGGAGCTCAACAAATGTCCATTTCTTTTCTATTTTTTTCTGTGCCATATTTATCTTCAGGAAAGGTGAGGCAAGGCGGAAACGGAGGCTTGCGGACTTGAACACAGGAGTGGCAGGGCCACGGTCTGAAGCCCGGCCCCGATTCCAAGCGGAGTGCTCGTTCCCAGGCGGGAAGCGACAGCCTGATGCCAAGGAACATCTGGAAAGGGGCGGAGGGGAGCAGCGCGCCAGCAGTGCAGGTGTCACCACGCTCAGCCCCGGCCCGGCCTCCCCTCCCAGCTGGTTGGCAAAGAGGGGGAAGCGGAGGGGAGGGGGCAGAGCCTGCAATTACTTAGAAATTCATGTATATATAGTAAAATATAAGTACACATGTGTAAATTAAAAAATAAATAAATAAATTACTGATTTTTGGTTTTTCGTTTTTACCAAAGATGAAAAATATGCAGTCTGTCCTAAAAACAAATAAAAAGCTGAGCAAACAGAAAAATCAGCAACTCTTCTTACCTCCAGCAGAGAAGTGATGTCAAAGGGAAAATTATTGGCCCCAAACTGAAGAAACAGAGAAGTCAGTTCAGAATACCACAACTCACCAGAGCAGAAAACTATGAGCAAGAACCTCCTTGAGAGAAAGTGCTTGGGGGGAGAGGGGGGTGGGGAGAGAAACAGCATCTGAAATAGATGAATTGCTGGAGGCAGGGTGATAATTCTGAAATTAAAAACTTCAGACAGAGTAACCTAGAAGAAATAGATAAATTCCTAGAAACTTACAACCTACCAAGAGTGAATCATGATGAAATAGAAAATCTGAGCAAGATGATTATTAGTAAGGAGGTTGAATTAGTAATAAAAACAAATAAACTGCCGGGGTGCGGCCAGCCGGGACTTTGGGCTTGCAGGCGGGCCAGGTCTCTTCCCTGCAGCCTGATTATGTTGACCGTCTCCATGTCAGGTCGGCCCTGGCTTTTAGGGGCTCCTTAATGCAGAGGGTCCTACAGGCTGCAAAAGACACCATCGCATTTCCGTTCTGCCCACATTTCAGAGTTCTGCCTGCCGAGGTCCGTCCGACGTGAAATAACCGGACGCCGGGAGCAGGACCCTGTATGCAAACCCTGGCTCTGTTCGGCCGCTGCATAAACCATGACCAGGCTCTTGTGGGGACTGGGTTTATCCTGTTAAAGAGGGTCTTTCTGCTAGTGCATTCCTCCGTGGTTGGGTGGGAAGCTGAGACACTGTGGGGAACATGAGCCCAGTGTTCGCTGAGCACAAAACCAGCACCGGACAAACACTGTTGCAACAGAATCTGAGTATTCAACTCAGGCTTCCTTACGGCAGAGACCAGGCCATATCTGCACCACCACCTCCACACGTTTATCGTACAGAATCCTCTCATATGTGGTCAGATGACACTTGGCAAGGGTGCCAAGGCCATTCTGTGGGGGGACAAATAGTCTTATTCAACAAATGGTGTTGGGAAAACTGGATATCCATGTACAAAAGGACGAAGTTAAACCCTTACCTTTACAACATATACAAAAGGTATTTCAAAATTCATGCAAGAACTAAATGTAAGAGCTGAAACTATCAAACTTTTAGAAGAAAACGTAGGGGGAAACCTTTATGAGATTGGATTTGGCAATGATCTTGGATATGACACCAACAACACAGGCAACAAAAGGATAAACTAGATAAATTGCACTACATCAAAATTTAAAACTTCTGTGCATCAAAGGACACAACAGCCAATTGATGATTCTCTCTCATCATTGATGTTCTTCTCTCTCTCTCTCTTCCTCTCCCTTCCTCTCTGAATCAATAAAAAAGAGTAAAGATACATTACAAGCTCAACAAACTTCAAATAGTATAAACTCCAAGTAGGGTAAATTCAGAGAGACCCACACTGACACATTATAAACAAACTGTCAAAACCCAAAACTAAACAGAAAACCTGGAAAGCAGCAAAAGAGAAGTAACTTGTACAAGGGATTTTTCAATAAGAAAAATGCCAATATTTCATCAGAAGTCATGGTGGTCAGAAGTCAGTGGGATAACATACTTAAGTGCAGAAAGAAAAATCTGTCAACCAAGAATTCTATATCTCGCAAAATTGTCCAATAATAAAGGAGAAATTGAGACTCCCACATAAACAAAAGCTGAGAGAGTTTATTACTAGTAGACTTGCCCTATAAGAAATGCTAAAGGGAGTCCTTCAGGCTTAAGTAAAGGGGCACTTTTGCTTAAAATTTATGAAGAAATGAAGACTACTTATAAAGGTAACTACATAGGTAAAATATAAAAGTCAGTATTGTATTTTAGGTTTTGTAGCTCTTCTTTTTCCTATAGGATTTAAAAGACAAATGCATAAAACAATAATTATAGATCTATCTTAATCAACACACAATGTATAAAGATATAATTTGTGACAATCTCTATATATAAGAGGCTAATATGCAAAGTGTTCCCTCAGGAGTTCCACTGGGAGACCGGAAGTTCAATTGCTCGCTATGATGTGTGCTGGCCACTAGGGGGTGGTGCAGAACGAAGGAAGGCCCTGGCCCGTAGCCCGTTGCAGGCTCTCATAATCTCTCATCAGGACTCTTGCAGCTGTCTCCTAACCCTCCTCACCGACTCCAGTTTCTCTTCCCTTCAACTCATCATCCACGTTGCCTCCTAAAAGAGTGCTCTCGAGATTCTGCTGCTCTACTAAAGACTTCTGTTAACTTTGGGAGAAAGTTCTAATTTCTGGTACATATAAGATCCTTACAACCTAGCCTCAATCCTCCTTTCCAGCATCATTTTTCACTCCAGCCACATAAATGTCTTTCAATTCTAGCTATTCCACACCACCATATTTTATTTTTTTAAATATATTTTTTATTGATTTCAGAGAAGAAGGGTGGGGGAGAGAGAGAGAGAGAGAGAGACATCAATGATGAGAGAGAATCATTGATCGGCTGCCTCCGGCACACCCCCTTTTGGGAATTGAGCCCCCAACCTGTGCATGTGCCCATCCTGGGCATGTGACCTCCTGGTTCATAGGTGGACCACTGAAGCCCGCCAGCTGGGCAACACTGCCATATTTTTAGGTAGTACTCTCCTCTCCTTGTGAAACACACTGACTGACTTCTACCTGTACACACTTTATCTTTCTTCAAGACCAACCTCACAGGTCACAGCCTCTGTCTGTTTTCCCCCACTCTCAGAATTGAACCTCCACCCCCATCATGTCTTTGCAACACTCCATCCATTACAGTACAGAGCACCCTGCATTTTAACGTTCTTGTAGAAAGTCTGTCGTCTTTGGATTGTGAATTCCTGAAAGGCCAAGACTGTGTCACATCCTCCTCATCTCTATAACCTCAATGCTCAACAAGGTACCGGCCACGTGGTAGTCTCAAAATGTTGGTGAGTTTCTTCTCCCATTCCCCTCAGCAACTGTTCTAAATCTCTGCCATTCTCCTCAAATCCTTTACCCAACCTCTGAAACTTCCATCTGAACTGTCAGCAGATGACCTCACCAGAAAGAGTCCATCACCCATGAAATCTTTTAACTTGCTGCCCTTGCCACACACCCCTGCGCCCCACGGACACATTTCATACATATACATCCAAACTTTCCTCCTCGCCGCTGTTTACAGAGGAAGCTCTGTCCCTCCTCCAGCTCCCGGCCAGTTCTTTCACTGTCCTTCAGATCCCCTCTTACCGCCTCAGTGCTTCCTCAGTCATCCTTCTCTCCTTTCCCACCGGAATTCATTCAACAAATATTCACAGAGCAACTCTGTGCGCTTGGATGCTGGAGTTATAATGGAGAATGCGTTAGGTAATGTTCCATACCTCATAGAGCAGTGATGGCAAACCTTTTGAGCTCGGCGTGTCAGCATTTTGAAAAACCCTAACTTAACTCTGGTGCCGTGTCACATATAGAAATTTTTTGATATTTGCAACCATAGTAAAACAAAGACTTATATTTTTGATATTTATTTTATATATTTAAATGCCATTTAACAAAGAA
This sequence comes from Myotis brandtii, assembly GCF_000412655.1. Lineage (NCBI taxonomy): Eukaryota > Metazoa > Chordata > Mammalia > Chiroptera > Vespertilionidae > Myotis > Myotis brandtii. The sequence goes on from NW_005370731.1 coordinate 292,944, forward strand.
AAATCAACCAAAAAAATGAGTTCGCGTGTCACCTCTGACACGCGTGTCATAGGTTCGCCATCACTGTCATAGAGCTTCCATTGTAATGAGAAATGTAGACAAATAATTTTGCAATGGATATGGAGGAAATGAATACGAAGATGTAGGGAATAAGAGACAGGTCACTTTATTAATTTTTTTTATTCCTCACCTAAGGATATGTTTATTGAATTTTTTAGAAAGAGAGGAAGGGAGGGAAAGAAGAGAGAGAGAGTGAGAGATCAGTTGCCTCTCATATGGGCCCGGACTGGGGATTGAACCCACAGCCTTTTTGGTGTACGGGACAACACTCCAGCCAACTGAGCCACCCGACCAGGATCAGGCCACTTAAGTAAGGAGGTCAGAGAAGGTGTTTTTGTGCCAGTGACCTTTGAGCTCATGCCTGAAGATGCGAGTGAGTTTTCTGCATGACAGTCTAGAGCAGCGGTTCTCAACCTGTGGGTCGAGACCCCTTCGGGGGTCGAATGACCCTTTTACAGGGGTCGCCTAAGACCATCCTGCATATCAGATATTTACATTACGATTCATAACAGTAGCAACATTACAGTTATGAAGTAGCAACGAAAATAATTTTATGGTTGGGTCACAACATGAGGAACTGTATTTAAAGGGCCAGAAGGTTGAGAACCACTGAAATAGAGGCTATAATTTTTTAAAAGATCAATGAAATTAAAAGTGGTTTTTTTGAAGACATACACACATTTGAAAATCCTTTAGACAGACTCATCAAAAAAAGAGAAAGAGTCCAAATAAATAAAATCAGAAATGAAATAAAAGTTACAACTGATACCACAGAAAAACAAAAAATAAGAAACTATTGTATACTAAAGGCCCGGTGCACAAAATTTGTGCACGGGTAGGGTCCCTCGGCCTGACCAGCGATCAGGGCTGATCTGGGGGGTACCAGCAGGGTGATCAGGGGGTCCCTGCTGGCACCTGCCTTGGCTGGCCTGGGGCCTGTGGGCTGGGGCAGCTCCTGCACTGAGTATCTGCCCCCTGTGGTCAGTGCACGTCATAGCAACCAGTTGTTTCACTGATCGTTCCACCTTTTGATCAATTTGCATATTAGGCTTTTTTTTATTATTATTCATAATAAAAGCCTAATATGCAAACTGTCCCCTCGACTTGGAGTTCGACCGGAGACGGTGCCAGCTGGGAAACTGCGTGAGGCCCCTCCCCCTGGTGAGCCCTGCCCCTGATCAGCGCAGGGCGGGCTGGCCAACCTCCTGTGACCCCTCCCCCCCAGCCAGCCCCACCCCCCGAAAAAAAAATGAAGAGGAAGGAACACTTGGTGTTTACATTTGTAGGGAAGCAGGCCTGCATCACCTTCTAGGCCAGCAGTTCTCAACCTTTGGGTTGCGACCCCTTTGGCAGTCGAATGACCCTTTCACAGGGGTCGCCTAATAATTACATATTGTTTTTGTGATTAATCACTATGCTTTAATTATGTTCAATTTGTAACAATGAAAATACATCCTGCATATCAGATATTTACATTACGATTCATAACAGTAGCAAAATTACAGTTATGAAGTAGCAACGAAAATAATTTTATGGTTGGGGGTCACCACAACATGAGGAACTGTATTAAAGGGTTGCGGCATTAGGAAGGTTGAGAACCGCTGATCTAGACTCACTCCACATACTCTCAGAACTCACAAAGCTCTCAGACCATGGGACCTGGAATACAAAAACCCTTCTGTTTTCTCCTCAGGAGCCGCAGACCTAGAAGCATTTTCCCCTTGCCTTTCTCTGCCTGGCCCAAGTCCCAGCTCCCAGTAAGAAGCCCATACCTGAGGCAGCTCCACTTACTGCTCCTCCAGCGCCAGCTTCAAGTCAGAGGCAGCGCAGTGCTGAGAAGCCAGAAAGTCCCCCAGATTCCTCTGTGATCAGGCCAGCTTCATTAAAACAAACTTTGATCCCTGAGGATTTGTTTCTGAAGGTGTTGTTGTGTACTTATCACAGTTCCCATGGCTACAGGCTCACAGTGAGAGGGACATGGGTATACATCAGCAGCATCTTGCCATAGGACTTTGACCTTGTAGACAAACATGCAGCAGGCAACCTTGCGAATGGCACAGCATGAATAGCGTTTAGAGTTCAGAATGACTTAAGTAGCAAAGAACATTAAATAAAACAATACATGTGAGAATGTGTTCTAATCCTTGGTTCCGTTTAGGTACTTAACAGTTAATCATTCATAACAGTATTAACCTTTTCATCTAATAGGGAAATCATCCAACCAAAAGGTTGCAAACTGGCAGCTCTCAGGCCAAATCAAACCTGTGGGCCTCTTTTATATCATTTCAGAGTGTTTAAAACTTGTTTGGAGTCAACTTTAAAAAAATCAGTATCTTTCAGTGAAAAAAAAAAATCCAATTTCCAGTGTCAATGCCCTCCCATAAAAGGCTACCCAGAACACAGCAATAATTGAACAAAGTTGGGCTTATTGACTCATTGCAGTAAAGATGACCACACATTACGGGAAACTGTGGGGCATCTCAGTAAGAGCATGTTATAAATGACTTCTTGCCCAGCCGGCATGGCTCAGTGTTTGAGTGTCCACCTATGAACCAGGAGGTCACGCTTCAATTCCCGGTCAGAGTACATGCCCGGGTAGTGGGCTCAATCCCCAGTGGGGGTGTGTGCAGGAGGCAGCCAATCAATGATTCCCTCTCATCATTGATGTTTCTATCTCTTTCTCCCTCTCCTTTCCTCTCTGAAATCAATAAAAATATGTTTTAAATAAAAAAAATGACTTCTTACAGGATTTGAGCTTGTGTTAGGTTTCTGGGAAGGATTCAAGAAAAGGAGCTTTGCTCTGGTTTTGATGTGAGGAAGTCAGGATAGTTCTATGATGTAATATCTTAGAAATATTTATCTAAAAGTGGGAATGAAGGAGGAAGACTAAAGCTACAATTGATAAAGAAGCAGAAGTGATTTAAGTTACCAGGATGGGGGCAGTTGGTCATTTCTGTTGTTTGGATAATGTTCTTTTGTCTGTGTTCAGACATGATGACAGAGTGGTCTTATTTTTATCTTGATCCCTCACAGTCATAGAGTAGCCTTGTCTCTGTGATGTTGGTGTTCTGCAAAAATGTGTTCATCAAAAGAAAAAATAGTCTAGCTGCAAGTGTCATACCAGTTCCTATCAACACCAAGGCCTCGATGACAGCAGCAGGCCAGCTTCTGGCTGTCAGGGGCTGCTTTCTCTTTCTCAGTCTCTCCTCTTGGCTAAGGGCAGAAGGAGTCAGACCTCCGGACTTTGGTGAAGCTCTTCACCATTGCCAAGATTTTGCTCATCAGGAGATTGTCAAGAGAATGTCTATAGTTAGACTAAGGTTAGTCTCTCTTTCTTCTTTTGTTGCAGGATTGTTAACAGTGAACTGGCCCCAGATGGTAGACACCCATCCTTGAGTTTTGGCTAAGAAAGAATTGAGAGCCAAGACTCAAATACAAGCAAAAGTTTATTTAGAAAGTCCCAGAGATAGAAGAAACCAGTTACAGAAGCAAAAAAAAAAAGGGAAGAAAGAGAGAGGAAAGGCATGAGAGAGAGGAGAGAGAGAGAGAGAGGATGGAGAGAACTCAAGCTGAGTCCTTGGTCTTGGTCTGGAGGTCTCAGGGAGGATCTCAATAGAAATTCATCAGCTTTCCAGGTGTGTCCTTTCAGAGGACATTCATCATTGCAGCTGGTCCTCATGTCAGCCAGGGACTTGCTGCTTTTCTGAGTCTGGAGTTGAAACACAACTGAGGCCTGGATGCCATCTCTAGTTTGACCAAAAGTCTGCCTCTGTGTCCAACAGACCCGAGGCTTTGTTCCTAAGATAATTTGATGCAGGTCAGAACCTCATTGTCCTGAGGGCTTAATGCTTAAGGGAGTGGTTGTGCAAGAGCTTGTATAGGAGTCAGATGAGGCTTTTCTTTGACCCTCTTGTTCCTCCTCTGAGGGGGCCTACTACACGACTAGCTACATGCCAGGGGAGGAAAGGTCCGAGGAAGGTCTGAACTGCATAACTAGCGATATGAAAGGCCAGGGGGTCTAAACCCCATGACCAGGGATATTCTAGGGGAGGAAAGGTCACCCTGGGGTCACCAATTTCTAATCATGACCTTTACCTTACAATTGTCCATTGCTAGGCATCTGGGCTTTCCGCCCTGGGTGGCCTTCTGTACCTGGCCTATGGTTCCTACTCTGCTCATGTCTAACTGCCTACTATTTAAGACTCTGAACAGAGTACATCAGCCAATTGTATCACAGGAAATTACCAGAAACAAAATAGCTATTAATCCTTATAATAGGCCCTGCAGACAGGGGCTTGATAACCAAACCCAGGCAATGAAATGAAGACATGTCCCAAAGTCCAGCGTGGTTTTCTTAGAGGTCCAAATGACTTTTCCTTTTAGCATAGTCACTCGACCTGCAGTATTTATATAGGAGCAGCAAATAGTTATTGTTAAAGCATCAATTTCCCCTTGGTTAATGAATTTACATTTAAATTGGTTGTTGGGCTTCTGAGTAGAAATTGTGTCATTTATGATGTCTGCTGGGATTCGAGACAAGTTTCGGATCACCTTTTCCGGTAAATTATCCCTACTCTAGGAAGTATAGCTCACACAGCATGTGTGATGAGAGTAGGTCGTCCTTCCTGGGAGCTTTCCTGCCATAGCCTGTGCTTGTCTCATTTTGGAGACTTCTAGGTATCATTCTCTAGAAAGCATGATCGAGTGGAGAGGTGGTAGTTTAAAACACCTGAAAGGCTCTAACAATTACCAAAATATGCAGGAAAAGTGAGTGTGCAGCAGGCAGGTAAAGCCTGATGTCTGTATAAGAAGTAGGAATTAGACAGACATTGCACTGGGACTGTAAATCTTGTTTGTCACAATAGCAGTAGCCACTTTTTGGATTCTTGAGGTAGACAAATTTCTTAAGTGGAATTACATAATCCCTGCAAGTAGACTGGGGTTGTCTTGGAAGAGAATAAACTGACCATTGTAGCAAAGACAGCCCCAACATGAGCTCCCACTCCTAATGACTTCGGTTTGATCTCAGCAGATGCATTTTGTTCAGGTCCGATTTTTATAGGACCAAACATTGGAACTAATTATATAAGGAAAATTTAAGACCATCAAGGATTGGTAGATGAAAATTTACCTTCTGAAGTGTTGCAGCTATTGCGTTTTGTCAGCAAGATTAGGTGGCGTGGCAACAGATCCAGCAATGAGTTAAATTCAGAGCAGTAGCTAAGAGGTGAGAAATAGCACTAGGGCTTCTTCCCCACCTCAAGTAGCAAAAGGAGACCACAGGAAGTAAAAAATAAAATAACAGGATGAAATAGGGAAAATCATATTAAGAAAACTTTTAGTCAGAGAACAGACCCCCCACCTCCAAGATGGCGTCAGTCATGCCATTGAAGAAACTCATGGATGTCAAATAGGGGAGCTGCCACGCTGGATGTTGACGTGGGACTTCACCCCTAAAGGCATCGCTGGAGGTTCAGGGAGGTCACTACCGGTATTTACAAGTATGTCAACATGAAGGAAGCGTTGCTGGGGTTTCTATGGTGCTGGCAGCTTGCATGCTTTTTTGACGACTGCTCTTATAAGGAACTTAAACATGAGTAGCGAGGCAAGTACCACTGAAGAGGGCCCAGTGTGGACTCCACATTCCTGACCACGACCTTTGCCCAGCACCTCTGAATGCGTTCATCTCATAATTATTAACACTTAATAAAAGATGACTGGTAAAAAAAGAAAACTTTTAGTCAGTCTAAGAGGGTATTAAAGACAATAATAGGCAAGATTACTAGGAGGACAAAGGGCGTGGAAAGGAGTATGAAGAACCAAATTATTCATCTTGTTCTGTTGTTTTCCGCAGAAACTGCTCACGTGTGCAGTTAGCATCTTGTTCCATTGTCTTGGGCAGAAGCTGCTCACAGTTAGAAGCTTCCGGAGAATTGCTAAGAATCCTCAGTTCGAGGTTACCCCAATGGACTGGAGCTCAGTGCTCAGGAGGAAGTGATGTACTATGTCTTTTTATTTAGAAAACATGAATCAAGGATCAATAAGTTGGAGTTCTATTGTTGTGTCAATTATCTGTTAAAGGTCCTTTTTGTAAATGCTCAAGGGCAGTTTTTTTCTGGTTCTTTCCCCTGCTTAGGACTCAGGGGTGGGCAAACTTTTTGACTCGAGGGCCACAATGGGTTCTTAAACTGGACCGGAGGGCCGGAACAAAAGCATGGATGGAGTGTTTGTGTGAACTAATATAAATTCAAAGTAAACATCATTACACAAAAGGGTACAGTCTTTTTTTTTTTTTTTTTAGTTTTATTCATTTCAAACGGGCCGGATCCGGCCCGCGGGCCGTAGTTTGCCCACGGCTGGCTTAGGTGCTTGACTTGGAAATGCAGCTTGTACTTACAGTGATAACCTGGAGGTATTACGTGAGTCCCTGCAGAAATTAGTCATATGTTTATTATGGTGCTAATCTACAATTGGAAATGATTCCCCAGTGCGTGGGCAGCTAACTCAGAAGGAGATAACCTGTGGGTCCTGTGGGGAACTGGTCTTATTGTATCAAAGGCAATGCTGGAACTTTGAGGGTTTCTGAGAGTTTAGATAATTATGATTTTTCTAATTCCTTTAGTTCTCTTTATGTTTGCTGAAGATAATAGATGATAGGGACAGTGTATTTTCCAGGTAAAAGGTAAAGCTATACAGAATTTTAAAAATAATAGTACTAATACAATATGTGTCTTCATTACTAGAGAGATGAATTGAGACCACTCCCCACCACAATTGCAATTTTAAAATCAAGTAATTTTTTCTCTACTAGTACATCCATAGCTCTAGCAAGAGAAAGCCTCAATCCATCCTGAGGATAAGCAGCAATAATTAGAACATACTTATAGTTCATTTGGAGGTGTTCACAGGGCCTCAAGGCTTTGGTTCCTTTCCATGTCCTACCTTTATAGTCTTGCCAGGAATATGTCATTGGCAGGTAGAGCATGCATTGCAAACATGCTCAGCAATAACCTTAACATTACCCCTATCAATGTTTGTTCAACACTGTCTATTTATTTCTGTTCTCTTTCTCTTGGATTTTAAAAACTTTTAATTTTGAAATAGTAATAGATTCACAAGAAGTTGCAAAAATAGCATGGAAAGGGGACCATGTATCCAGTTTCTCCCAATGGTAACATCTACACTAATAAAAGAGAAATATGTAAATTGGTTGTCACTCTGCTACATCCACAAGCCAATCAGGATGCGTATGCAAATTAACCCAACAAAGATGGTGGGTTAATTTGGATGCACAGGCACGGAGGGAAGACTGAAGACGACTGAAGACTGAAGAGGCTTGGCTTCTCCGCTGCAGCCGGACCAAAGGCCTGGGTCCTGGGTGCTGGAGGAAAACCGGTGCCAGCAGCCAGGGGAAGGAAGGCCTATTGCGTGAATCTTAGTGCAATGGGCCTCTAGTCCTATATAATAAAAGGCTAATATGCAAATCGACCAAACAGCGGAACTACCGGTCATTATGCTGCACACTGACCACCAGGGGTCAGACACTCAACACAGGAGCTGCCCCTGGTAGTCAGTGCACTCCCACAGGGGGAGCACCGCTCAGCCAGAAGCCGGGCTCACAGCTGGCAAGCGCAGCGGTGGCGGTGGCAGGAGCCTCTCCTGCCTCTGAGGCAGCGCTAAGGATGTCCAACTGAAGGCTTAGGCCTGCTTCCTACAAGCTCCTGGACTTCGAGAGGGCACAGGCCGCAGGCCGGACTGAGGGACCCCTCCCCCACCCCCAAGTGCACAAAATTTCGTGCACCAGGCCTCTAGTCTTACAATAACTATTGTACAATATCAAAACCAGGAAAACATTGGTACAAACCACAGACTTTATTCAGATTTCACCAGTTTTATAAGCATTCATTTGTACCTGTGTGAATATGCAGTTCTATGCACACAGAATTTTATCACATGCAGATTTATGTAACTACTATTATAATTTCATCACCACAAAGATTCCTTGTGTTATGTCTTTATTGTTACACCTATCCCCTCTCCCTATCCCACTTCTGCCTTAACCTTTGGCAATCACTAGTCTGTTCTCCTCAATAATTTTGTAATTTCTAGATTGTTGTATAAATGGAATTGTAAGGTTGGCTTTTTCCTCCCCATTCAATATAACTCCCTGAGTGAAACTCCCTAAGCTATTGTATGTATTAATAGTTTGTTCCTTTTTATTGCCAAGTAGTATGGTAACCAATAGCTCAGAAACCTAACAGGAGATGCTGAGACAACCCGCAAATGAACAATAGCAGAAAGCTGTTACCTATTCTCAAACCGGAGGAACAAAGGGTTAGTGTTATCAGTTCCTGGGGCAAAGATCACCTGTAGAAGCTGGAATCGTGGCTGGCCTCTGTGGTGCAAGCTGGACCCATGTGAGAGCTACAGCCATGGGGGATGCTACCTAAACTAAGCTGGGAATGGGAGTGGGAGCGGAGGAGGGTGCTGTTAAGAAATATCCTGGCTTCTCCCCTCCTCCCTCTTTCCATTCTTCCTCCACTGTCTCCCACTGGCTGAGTCCAACGGAAGCCAGCTGATAGAGCTGTCTGAGATGGGTAGTCTGCAGCTGACACGAAACGGAACACATCAGGGGACAATAAGGAGTGGATCTGAGGCAAACGGGTACAGGACCTACACAGTAGCATATGTGAGTGTTGAATTTTATAAGAAAATGCCAACTGTTTTTCTAAGTGGAAAAGGTTCCAATGCATTTCAAAGTCATGGACTAACTTAAAAGCATAAACCTACTATCAGCATAAACATTTGTTTTATATCTTTTGTCAGCTGGCAGGTCCAGGTGAAGGTAATTAATTTACCATCTGAGCTGATTTAATTTCTAGGACAACTTACAAGGATAAATCCAAGATTGTGATAAAATAGTCTGCTTGGGCCCAGCTGGTGTGGCTCAGCGGTTGAGCGCCGACCTATGAACCAGGAGGTTACAGTTTGATTCCCGGTCAGGGCACATGCCGGGTTGTGGGCTTGATCCCTGGTGGGGGGGTGTGCAGGAGGCAGCCGATCAATAATTCTCTCTCATCATTGATGTTTCTATCTCTCTACCTCTCCCCTTCTCTCTGAAATCAATAAAAATATATTTTAAAAAAAGAACTGGTGATGCTCATGAAGAGATATGAGAAAGTTAAAGCTCTTCGTTAGCAACACACATGACTAAATCAGGGATCTACTAGGGTATGTAGAGGATCAATGCAGAATTTGATAGTTCCCTGATAAAGGAAAAGAACCATAGACTCCCCCTTTGTGCCAGATTTATGGGGTTGCTTGATGAATAGTGGTGTATAAAAGGAAAACAACAATATTCTATAGGCAGGTATGCCACCAATCAAGAAGTATTGAGTATTTTAGAAGACTAGAAGAGCCTTTAGAATGGAGGGTAGGATGGGGGAACCATTACAGTTAGTAGAGACCCTAAAAATAAATCAAGGGAAAGTTTCACACATTCTGCTGTTGTTGCTATAGCTCTTAGATGAGGTAGATATGCCTTGGCTGCTGGACCTAATGAAAGACTGAAATAATGAGTAACCTCTGGTGATGCCCCTGTAATTAACCAGGACCCCTAGTTCTTGTTCAGACTTTCCATGAACAAAAAGGAAAAAGGGCTTGTGAATAGAAAATCCTGGAAACAAATCTTTTTGTAGACAATTATCATGCCAGTCTTTGGCTTAAATATAATTTTTTTAACTTGAAAAGTATATGATAATTGACAGGTATTTATATTAACATACTTTACTCATGTGTAAATAATGTAGGAAGATAAACTCTCCTTTTGATTTATTCCTTGTTGTTGTTTTTAAAGTATATGAGTTTAGCAGACAAAAGAACTCTCATAATGATTTTGAATTAATGTTTGGAGAATTGCAAATCAATCTAATTATTCCTATTGCTTTTTGTTTTATAGAGTACAGGAGCAGAACTTTGTGTTACCTAATGGGCATTTTAAGAAACCCAAAGATAGTTTAGAAATCAAAAAATGTCCTGCCCTGGCCAGTTTTTCTCAGTGGTTACAGCGTCAGCCCTCGGACGGAAGGGTCACGGGTTCCATTCCGGTCAAGGGTGCATACCTCAGTTTCCAGCTCAATCCCCGGCTCTTGTGGGAGGCGGCCAAGTCAATGTGTCTCTCACGTAGATGTCTCTCTCTCTTTGTCTCTCCCCCTCCCTTCTACTCTGTCTTTAAAAAAAAAAATCCTTAGGCGAGGATTAACAGAAAAATAAAAGTCCCATTGGTTTTAATTTTATTTATTTTTTAAATCCTCATCTGAGGAAATTTTTCCACTGATTTGAGAGAGAGTGGAAGAGAGAGAGAAAGATCGATGTGAGAGAAATAGATTGATTGGTTGCATCCCGGAGGGGTCGGGGAGAAGCCTGCAACCAAGGTATGTGCCCTTGACTATAATTGAACCCTGGACCCTTTGGTCTGCAGGCCAATGCTGTATCCACTGAGCCAAACTGGCTAGGGCCCATTGGTTTTGTCTAAATTTGGGGGCTGAATTTAGGAAAAAGCAAAATCCAGAATAGTTGTAGAGAAAATATATAAATATCTAAGAAAAAAATATGATACATCTAAAGGAATTCTGATTCAAAAGAATATATACATCCCTATGTTCATTGCAGCATTATTTACAATAGCCATGATTAAAATAATGCTATTGTAAATAGCATTATTTACAATAGCCAAATGCCCTTCAGTAGATGAGTGAATAAAAAAGCTGTGGTACATTTATACCGTGGAATACTACTCAGCCATGAAAAAGAAAAGCTTAACTTTTGCGACAGCATGGATGAACCTGGAGAGTATTATGCCAAGTGAAATAAAGCCAATCAGAGAAAGACAAGTACCATATGATTTCACTCGTATGTAGAACCTAATGAACAAAATAAACAAACAAAATAGAAACAGATTCAGAGATACAGAACACAGACTGACAGATGTTAGAGGGGAGGGGGTTTGGAGGGCTGGGTGGGAAAAGTGAAGGTATTAAGCAAAAATACCTCATAGACACAACGAGAGGGAAAGGGGATGGGGAGGTAGGAGAGGTTAAGGGGAGATAATTGGTGACAGAAGGAGAGGTGATTGGGATGGTGAACACACAATACAATATACAGATGAAGCATTATAGAATTGTACAACTGAAACTGATAGAATTTTATTAACCCATATCACCCCAATAAATTCAATAAAAATTTAAAAATATATTTATTGGCAATGTTGTAATAACACATAGCAATGAGCAATGTTCATTAGGAACTTAACTTTTTTGAAAAATGATTTAAGAGTATGTCAAAAAACACTAATGCGGGGAAGCACGGGACTTGGCTGGAAGGTCTGTAAGGAGGATTCTCTGAAAGGTCGGGGGCCTCTGGGGGACCTTGCCGAAGGCGGCAGCCCCTGCCTTAACTTTTCCAAGCAAGTCTGACCCCCGGGTGTTTTACTAGAATCTTCAGTTTAGACCTCAAAATGTCCTTGTTTGAAAGACACTACAGATGCAGGTGCTTTTAGTTCAAGCTGTTGTGACAATAAAAGCCTAAGGAGGCAGGCGACTAGGGCCATTTGCTCCTAAAGCAAGCAGCCCCTTGGCCTTCTCTTTCACAGAAATGTGTGTCAGAGTAATTAATCATATTCAGGGTCTGCCGGTCAGTCCCGGCACACTAAGAGTTGCCCTGGCCAGTATGGCTCAGTTGGTTGGGGGTTGTTCTATACCAGTGATGGCGAACCTTTTGAGCTCGGCGTGTCAGCATTTTGAAAAACCCTAACTTAACTCTGGTGCCGTGTCACATATAGAAATTTTTTGATATTTGCAACCATAGTAAAACAAAGACATATTTTTGATATTTATTTTATATATTTAAATGCCATTTAACAAAGAAAAATCAACCAAAAAAATGAGTTGTCATAGGTTCACCATCACTGTCCTATACACTAATGGGTTGCTAGTTCGATTCCCAGTCAGAGCACATGCCCAGGTTGTGGGCTCGATCCCCAGTAGGGTGCCTGCAAGAGGCAGTCAATAGATGTTTCTCTCCATTCCTCTCTCTCTAAAAATCAATAAACTATTAAAAATATATATTTATCTAGACATAAAATCATTTTACAGGAAAAAAAGGCCCAGATTCTAATTTTCCTCCTTTTATATATTATTCATGTAACATTTTTCAATGAATTATTATTATGTACACATATATATACTGGTATGTTTAGGCATACATAGATACATAAATAAACAAATAGGTAATAAATTGAATGCTTTAAAACATAACCCCCTGGCCAGTGTGGCTCAGATGGTTGGAGCATTGTCCCATACACCAAAAGGTTGCAGGTTTGATTCCCAGTGAGGGCATATACCCAGATTGTGGGTTCGATCCCCAGTCAGGGCACATGTGGGAGTCAACCGATCGATGTTTCTCTCTCACATTGGTGTTTCTGTCTGTCCTCTGTCTCCCTCTTCCTCTCTTTCACTCTCTAAAATCAATGGGGAAAATATCCTCCAGTGAGGAATAACCCCCCCCCCAAAATAAATAACTCTCTTAACAAATACATAGAAATTATAACCATGATTTTGTATACATGTTCTTATTTTGTATTGTACCTCTGTAAATTATTATACCTAGTGTAGTCAAACATTTATATTTATTATCATATTTAACCAAAGTAACTTTTTTTCCCAGAATCAAGGGAAAACTAGAGGACAGAAAATCAAGAATTGTTTAGCTAACTTTTTTCTATGAGCATTCATTTAATATCACTTTAACAAATTATGGTGGCAAAATAAATATATTTATAATATAACCCAAAGGCATTTTTATCTTTTATTAACCTATTGCCATTTTAAGAAATAAGGGTAAAAGTTATGTGTTAGTGACCAATATTTTGTATTTGTTTCTTATGTAGAAACTATATAGGCATTTAAAGATTATTATGCCGAAGCAATTTCTTCACTGATACAGCTCCTAGGGCACTTGAAACTAAAGAGAAAATGAACAAATGGGACTACATCAAAATAAAAAGCTTCTGCACAGCAAAGGAAACCATCAACAAAACAATAAGAAAACCCACTGTGTGGGAAAACATATTTGCCAATGTCATATCTGATAAGGGCCTAATCTCCAAAATTTATAGGGAACTCATACAACTTAACAAAAGGAAGATAAACAATCCAATCAAAAAATGGGCAAAGGACCTAAATAGACACCTTTCAAAAGAGGACATTCAGAAAGCCAAGAGACATATGAAAACATGCTCAAAGTCACTAATCATCCGAGAGATGCAAATCAAAACAACAATGAGGTACCATCTCACACCTGTCAGACTGGCTATCATCAACAAATCAACAAACGACAAGTGCTGGAGAGGATGTGGAGAAAAAGGAACACTTGTGCACTGCTGGTGGGAATGCAGACTGGTGCAGCCACTATGGAAGACAGTATGGAGTTTCCTCAAAAAACAAAACATGGAACTCCCATTTGACCCTGTGATCCCACTTCTAGGAATATATCCCAAGAAACCAAAAACACCAATCAGAAAGGATATATGCACCCCTATGTTCATAGCAGCACAATTCACCATAGCTAAGATTTGGAAACAGCCTAAGTGCCCATCAGTAGATGAATGGATTAGAAAACTGTGGTACATCTACACGATGGAATACTATGCTGCTGTAAAAAAGAAGGAACTCTTACCATTTGCAACAGCATGGATGGAACTGGAGAGCATTATGCTAAGTGAAATAAGCCAGTCAATGAAGGAAAAATACCACATGATCTCACACATTCATGGATAATAGAGACCATTATAAACTTTTGAACAATAATAGATACAGAGGCAGAGCTGCCTCAAACAGATTGTCAAACTGCAGCGGGAAGGCTGGGGAGGGTTGGGGGGCAGGAGGGAAGGGGGTAAGAGATCAACCGAAGGACTTGTATGCATGCATATAAGCAAAACCAATGGACATAAGACACTGGGGGGTAGGGGAGGCCAGGGGATTGTCAAGGGCGGAGGAAAAAGGACACATATGTAATACCCTTTGTAATACTTATAATATTTTTTTAAAAAGA
>NW_005370731.1:307217-313259 GCF_000412655.1 Myotis brandtii
CAATGGTTCTCATCATTGATGTTTCTATCTCTCCTTCTCCCTTCCTCTCTGAAATCAATAAAAATATATATATATATTAAAAAAATAGAAAAGGAGGGAACACTTCCAGACTCATTTTACAAGGCCAGCATTACCCTGATACCAAAATCAGACAAGCACATTTCAAGAAAAGAAAATTGCAGGCTAAGAATCCGTAAACATAAATGTAAAAATCCTCAAAAAGATACCAGGAAACTGAGTTCAATACTACATTGAAAGCATCAGAGATTATGATCAAGTGGGATTTATTCTAGAGATGTGAGAACAGTTCAACATTTGCAAATCAATCAATATGCCATGCCACATTAACAAAATGAAGGATAAAAACCATATGATCATGTCAATATATGCATAAAAGCACTTGACAAAATTCTACATTCATTCATAATAAAAAATCTCAACAAATTTGGTACAGAGGAAATGTACCTCAACATAATAAAGGCCATATATGACAAGCCCACAGCTAACCATTGTACTCAATGGTGAAAAGCTGACAGCTCTTCCTCTAAGATCAGGAACAAGACAAGGATGTTCACTCTTGCCACTTTTATTCAACGTTGTACTAGAAAGCTTAGCCCGAGTTATTGGGCAACACAAAGAAATTAAAGGCACCGAAATCAGAAAGAAAGAAGTAAAATTGTTTCCATTTAGAACTAATAAGTGAATTCAGTCAAGTTGCAGAATACAAACTCAATATATAAAAATCAGTTGCATTTCTACAAACTAAAAATAAGTTTCTGAAAGATAAATTATGAAAACAATTATTTACAATTGCATCCCAAAGAATAAAATATCTAGGAATAAACTTAACCAAGGAGGTTGAAAGAACTGCACATTGAAAACTATACGACATTGCCCAGCAGGTGTGGCTCAGTGGATTGAGCGTTGTCCCAGGCACCAAGAGGTCAGGGCACATGCCAGTGTTGCAGTCTCAGTCCCTAGTAGGGGGGTATGCAGGAGGCAGCCAATCGATGTTTCTACCTCTCTCTCCCTTTCTCTCTCTAAAAAATCAAAATCAATAAAAACATATTTTTTAAAAGAAAAATATAAGACATTAATAAAAGTAATGGAAGAAGACACAAATAAATGGAAAGATAGTCTGTGCTCATAGATTGGAAGAACTAATATTGCTAAAATGTTCATACTACCCAAAACAATCTACAGATTCAATGAAATCCTATCAAAATTCCAAATACATTTTTCACAGAAATAGGAAAATCCTAAAACTTGTATAGAAACAGAAAAACACTGAATAGCCAAAGCAATCTTGAGAAAGAACAACAAAGCTGGAAGCATCACATTTCTAGTAATCAGCCCTAGCTGGTCTGTCTCAGTGGTTAGAGTGTCGGCCCAAGAATTGAAGAGTCATGGGTTCGATTCTGGTCAAGGACATGTATCTTGGTTGCAGGCTTGATCCCTGGCCCTGCTCAGGGTTTGTGAGGGAGGCAACCAATTATTGTGTCTCTCTCACATCGATGTCTCTCTCTCTCTCTCTCTTTCTCTCTCTCTCTCTCTCCTCCTCCTCCTCCCTCCCTCCCTCCCTTCTACTCTCTCTAAAAATCAATGGAAAAAATATCCTCGGGTGAGGATTAACAATCACAATAATCTTCTCTCTATATAAAAGCCTAAGTGACCATTATGACCGGATGACCAGCCGGTAGCTATGATGCACACTGACCACCAGGGGGCAGATGCTCAATGCAGGAGCTGCCTCCTGGTGGTCAGTGTGCTCCCACAGCTAACCTCCTGCAGCAGGCCAACCTCCCACAGTCCCTCCCCCACCCCCAACCCTGGCCAGGCAACCTCCCACGGTCCCTACCCCCAGCCAGCCAGCCTTAATTGGCCCCGATTGGGACTGGGCGAGAGGGCCCTCATTGGCCCCGATCGCCGGCCAGGCCAAGGGACCCCACTTATGCACGAATTTGTGCACCTGGCCTCTAGTAATCCTATATAATACAAGGCTAATATGCAAATCGACCAAACAGCAGAACAACCAGTCGCTATGATGCGCACTGGCCACCAGGGGGAAGAAGCTCAACGCAGAAGCTGCCCCCTGGTGGTCAGTGTGCTCCCCCTGTGGGAGCACTGCTCAGCCAGAAACCGGGATCACGGCTGGCAAGCGCAGCAGCGGTGGTGGGAGCCTCTTCTGCCTCCATGGCAGTGCTAAGGACCCTTCGGGTGTCCTGGACTGCAAGAGGGCACAGGCCAGGCTGAGAGACCCCCCCCCCACAGTGTATGAATGTTGTGCACTGGGCCTCTAATAATAATAATAATAATAATAAATAAAGCTACAGTAATCAAAAGAGTATGATATTGGCCTAAAAACAGACACATAAATCAATGGAACAGAACAGAGAGCCCAGAAATAAATCCATGCATATATGATCAATTAATTTATAATAAAGGAGCCAAGAATATACAATGGAGAACAGATAGTCTCTTCAATAAATGGTGCTGGGAAACTGGACAGCCACTTTCAAAAGAATAAAAATAGGCCCCTATCTTACTCCATACACAAACATCAAATCAAAATGGGTTAATATGTTGAATGTAAGACCTCAGACCATAAAATTCTTAGAAGAAAACATAGGGGGTAAGCGCCTTGACATCATTCTTGGCAATGATTTTTGGATTTGATCCCAAAAGCAAAAGCAATCAACGCAAAAATAAACAAACAGGACTACATCAAACTAAAGAGCTCCTGTACAACGAAGGAAACCATCAACAAAATGAAAAGGCAACTTGCGGAATAGGAGAAAATATTTGCAAATCATGTATCTGATAAGGGGTTAATATCCAAAACATATAAAGAGCTCATACAACTCAGGAGCAGAAAAACACACACAGTCCAATTAAAAGGTGGGCAGAGGAAATGACTAGACATTTTTCCAAAGAGATATAAATGGCCAACTGGTACATTAAAAGATGCTCAATGTAACTAATTATCAGGTAAATACAAACCATTCCACAATGAGCTGTCACCTCACACCTGTTAGAATGGCTGTTATCACAGAGACAAGAGGAAGGTGCTGGCAAGGATGTGGAGAAAGGGGACCTTGTGCCCTGTCCGTGGGGATGTAAATTGGTGAAGCTACCTTACAAAACAGTATGGAGGTTCCTTAAAGAGTAAAAATAGAATTACCATATGATCTAGCAATTCCACTTCTTCAAAATTCCTATTTGAGGGAAACAAAATCACTATCTCAAAGAGATATCCACACCCCCATGTTCATTGAGACATCACTTACAATAGCCAAGACATGGAAATAAACTAAATGTCCATCAACAGATGAATAAAGGAAATGTGATATATACATATATGAAATCCAGCCATTTGAGATAACATGGATGGACCTTGCGGGCCTTATGGTAAGTGAAATAAGTCAAACAAAGAAAAATATTCCATGACATCACTTCTAAAAAAACTGAACTCAGAAACAGAGAATAGATTGGTGACTGCCAGAGGCAGGGATGGATTGTAGGGGAAATGGGTGAAGGTAAAAAGGTACAAACTTCCAGTTATATGTAAACTTCCAATTATAAATAAATTCTGGGAATGGTGGCCCACCCTGGGGATGTGATGTACTTTTTCAGAAAAAAAGAAAATAAAAATGTATTTAAAAAATGAAATCTATGATAACTTGATTTATCCTATATAATAAAAGGGTAATATGCAAACTGACTGAACATTGGAATGACTTGTCGCTATGAGGCGCACTGCCCACAGCAGGAGCACCACTCAGGCTGGCAATCTTTTGCCTCTTCGGTAGCAGTAGCGCTAAGGATGTCCTACTGCTGGCTTAGGCAGGGAGCCGGACTATGTCATTCCGACTGCTACGAGAGGGCGTATGTAGGCCAGGCTGAGGTAACCCCCGCCCCCCCCCCCACCTGGCACGAATGTCGTGCACCGGGCCTCTAGTAAAATCAATATAAAAGTTAAAAAGGCTTAAATCATTTGAAAATTAACCTTGGTCTTGTACAACCCAAAATATCGTGCTGTCATTATTTTCCATGGCAAATTTAAAGACATGGCTCATGCTAAACACTCTTCTTTTATCTTGGAACTAAGGCCTTTTCTTATCTTGTAACTATAATCATGAAGCCCATTACATAAACACACTTTTCCGTGCCCACAAAGAAAACATATATAGTTTTAACAATTCTTTAAGACATTTTAAACTGTTTAAGTGGACTGGTTATTCCTAGAGCACACACATACAATGGAATAGTTTTTAATAGTTAACTTTAAAGTTTTCCTAAAGAGAGAAATAGACAGCAAAAAAAGTTGAGAGGGAGCTACTTTAGAGAAATATGAAATTACCACTCTAAAAATCTAATCAATGATCCCTCAGCGAGGAGGGAAGACAGTTTGAATGTAGAAAAACAGATTTTGACATATACTAGTACATGCACACCCAAGGAGTGGCATTCCTTTTAAAAACAACGCAGGCGTTTGACAATTTAATAGACCCATGCAATTAAAAAGTTAGCATTTACTAATATACAAAGTACAGAAGTGAAACATTGCCTACGCTAAACAAAGGAACCACTCTTTTTGACAAATAAGACAGTCTCCTGATGAGGGTTTCTTCCTCTTTTGTTCTGAGGTACCTTTCGAATAAATCTTATTCTTGTGAAAAGTTCCCCAAAATGACACTGCAATTCTAAATTGTCTCAAGTGAAATTGTGTCAGTTAGAAGGATAAGGGTACAAATTAGAGGAATCGTGAGAAAACATGAAGGGAGCAGGTATTTGGCCCAGTTTTAGTTGGAACAAGGATCCATAAGGATGGTGCTGCGCAACCTTGTATCTGCAGAACTTGGCCAAAGACCAGTTGTCATTGATCAGGAACCAGAGAAAATGTCCTAATTCTGGGCAGAAGGAATTAAGCAAAGCAGTTCTCAGGGACACCTGCCCGCCCCCCCTCCCTTCTACAATTCTGTTTAGTTTCCCTACAGCAAATCCCCCTGCCAGACATTAAGCTGGATGGTTACATCACACTTCTCATCACACTTTCTTATCAACCATGGGTTTCTATCTTATTTCTTTTTCAGGGTCGGGTACCTCACAACATTAGCTGGGATTCTAAGACCTTTGCTCGGCTGCTCCAGCCACCCCTGACATCCTTTCAGCCCCTTACATACACCAAGCCTGTTCCTGCCTTCGGGTCTTTGCATTGCCCTTCTCTCTGCCTGGAACTCTCTGCCCTCACACCTCTCCCCGGCCATTCTCTGCGTTACTCAGTATCACCTCCTCGGAGAGGCCCTCCGTGATGACCTTACCTACCCACACCCCGCATGCCCTAGCACTACTGCCACCTCCCCTGGGAGGCCATCCCCTTAGCCTTGTTTAAACAATTAACAGGCCTAAAAGGGGAGTCACTTGTGCTGAGCCCCACATCAGCAAACCAAGACTTAACACCCAACCTAACTGCAACCTCAACATCTCCCAGGAATGCAATCTCTAACCAGGCAACATGGGATGAGCTAGTCAGCACTAGCGAGATAATAACCTCCCTCCCTCTCCCAACCCCCCCAAACACACACACACAGATCCCCTTCCAGACCTCTTAGGAGGCCCACCTTTCCTGAAGCAATATATTCTTTGCTATTAATGTCCCATTTTTGCCCCCTTTCTGCCTTTAAAAACCTTTTCTTTCCTGTAGCTTAGGCTCCTTTCTATTTGCTAGATGGGATGCCATCTGACTCATGAGTGGTTGAATAAAGCCAATTTGATCTTTAAATGGACTCAGCTGGACTTTCGTCTTTTCACAGCATAGAGCTCCCCTTGGTGTCTGTTCGCAGCTCTGCTCTGTCCAGTGCGAGGGGCTGGCCGGCGGGACACCTGGCCCAGAACCCTGCTCCTCCGGGCCTCAGTTTCCCCGTCATGCTCGGGAGTCGCTCTGAGAGCGCCCGCCCGACCAAAGCACCGGGACGTCGCTTTCCACACCAGGCAGGTGGCCAGACGCCGCCGGGACCTGGTCCCTGGTGGGAAGGAGGGGCG
>NW_005370731.1:313575-331508 GCF_000412655.1 Myotis brandtii
CTGCCCAGCTCCAGCCGCAGACGCCGAACAGCAAGTACGTGAAGCTAAACGTGGGGGGCTCGCTGCACTACACCACGCTGCGCACCCTCACGGGGCAGGACACCATGCTCAAGGCCATGTTCAGCGGCCGCGCCGAGGTACTCACCGACGCCGGAGGTACCGCACGCCCCGCTCGCGCTGCCCTCCACCCTCCGGGGAGACCCGACTCCTCGTCTCATCGCCCAGGGCCTTCGTGTCCCTTCCCTCCGCTCACTGCCCGCCAGCAGCTCACTCTCACATCCTTCCATCCCCACATCCCATCTCGTCTCCCCCTTTTCGTTCATAACCTTCCTCCTCCCCCAGCCTTTACCCCCAGCAACAGCCTGCACTTAGAAACAACCCCGTCTGCAGCTCTGCCAGGCCCCGTGGTGAGGGGTTTAACGTGTCACTTCAGAGTTTCCATTGCCTCTCCCAGTTCTCCCACCCTCTCCGCCCCAGCTCAAACACCTTGGGAGCCAGCCCTGCTGCCAGCAGCATCCGTCCGGCAGCTTTCGTCAGTTTTTCCCAGCTGCCCAGCCGTTCGTTCCCCTGTCTTAGCGCTGCTGACAGCCAGCCCGCGGAGTTGGGAGATCTTGTCTGTGTCTCTGTGTTTCCCCTAATGCACTCGAGGACGCCATCTGCAAGTGCAGGTTGTGGAAGGAGAGGCTGCGTGTGTTTGCCAGGGACAGCAGAGCGGAGGGTGGAGGTTTCTGTCTGGCAGGTGAACCCTACCTTCTTGGAGTGTCGCGTTCAGGTTTGGGCCTCACAGGCCCAAGTGGAATCTTGCAGTTTTGGAGGGGGCGATTGGGGGGGGGGGGGGGACAAAGACTGTGAGAGCAGGAAAATAAACATTTGGGAGGTGGAGCTCAGTCTTCAACTGTCTAAAGGGGAAGAAATTACTTGTTCAGTAAGTATTTGTAAAGCGCCAGTTCATACTGGAGATACTTTGTTTGGGTAAATGGATCTGAGGAGATTAGCCTTATTGAGTTTACTTTTTTCTGGGGACAGGGGAGAACAGTAAACAAACATACCAATAAAAAGAGGCATGTGCCCTGGCCGGGTGGCTCTGTTGGCTGGAGTGCCGTTCTGTCCCACAAAAGATTGTGGGTTCCATTCCTGGTCAGGGCACATACTTGGATTGGCGGGTTTCATCCCCAGTCCTTGGTGTGCAGGAGGCAGCCAATCAATGATTCTCTCTCATCATTGATGTTTCTATCTAGCTCTCCCTCTCCCTTCTTCTCTGAAATCAACTACACACACACACACACACATATATATATATATATTTTTTATTGGGGGGGCATGGAAACACTGGACATGTTTTAATGGTATTTTCTTGGATAACGCAGAGGTTTGAGAAAACTTCAGACTTGTAGCTTTGGAATCCCTTTTTCATAAAAGTTTAGTAGCTCCAGGGCCCCCAGAAAAGCCATCCCTTCTCTTTCTTCTCTGTATCCCACCAGGCTGGGTGCTGATTGACCGGAGCGGCCGTCACTTTGGTACAATCCTCAACTACCTTCGGGATGGGTCTGTGCCACTGCCTGAAAGTACCAGAGAACTGGGGGAGCTACTAGGTGAAGCACGCTACTACCTGGTCCAGGGCCTGATTGAGGACTGCCAGCTGGCACTACAGGTGAGGGTCCTTCCCCCCGCCTCCTGAGTTCCACTCCTATGCCCATGATCCTGGGAGAGCTGCTCACGTAGTTAGAGATAAGGGCATTAGAAACAATGAAAGGAAATAATGGGATACTACTGTGAGAGGCTGCCTCTGGCCTGGCTTTGAGTAGCCATGACCCCAGAAAATTTGGGGGTGCTGTCTTCTGCATCCCTGCTGTTTTAGGCAGGGCCCCTCTCAACATCTCATGCCAAGACTATTGCAATGGTTAAATGATTGCTCTCTCTGCTTGCTGTTTCTACCCAGCCAAACCAGCTGTTACGCTACCACCTGATGAATTATCCTCAAAAATAATCCCAATGTATTCTCCCCTTTGCCCAGAAATCAAATCATAAATAACTCTCTTGTGCCACTAGTAAAAAAAATCTAAACTTAAACGGAATGTAGTGACCTCCATGATATGATTCTATCCTGGCAGGCAACACCCCGCCCACCCCCAGGGGCTTAAACAAATTTTTTTTGATAGAAGGTTTGGGGGTTCCAGAGCCCTATCTGCTGTGCTTCATTTCTGTGGATCTCAGGGTTCTGAGGAGAAGATATTGGAAAGCACAGCCAGGCATAGGGGTTAAGTGTCACCTCTACTATAGCTGACTGGCTGGCCTTGAATGAGTCAATTTCTACCTTGGCATTCTGTCCTCATGTTCCAAAAGATAGGGAAGTGAGAAAAATAAGTACAATGTAGTGAGTTTTACATAAAGCCTTTTATTCTGTCCTATTTTTACAATGTTGAAACATCCTTTCTCTTATGATACAATATTAATGGAGACTATGAGGGTTTCTTTTTTGATGTCCTTTGTATATTAAGAAGTGGCAGCTATGAACAAGTGTCTGTTACCTTGGGGAATACTTATTCTTGGAATCCAAAAGTATAGGATTTCTTTGGGCTGTATCCATATTTTTCAAACTTTGTGACTGCATCCCATAGAGAAAATGCATTTCATATTCATAACTGAAATAAGAGTTTTATAAAATGATACTTTCAGGGAAATGCATTCTGAAATATTATTTTCTTTCCTTTAATGTTCTTTGAGACCCATTAAAGTTATTTCATGACCCATTAATGCAATGGTTCTCAACCTTCTAGCCCTTTAAATACAGTTCCTCATGTTGTGACCCAACCATAAAATTATTTTCGTTGCTACTTCATAACTGTAATGTTGCTACTGTTATGAATCGTAATGTAAATATCTGATATGCAGGATGGTCTTAGGCGACCCCTGTGAAAGGGTCGTTCGACCCCCAAAGGGGTCGCGACCCACAGGTTGAGAACCGCTGCATTAATGGTAACCACTTGCAGTTGGAATGGGATGATCTTGGAAGCGCATTCCTGAGCTATAGTTTCACATTTGTCTAATGTCATCTCACACCCACTCCTGAAGCTAATGTTGATCTAATGTTATCCACCCCCACATAATCACTACTGTGTGTCAGGAGGAATTCTGCTGCTTGTATGTTCATCTTGTACCCCTGTTTGACATTTATTTTTTTTAAAGAGGATGTTGGGGATGCATCCAAGGTCAAAGAGCCAGTAAGCAGCAAAGCTCACATTCAACCCCAGGTTATCTGGCTTCCAAGGACAGTGCTTTTTCTGTGCTCCAGCTACCTCCCTTCCAGGTTTCTGAGACCGTTCCCATCCCACCCCACTTGGCTAGTGTTTGCTTGTTTGTTTGGAGATTTTTGTTTTTGTTTTTAAGACTTGGGGACAGAATGCTCCTCAGTGTGTGGCACTTAATCATCATTGGTCTATGCAAATCTTTTCTCTTTTTATTTTTTTTCCTTTATTTCCAAACCCCTTCCCACTTCCCTTTCCCCCATAGGTACTCCTCCATATGCTTGGATTATGTTTGTTCCCTTGAAAAGCTAAAGCATTGTTTTGTATGCATATAAGTTTCTATAAATGGCATTGAGTTATGGATCATGTGTTTTGTTTCTTAATTCAGTACTTTTTTCAAGTTTTATTCATGCTGCTCCATGTACATTTAGTTCTTTGCTTCTAACTATTGCACAGGAATCTGTGGTATGCACTCACCATATTTTATTTATGCATTTCCCCGAGGTTAGAGACCTAGAGGGACTCCCCACTTTCTGCCCCCACAAATGGTGCCACCCTGAACATCTTCATACATGTGCCCTTGTGGGTCCTCGGCCAGGGTTTCTCATGATTGTAGCTGGGAGTGGAATTGCTGGGTCACAGGACACATACAAACAAATTTCATCAATATCATCAGATTACTCTCCCAAATGGCTGTAGCACTTTACACTCTTGTCCAGCAGTGCATACGGGATCTTGTTTCTGCATATCCTTGACAGCACATAGCATGATCCAGTGTTCTAATTTGCCAATCTGATTCGTATAGAGTGATCTCATTTTAATTTGCATTCCTCTCATTACTAATGAGATCTTTTTATATACTAGCTTTTTTGGTTTCCCCTTCTGTTCATACTCTTGTTATTTTTCCATGTGTTTATTGATTTTTAAAGCGAAGAAGGGAGAGAGAAATATCAATCAGTTGCCTCCGATACGAGCCCCAGCCTGCCCCAAGTGGGATGGAACCTGCAACCTAGGTATGTGCCTGACTGGGAATCAAACCCTCAACCTTTTGGTGTATGGGACAGTGCTCAACCAAGTGAGCTGCCTATTCATATTCTTTACTAAATTTTCTACTGCATTTTTAAAAAATCTTTTTCTTGGCCAGCCATGTGGCTTAGTGGTTGAGCATCACATGAACCAAGAGGTCACAGTTCAATTCCTGGTCAGGGCACATGCCCCCTTTGTGGCTCAGTCCCCAGTAGGGGGCATGCAGGAGGCAGCTGATTGATGATGTTTCTATCTCTCTATCCCACTCCCTCTCTAAAAATCAATAAAAACATTTGAAAACATTTTAAAATATATTTTTCTTGTTGCTTTACAGGAGATCCTTGCATAATTTAGCTTAGTTCCTAGGGAGAATTAAGGCCTATTTCCCTAAGGCATGTATTATGCATAATAAATTTACCTTTCTCCTATGTATCTAGACTGGTACTACTTACCTACCCTCCTTGGGAAAGTTCAGAAAATAGTTACTCAGATTATTTGCTAGGTTTTCAGATTCATGAGAGGAACCCCAGCTGAAGAAGTTTGTTTCTGATAATAATTTCTAGTCAGTTTTAGATGTTGCCAGTATTTTCTCCTAGAATGTCACTTGCCTATAGAGGCTATTGTTGAATGGAAATACTTGATTTTTTTATTGTAAATAACCATTTATTATTTTTAAAGCAGTATGTATATGTTACAGAAATTTAGAAAACACAGATAATTAAAAATACGAAAGTATCAAATGTCCTTCCAGGTGTGTGTGTGTGTGTGTGTGTGTGTGTGTAAATACAGTCACACTGTATGTGCTGTTTGTAACCTGCTTTGTTAATAATTGCCATCTTTCCATGTCAATAAAATTGTATCTTATCTAATATCCAGGGCACACACACATTCTAGAAATGTCTTTTATAGCTGGTTCATCTCAACAAGGACCCAGTCTAGATCCTTGCACCATGTCTGGTTATTATGTTCTTCAAGGTTCTTCCAACCCAGTCCCTTTTTTCACGTGATGCTGACTTGTTAAAGAGACTACCAGTTGCATAATGACCCAATTTCCAAATTTGCCTAGTTGTTTACTTGTGGTATTATTTGGTTTGTAACCCACCCCATTCTGAGTTTTCTATAAACTACATGATGGATATAAAGGCTTGATATTAAACATTTTGGTTAGAATACATTTTAGGTAATTTTACATTTTTTACATTGTTTGTATTGAGAGATCCATAATATTGCTAATGTGGCTCGTCATTAGTGATGCTCAGAATTAGCCCCTTGATTCAGGTGATGTTGGTGTGATCCTTCCATTGTAGTTACATTCCCTTGTTGCCAACTAAAAAGTATTCTGTATGTTGTTATTTTGGCACTATATGAATGGCAATTACCTATCAACCATACACCAATTGATGACCCTTACCTGAGTCAATAATTTCATTGGGGTTGTAGAAGAATTATAATTCTATCATACCATCAACATTATTAAGTGTGGTTATTTGTAAGGCTTCCATTGTCAACCAGAGAAATTCTGAATTTAATTTAGTCAAATTCCTTTTTTTTTTTCCCCTAAAGGTGTATCCTTTGGGATCTTGTTTAAGAAGTTTTTTCCATTCTGCATTTTTAAAATAACTTTATATTTTTATCTTTTATATATGGATCTTTTAATCTAAATGTTGTTTAATCTGTTGTAAATATGAATTACGAAGGGATGTAACTCTTTTTTTGTCCTCCCTACAGTGAACTAGTTTTCCCAATGCCATTTATTAAACAGTCTGTGCTAGCCAGTGCCCAAAATGACCACCAAGCTCAGCTGGCTTGGCTCAGTGGTTGAGCATGGACTTATGAACCAGGAGGTCACGGTTCAATTCCCTGTCAGGGCACATGACTGGGTTGTGGGCTCGATCACCAGTAGGGGGCATGCAGGAGACAGCTGATCAATGATTCTCTCTCATTATTGATATTTCTATCACTCTCTCCCTCTCCCTTCCTTTCTGAAATCAATAAAAAAATTAAACAAAAATGGCCACCAAAATTGTCCAAAATTCTTGCCTCCTGCTTATTCTGGCTCATGTTTAATCCCCTCCCACACTGAATAGGGCTGACCTCTGTAACCAGTAGGACATTGCAGAAATGGTAGTGTGTGACTTAAAGCTAGGTCATAAAGACACTGCTGTTTCTGCCCTTCTCTCGGGTCACTCATTCTGAGGGAAGCCAGCTGCCATGTGAGGATCCTCAAGCAGCCCTGGCTTGGGGAGGAACTGAAGCCTCCTGCCAGCAGCCAGCACAAACTCCCACTCATGGGTGAACTATCTCAGAAGCGGATCCTGGAGGCCTTTTCAGGTCTTCAGATCACTACAGCCCTGGCCAACATCTGGACTCCAGCTTCATAAAAGACCATGGTCCAGGACCACCTAGCTAAGCCAATCTCAGTTCCCAACCTCCAGAAACTGTGAGATAATAAATGTTTATTTGTTTTAAGCCACTAAGTTTGTAGTAATTTGTTGCCCAGCAATAGGTAACATTTTGATATCTGGAGTGGGATTCTGCCATAACAAAAACTTTAAATGTGGGCATGGCTTTAGACCTGGGAAGTGGGCAGAAGCTGGAATGACTTTGAAGAGTGTTAATAAAAGCCTAAATAGTTTTAAAGAGTTCGTTTATAGGAGTCTGATGACCTTTAAGGAGGCTGCAGTGAGGAAAATGTTATTGGAAACTGGTGCAAAGGCAATCCTTGTTCTGTAGTGGCAGAAGTTTAGCAACACTGTTCCTACAGTAATGTGGAAGGTAGAAACATACCTGGTGAACTGGGTGACCTAGCTAAAGAGACTTCCAGACTGTTGAAGTTGCCACAGTGTCTCTTGTTACTTACAGTAAAAAGAGGAGAGAGTAAGCTAAAAGAAAAACAGTTGAACAAAATGGAGCCAGGAATTAGAGTTTGAAAATTCCCAGCTTTTCCAGATAACAAATGATGTTGAAATTAACGAATGGCTTGCCCTAGCCGGTTTGGCTCAGTGGATAGAGCGTCAGCCTGTGGACTGAAGGGTCCCAGGTTTGATTCCAGTCAAGGGCACATGTCAGGGTTGTGGGCTCAATCCCCAGGAGGGGGCATGCAGAAGGCAGCTGATCAATGATGTTTCTGTCTCTCCCTCTCCCTTCCTCTCCCTAAAATCAATAAAAACATATATATGTATTTTTTAAAGTTAGCAACTTTCTTGTGGGAGGGGCAATGTCAGAAATATACATATAAATACAGGGTATTTTCAGTAAAACTTGGTCTAAAGAGGAAGCTGTGGATGCAATTGTAAAATCTTTTAAAATCTCAAAAATATCCAAGAAGATATCTCAGAGAATCATTCAATCAAATAATAGTGCATCTAAGAAGCTTAAAGATGCCCCTCGGCAGTCCCGGCACAAGCCCAAAGTAGAGAAGAGCTTATTTCACAGAGATTTGTGTATGTGGGTTTTGCCTAGTGAAGTGAACCCCAAGACATAAGATACCCAATACATTTTTAAGAAAATTCTTTTGGCAAAAACACTAAAAGGCACAGAGCTAGTGCAAGAGGAGAAGAGGGCTTTAGAACCCCAAAATTCTGCAGGCAGGAAATGACTAAGGAAACTGGAGCTGCAAGCATGGACTGTCTTTCATGGAAAAGGAAAGCTGACTCAGGGCAGAACCAAAGCCACAGAGAATCATTTTGGAGTAAGAGTAAGCATCAGAGAGCTCCCAACATTTGTCCAGCTGGATTAAGAGTTTTCATGAAGCAGTGCCTTCTAGGTGCCTCCTGTCCCCTGCCCCGCCCTTTTGAACAAGAGCTCCCTAGTTTGTATCCTCACTAGTATGTCGGTCCCACCTTGTGTATTGGGTGTTTGGGAGAGACAACTTCACAGGCCTTCAGATCAAGAGCAAATGTACTTCAGGAGCTATAGTTAAGGAACTACATCCAAGGCGCCTCATCCCCACCTGGACCTAATTTAGATGACAAGATTCTGTACTTCAAGCTGATGCTGTAATGAGATGAGACTTTGGGGGATCATTGGAATCCGTAGATGTGTTTTGCATATGGGAGGGATTTGAACCAACGGGAGCCGGCCTCTATGGCAGTCCCCAATGACCTTATTTTCAGAATTCATTCTCTTGTGTAGTTTCCTCTCACACTGAGTAGGTCTGACAAAACTAGGTCATAAAAGACATTTAGGCCTCCATCTTGCTCCCTCTGGAATTACTTGCTTTGGAGAAGCCATCTGCCATGTTATAAGGGCACTCATGCAACTCTATGGAGAAGTCCAAGGGACAGGGATCAGATATTTCCAGCCAATAACCAGCATGAACTTGACAGCCATATGAACAAGCTTTCTCAGAAACAAATCCTTCAGACTCGCCATGCCTTCAGATTACTGCAGCCCCAGCTGACTTGACTGCAACCTCATGAGAGACCCATGCCAGGACCACCCAGCTGAACTGAATTCCTGAACCACAGAAACTGAGAAATGTTGATTGTTGATTTAAACTGTTAAGTTTTGGAACAGTTTGCTACACAGCAATAATCAATACACACTCCATACTTTCCCCATTGATTTTTTAAAAATATATTTTTATTGATTTCAGAGAGGAAGGAAGAGGGAAAGAGACATAGAAACATCCATGATGAGAGAGAATCATGGATCGGCTGCCTCCTGCAAGTCCCCCACTGGGGATCGAGCCCACAACCCGGGTATGAGCCCTTAACCGGAATCAAACCTGGGACCTTTCAGTTCGCAGGCCGACGCTCTATTCACTGAGCCAAACCGACTAGGGCTTCCCCATTGATTTGTGGTGCTGTCTTTGTAAATATCAGTTCTCATATATACATTAGTCTGTTTCCAGTCTCTCTACTGTGTTCCATTATTTGTTTCTGCACCAAAACAACACTGTTTTCATTATTATGGCTTTGTAGGATATTTTAATATATGGCTCTTTTTTAAATTGACCTAAATAATAGTAGACTTTCTTTAAAAACGGTTATATATATATATTGAATTTTTACAGTGAGGAAGGGAGAGGGATAGAGAGTTAGAAACATTGATGAGAGAGAAACATCGATCAGCTGCCTCCTGCACGCCCCCTACTGGGGATGTGCCCGCAACCAAGGTACATGCCCTTGATCAGATTCAAACCTGGGTCCCTTCAGTCCGCAGGCCGACGCTCTATCCACTGAGCCAAACCGGTTAGGGCTAGACTTTTATTCCATATTAATTTTAGAAAAAGCTTTATGGGTGTCTCAAAAAAAATTTTTTTTGGAATTTGTGTTAGAATTGCACATCTAGTTTATAGGTCGGGAGAGGTGAGAGGAGCTTTGGCATGACGATTCTAGAAGACAGAAAAGGAAAGAAGCCTGTGTGTCCGGTTCTGATTCTGCCTTCAGCCTCTCACCCAGCCAGACTCATTAATTTATTATACAGGAGTAATAGATGTATTACTGAGCATCTATTGTACACTATGCACTTACCACCTACAGGGGAAGAGACAGACCTTAGCAAATAGACTAAAAACTGAGAAAATGTGAGGAACTGAGTGCTGTGAAGAAAGTGAACTGATACTGTGAAGAGGAAGTAGAGGAGGCTGCTGTAGCCAGGGAGCTTAGGGAGGAGGACCAGCACCCTGAGGGGCACTGCTTGAGTTGAGATCTGAATGATGTGGAGGAGCCAGAAACTTAGTGCAAAGTGTCTCTGGTAGTGGGAACAGCAAAGGGTTAGGTGGGCACAAACCGGATGTGCCACACAACAAGCCATTGGTGGGATTGAAGCCCAGCAAGCCGGGGGAGAGGTAGGGACACGATCAGAGATGCCAGATGCTGCAGACTCTTGTGGACAACTAAGGAGTCTGGATTTTCCCCCAAAGGTGGCAAGCAGCTTTTGAAGACTTTTAAGTGGGTAAGTGAGTGACCTTTGGTTGTGCTGTTAACCACCTTCCGCTTCTTCTCCAGCAAAAAAGGGAGGCCCTGTCCCAGCTGTGCCTCGTCCCCATGGTGACATCTCCCCAGGAGGAGCAGCAGCTCCTGGCCAGCACCTCCAAGGTGAGGCCCTGAGTCCTTAGGGTGGAGGTTGGGGGCCTCTCCCCGCAGCCTGAGCCCCACCCTTCTCCATCCTCTCTCCCCCAACAGCCCGTGGTGAAGCTCCTGCACAACCGCAGTAACAACAAGTACTCCTACACCAGGTGACTGCCAGGGGCTAGGGAGGCGCCCTGGGTGGAACCCTGGGCTCAAGACAGCCCTGCTCCTGGCCCAAGGGGAGGGCTGTGGCCACACGGAGGGATGAAAGGAGTGCCTGCTGAATGGGAATTCCAGCTCTGCCACTTACCCACTGGGTACCTCGGACAGGTCATTTTCACTTCTGAGCTTTAGTTTTATCAGCAAACGGGTTTTGGTGAGGATTTGATGATAATGACTAGCATTTACTAAGTGCTTATGTTGTAACAGGCATTATTCTAAGTGCTTTACATATATTAATACATAATCCTCACAGTTGTTTGAAGGAGGTATTGTTGTGATCTCCAGTTTGCAGCTAAGGAAATTGAGGCACTGAGAGGTGAAGTAATTTGCCTAGTTTCACCCAGTTAAAAAGTGGTGGAGCTAGGATGCCAGGTGGTGCAGCCTGACTCCAGAGACTGCACAGGTAGCCACTCTACTGTGCTGGGATTTGCTCAGCAAATGCTGCTTCCTTGCAGAGGCCTGCGTGGCCTGGCCCCAGGGGTGGAGGAAGGTCCCTGCTGGGCACCAAACCCCTGGGCAGGACCAGAGTGCTGGGTGTCTGGGCCCTATGCTGGGGGGAACAGAGGGTGGGAAGCCACTTGTGCTGAGGCCTCCTGGCCCCTGGTCTTCAGCACTTCAGATGACAACCTACTTAAGAACATCGAGCTGTTTGACAAACTCGCCCTGCGCTTCCATGGGCGGCTGCTCTTCCTCAAGGATGTACTGGGGGACGAGATCTGCTGCTGGTCTTTCTACGGGCAGGGCCGCAAAATCGCCGAGGTGTGCTGCACCTCCATTGTCTATGCCACGGAGAAGAAGCAGACCAAGGTCAGAAGGGGTTCAGGGCCTGGTCAGGGAGGGCTATGGTGGTTGGCAGGACCAGGACCCTGGACAAAGGCAGCTGAGCAGATCAGGCAGGGGGAAATCTATCACTGAGAGTCAGGATCCAAGTTCTGGGGTCTTAACTGTGTAAATCATGATGTCATACCATCTTGCCTCTGACAGTCTTATCAGCCTGGTCTCTTCTGACCTTCATGAGGGATGTGCCTCAGATACCAGAATCTTGAAAGTCTCTATGTATCAAATGCTATTTCACACCTCCCCAACTTTGCACACATTATTCCTTTTTGTTGTTGTTAATCCTCACCCTAGGATATTTTTTCCATTGACTTTTAGACAGAGTGGAGGGGGGGGGGGAAGAAACATCAATGTGAGAGAGAGACATTGATTGGTTTCCTCCTGCACGTGCCCCAACCGGGGCTGGGGATCAAACCTGCAACCCAGGCACATGCCCTTGACCAGAAATTGAACCCACTACCCTTTCAGGGCTCAGCTGGTGCTCTAACCACTGAGCAACCAGCCAGGGTTACATTATTCCTTTTTCTTGGGATTATTTTTCCTCATCCCTGTCTGCCTGATGAACTTGTACTTAATCTCTAAGACCCAAGTTAAGCATCACTTTATTTGAGACACCTTCACTCATGAACGTTCACACTGACAGTCCCAGACAAAGTTGGTCATTCTTCTTCCTTAGCTAAATAAAGCTGGGGATGCTGAGGGGTGTCAGTAGTAAGGTGTTAGCTCCTTGAGAGTAGGGCTGTATCTTTTTTTTCTTCCAACTTCTCTAGCACTAGTGGGGCTCATAGAAGAGTCTCTCATAGTGGAAGCTAGGAAACACTTATTGATGCGTGAATGAATGGCCCAGCTCTAAGAAGCTTCCTCTGTTATTGGGAAAACAAGATAAACCAATAATTAGAAGGTAGCTTGTTAAGAGTTATGTTGGTTATATTCCTCCAAGACACACAAGGGGAACCCCAGTCACCTGTTTCGTCCCTTTCTACTTCATCACCCTGTGCCGGTGCATTGGCCTTGCTGCTGATGTTCAAATCATCCACTAAACCCACTCCTGTGCCAGAGCTTTTACACTTGCTGTTGCATCTTCCCAGACTGCGCTTCCTCTAGTTGCCCACCTGGCTCCCTCCCTCTTCTCCTTTGGCCATTGGTCAGGTGTCATCTTCTCAGTGAGGCCTTCTCTGAATACCCTCTGAGGACATTCCTGGCCATGATTACCCCCACCCCCTTTCCTGTTATAGTTCCCCCCCCCCATAACATTTGTGATCATCTGACAATTTATATTTTATTAAATGTATGTCTGTGTCCTCCCCCTAGAATGTAAACTTCCTGTGGATAGGAACTTTGTTTTGTTCATGGCTATGTTCCCAATGTCTAGCAGGGGTCCTCAAACTTTTTAAACAGGGGGCCAGTTCACTGTCCCTCAGACCGTTGGAGGGCCGGACTATCGTTTAAAAAAAAAAACTATGAACAAATTCCTATGCACACTGCACATATCTTATTTTGAAGTAAAAAAACAAAACGGGAACAAATACAATATTTGTATTTGCATGTGGCCCGCGGGCCGTAGTTTGAGGACCCCTGGCTAGAACAACACCTGGGACAGTGCACTTATTCAATAAGATTTGTCTAATGAAAGAATATACCAAAAGACTTAGTAGCAAAGGAGAGAAAATAAATAACTGCCTGACTTCAGAGCCGGACCTTGAAGTGTAAGTGTGACTTTGCTGAGTTAAGAAGTTGCACAGAGGACAGTCCAGGCCAAAGAACCTGTGATTGCAAAGACTAGGAGGTGTGCCAGTGCAGGAGCAGCTGTGGGGAAGGGGTTGCTGTGTGGCTAGACCAGAGGATGGGAGCTGGGGGTTGCTGGCCTTTTGCAGGTGGAATTCCCAGAGGCCCGGATCTTTGAGGAGACCCTGAACATCCTGATCTACGAGACTCCCCGGGGCCCAGACCCAGCCCTCCTGGAGGCCACAGGGGGTGTAGCTGGAGGTGGTGGGATGGCCCGAGGGGAGGATGAGGAGAACCGAGAGCATCGTGTCCGCAGGATCCATGTCCGGCGCCACATCACCCATGACGAGCGTCCTCATGGCCAACAGATTGTCTTCAAAGACTGATCTTGACCTTTCTCTCTGTTTTTCTTCTGCCACTGGGACCCAGTCCCTCTTTCTTTTCCTCCCCTTCCCATACCTTTGCCCCGGCTTTGCTGGCCAAGTCGTGGGTCTCCCTTGTGTCCTTTTATTGCATGGTACTTTCACTTTGGCCCTTTTCCATTCATTCTCACTTCATTGCTAATAACAGGGTACATTCCAGCCCCTTCCCTCAGTCAGAGCCCTTCAGAAGGCCTACATTCATTCCCTCATTACCACTCTGGCCCTGCTATTTTCCCTTACCAGCTGGTTTAAAATGATTTAGAGTTCTCTTTTTTTAGTACATTGTACATGCCAAAGTGTCAAGCCAGCCCTTAATAACACCCTCCACATTCTGAGCTGCCTCCCAACCATTGTGCAGGGTAGTTTGCTCC
Organism: Myotis brandtii; assembly: GCF_000412655.1. NCBI lineage: Eukaryota > Metazoa > Chordata > Mammalia > Chiroptera > Vespertilionidae > Myotis > Myotis brandtii. The sequence goes on from NW_005370731.1 coordinate 327,441, forward strand.
CTCTTTCCCTTTCCATTCTCCCTACCTCTTTAAGTTTGTATTAGGCTGGCCTGGGCTTGCACCAGCTCAGCTGTCTTCTCAATCTGTTTCATATTATTTATTATTTTAATTTTCTATTAAATTATTGAAATAAAGTTGAATTGAGGATCTGGTGCTAACTCCCAGGGTGATGGCCAGGGCGATGGCTTGGTTAAGGGGGTACCTAGCTAGCTGAATGGGAAGACATGCACCCCTGCCGTGGGGCTGGTAGCTGGGAAGAAAGTAGTCAGGAGTTAAAAGAGAATTTAAGATCTGTATTTCGATGTTTCACTAGCAAGTTCCCACCCTCAGCCCCACCCTGCCTCCTGCATTGGAGAGGAGGTCCTGGCAACCATGCAACCACCCCTGAGTGCAGCATATCTCCAGCCCAGATGTCTGAAAGCAACACCTTCCTTCAAGGGTCTGGTGCAAAGACAAAGTCAAGGGCCTGGCGCTCAGCTCCAGCCACGTTGGGATGCCAAAGGTCCACGATGAAGACCACTCGAGGTCCATCTTCAGGGGAGCCTAGGGTACATGGGAATGGAGGCAGAGAGTAGCTGACATTAAGTGCTTATATGCCAGAGCACTCACCAAGTAACCAAAAAAGCAAACACTTTGTAAGTAAATGCCAGGCACTGTTCATCATGTGCATTAACTCTTAATCACCAAAACAAACTGAGATAGTTCCATAATTATTCCTATTTTATACAAAGTAACAGGCACAAGGAGGTTAAATAACTTGCCCAAGTTCAAGGAGCTAGTAAGTGCCAGGGGTATGTATTGTATTAAAGGAGAGAAGGTTAGCACTCCCCTTGACAAGGGTGGAGGAGGCCCTTAGGCCTGACAACATACGTGTAGTTAAGGTGTTGCCACCTACTTGGTAGCATCTAACCATGTAGGTGCCAGAGGAGCACAGGAACCCCAATCCAGGCCCAGGGTCTTGTGCTGTTAACCACTTTGCACCTATATTAATTTATTTAATCCTTCAGCCACCTGACCAACAAAGCAGTTTCCTCATTTCACAGGTGATTGGAAATTATGACTTGTTCAAGGTTATGCAGCTAGAAAATGGTGGCACTGGAACAGCAAGCCAGTGGGCCTGAGTCTGCAGCCTCTCATCTATTCCCCTCCACTCTTAGTCCCGCATCCCTTCTAGCAGAATGGGACCCCATTACCATTATGAGCCACTGTGTGCAGGAAGGAGTCATCCACCAGTAGACAGTGTCCCTCAGCCCAGCACTGGGGTTCACCCCCAACCACCAGCTCACAGCCAAGGGGGATCTTCAGACCTGTGGGAAAAGACCCAGGCATCCAGCATTCCAGCCTCTATGGAAGGAGCCCATCCCATTCACAAAAAGCAGACTGAGGGTCCTAAACACCAGGTTCTGTGGCGGTTCCTCTTGCTCTCTGGAAGGTGACTGGAATATAATTATAAAACAACTAGAGGCCCGATGCACGAAAATGTGTGCAAGAACAGGCCTTCCTTCCTCCGGCACCCGGGACCCGGAACCCGGCTGGCTTCCTTCAGGCCCCGGTTTCGTCAGGAACGATGTCAGGAAGACATCTGGTCTAATTAGCATATTACCCTTTTATTATTATAGATACTGGCTGAAAGAAGTACTGGGAGATAAGGGAAATGCAGTGCAAAGCACAATCTATTCTGTTTTAGAGAAAAGGGAAGGCTTCCTGGAGGAAGTGGCATCTCTTCCTAGGCTTCTGACAATTTAACTCAAGAACCTATTATGTGCTGGGCCTTCCCTCCCTGCGAGATATGAAACTAATGACTTCATCCTTGCCCAGGGACCACACAGCTGTACTGTGAGAAAACTGAGCAGCCACTTCAAATGATGAGGAATAAGAAGACATCCCAGAGGAGGTGTGACACTTGGAAATATGAGTGCTAAAGACTAAGTACGAGTTTTCCAGGAGGTGATAAAATGATAAAGGTAAAGACATTTTAGGTTAAGGGTATAGCATAAATGTGGTGTCTGCCAGGATTAGCCAGAAGGCCTTTATTTTGAAAGCATGGTGGGAGAAAAGGCAAGGAAGGGAACAGATGGGAGGTGAGGAGAGAAAGGATCTAGACTTGATCCTGAGGCGAGGGTACATCCATCTGGTAGCACAATAAGATCATGGAATGAAATAACCAGAAACTTGTTTTCCTTTCCATTTTCTCCATCTTTAAAACATCAAAAAGAGCATCTCAAGTTTGGTGCTACCATGACGCTAACACCTTTCTAATATTGCTCCCTTCTAAGTAAAGAGAGTGTAGGCTTGTGTCTCAGACTAGAGTATTTAGCCAAAATTTGTAAAACCTTTTTTGAAGTTTAAATTTGTTTTTATGATTACTCTCTATTTAGGACAAGTAATACTGATTATCATTGTTCTATAAAAATTCCTTTTAAGTAAGTAAAACAAAATGTGGGGGGAGCCCATATGAAGAAACACAGTCCAGGTGGTAAGTGACTATGGCAAAGCTTATGAAGATAGTTTGCAGGTAACTGAAGCTCGGGAAATGCCACTGCTGTGGGCAACAGTTGTAGTGGAAGATTCTGAGAAGAGGCATGATCAGAACACAGTGTACAAAGCTCTGGTGGCAGAGGAGAGGCAAGGAGGTTGTCTGCAGGCATCATCTACTTACCCAGATGGCATCTGACCCGGGCATTGGTGGGTCCACAGCGGCCTTCAAGCCGGGCCCCCGGAAGAAGGACAGAAAAGCCAGCGTTGCCGAAGGAGTTGGCACTCATGAAGCTCCGCAGTCCCCTCAGTGCCCGATAGGCCCCAGGGCACCGGCGGCAGTTGTTGGGCTGGCACCGGCCTGCTTGGTACAGCAGGAGCTGGTAGCACCCAGGAGCCAGTGGTGGGGACCAGCCCCGAGGCAGAGGGGTAGTTCCTGAGAAATCCCAGCTCACAGCCCCAAAGTCCCGCAAAATAGCAGGGAAGCTGCTTTCCAGAAGCTCCACATCATGTCGCTGGGCATCCCGCGGCACGAAGGGCACAGAGGGCAAGTTTGGCAGGAAAAGCAGGCCTGGGCGCTGAATGCCCAGGACCCCTGGCCCTCCTCCAGGGCCTGGGCCACCCTGAGCTGCCCGCCTCACCCTACCCATCCCTGCCCAGGAGTAGCGCCTGGCGTAGGCCCGAAGGCGGCGGCTCACTAGTCCTTCTGTCCTAGGTCCTTTCCCAGCCTCCCCAGAGCTCCCTGGGCTTGGCCTGCCGACCTCAGAGCATCCCCCAGGCCCACCACTGACACCCCCAGCCCGACTCCCAGCCGCCAGGGCCTGCAGGTCCTGGGAGCCTAAGTAGTAGCAGTACCAGAGGAAGAGGGAAGTGAGGGCTCCAAGCAGCAGGGTGAAGGCTGAGGAGACCAGGGGCAAAGGCCATGTGGGCATGATGGGCAGGGAGGCCATGGCCAAGAGGCCTGGGGCATCTTCCAGACCCCAGTTCCCCTGTCCCCCCAGTTCTTCCTCCATGGCTACTCCCTGGTTCCCCCCGGGGCTGTTTCCCTTCCACATTTCCACTCTGTTCTCCCTCCTTCTGAAGTCTTCTCTCCACCTTGTACCTCCCTCCTTCTCTCCTCCCTCGTGTATCTTTAACCCTCTTCTCCCTTTCCTTTCTTCTGCCTCTCCCCCCACTCTCTTACCTCTCCTTTCTCCTTCCGGCACTTTCCTCTCTCACCCTCCGCCTCTCCTTTCCCCACCTTCCGTCTCCCCCTCTCCTTTCTTCTCTCCTCCCTCCACCCCCACCTTCCGCCCCTTTCCTTCTAGCTTCCCTGGACAGCAGTTCCTACCCCAGCTGGACCCGCAGCCCCGGGGACCGGAACCTGCCACCAGTCGTCCTCCGCAGCGGCTTCTCTCCTCTCTCCCCCTCTCTCTCCTACGGCCCTCTAATCTCATTCCACCCGGCCGGCGGGTTCTCCCTCTCGCTCTCGCTCGCTCTTTCTCCCCTACTCGCTCCTTCCTTGGCTCTCACACATCCTGACGTCATTCCTTCCTACAGCAGTCTGCTCAGCTTAGTTACCCCAGCCCCTGCCCAGTGGCAGCGGCAACTAAG
>NW_005370731.1:331766-342843 GCF_000412655.1 Myotis brandtii
TGGATTTCCCTCTCCCCGGACCCCGAAAGGGCGCCACGTGCGGCGCCAGGGGCAAGTTGCCAACCTCCAGCCACCCCGCAATGCGTAAAGTAGGGGCGGGACAAACCAAGGGGTGGGGCGGACTGCGGACGGGGACGCTGTGGCCTGTCCTTGGGTCTGCAGAACCCTGGACCCATCTGCCTGTGACTCCACCTCCCCTTTCGCTTCCCCCGGAGCCAGCCCCAGGGGGCAGCCTGATTGACAGTGAAGGCGGCTTCAGCCAATCGCCCACGGCGCTGGGGGCGGGGCCCGCTCAGGCGCGGCCGGGAGAGCTGTCCGCGCGCTGGTGGTGCTGAACAAACGCGTCGGAGGCGTTGTGTGAGAGGCCAGAAATAAAAAAGTTAAAGCCCCTGCCGGCTGGCCGGGCTCATGTTGTATGTTGTCTGGTAAGATGAAGGGTCTCTCCTCTCCAAAAACCAGCCTGGTTACCCCTTGGGCTTCTCACAAGTGTGGAAACTTGCCATTCTCCTGGAGGAGGGCGGGGAAAGCCATTGCACAGGAGCTTCGGTAGAAAGGAAGGGGAAGTCCATGGGGTGAGGGTCTGGATAAGGGTTGGGGGCATATTGGGAGCCCCGGCACCCTGGAAAGAGGCGATTCAGAGTCCAGATGTTGCTGTAACAGGGAGAGGGTCCGTAATTACTGCTGGAGCCAGAGAGTTTCCCTTGCCTCCCCTAGGGGCCGCGGGAGTGAGGATTACGGTCCTGGCTCATATGGTCCCTCCTTCCTCCATCTGCACTTCCTCCTCCCTCCCTCCCCCCAATAAATCTCAGGCCCCTCCCTTCGCCCGTCCCCAGGATCTGACGTGGACTCGACACCTTTCTCAGCTTCTCCCTCCGCAGCTCTAGTGCCCGAGCTTCGGCTCTCTAGGTTCCGCAACCCCCTCTGCTCCCCGACAAGCCCCTCTAGAGCCCAGTAGATCCCCGACCCCACCCCAGGCCCCTCACAAGCTGCCTTGCCTTTCCCCAGCTGGATCACACCTTGGGATCCAGCCAGCCTGGTGGACCCAGGCGCCCGACCCCCAGGAGGCCCAGTCCTTCGGCCCTCTCGGCTCCACCCCCTGCAGCCGGAGCCGCGCCCCCTCTCCCTCAGATCCCGGAGCAGAGAACAGAGGAGATTGGGCAAAGAGGGTTGGGCTCCAGGCGACCCCCCAGCCCAATTCTGCCCCTCCATCCCAAGGGGCAAAGAAATTGTCTTCCTTGCTAACTGCCAGGAAGAAAAATAATAAAGGGGAAGATAGAGACAGAAGAAAGGTGACAGCTAGATTATTTAAGAGAAGCGCAGAGACGAGAAATCAGTGTGAGTCGCCATGGGGACTCCCAAGGCCCAGCATCAACCGCCTCCCCAGCTGCTGTTCCTAATTCTGCTGAGCTGCCCCTGGATTCAGGGTAAGGACATGGGATCGTGGGGGTGGGCCATGAAAGCCCCCAGGGGGGCCCTTTACCCTCCTTTCTCGGAACACCCTGGTCTCCAAAGCTCCTGAGGCAGGGGAGGGGCACAGCTGATGGAAAGCGACTAGCCAGGGCTTTCCAGTTTGTACCTGGAGCCCCTGACCCCACTGTAGAAGAGGTGGGGGAATGAGTGAGGGTAGCTTTTAGCAGCATCTCAAGGGTTACATACAGGAAGGAGGGCTGGGAAAGTTGGGGGGATGTCTGTGGAGGCGGCAGAACACGCAGAGTACCTGAGTAGGAGATGGAGATGCTGGGAGGGATGCCAGGCACTGCACACACAACTGTTCTTGGATGTATGGACAAAGACAGATGAGCAAAGGCACTGCTTAGAGACCAGATATTCAGTCCCCCACTCTGCCCCTCAGCAAGACCCGGGAGAGACCACAGAGAAATGAGAAAGGAGAGAGAGAGAGAGAGAGAGAGAGAGAGAGAGAGAGAGAGAGAGAACGTACACCACACTGCAGAGATAGAAATCCAGAGAGAAAGCTGGGTACTGCAGAAGCAAGGGCTGGGAGGTGCTGTCAGACCAGGAAAGCAGGAGACCACTGAGGTGAAAATGAAGGCAGCACCATCCCCCCTTCTCCACCCTGCTGGCATGTCAGGGTTCATTGGAGCCAAGGTGCTCACTGAAGGCCCACACTGCCTGGGGGGAAACGTGGAGAAGAAGGTGGAAGATTGTGAGGGGCAGCTGGGAGCCTCTCCTTCCATCTTAGCTCTCAGCTCAGCCTGGGACCCTGTGAGCTCCTGCAGGCCCAGCTGAGGAGGGAGGAATAACTCCGGAAAAGATCTTTCTGGTGAATGGGGAGTGTGGGGCAGTGGAAGGGCTCATACAGCTTCATCTCTCAGGTCTGCCCGTGAAAGAGGAGGAGGCACTGCTGGAGCCTGGAAGCGAGACCCCCACGGTAGCCTCGGAGGCCTTGGCTGAGCTGCTCCACGGGGCCCTGCTGAGGAGGGGCCCAGAGATGGGCTACCTGCCAGGTGAGCTCCCAGAGTGGCAAGAGTAGCACAGAGGCAGAGGGAGGGACAGTCACTCAGGGAATCGGGGAACCAGGCCATTAACATTCAGAGGGAGATAGAGGGTGATGGTTAGAGAGAGCCAAAACTGAGCAAAGACAGATAAATAGAATGGTCAAGAGATAGAAAAACAGATAATCCGAGAAAAAGACAGATGGAAAATCAGAGAACCAGAATCAGAAAAATGGTGGGAGAAAGACACAAAAAGAGAAAGAGAAATACAGAGATTAGTAAACCTAGAATCATAAAATCAGAGTGATAAGAATACTAATCAGAGAAATAAAAAGAGTTCCAGAGAGAGCAAGACAGAGGAAAGAGAAAGCGGTAGCTAGGAGAGGAACCAGATCTGAATGGGGAGGCAGAGAGAGAGGCTCAAGGAGACCATCAGAGTGGAAGGACCTGGTCCAGAGGTGAATAGCGGAAGAGAAAGGGGAGAGGATGTCAGGCTGTAGAAGCCTTGGGAGGAGGTGAGGAATTGGGGTGGGGAAAATAGAAGTGGAGGGTCTGCACCTTGTGGGGGAGGTCTTTTGGGTTCAGTGGGGAACCCCCAGTTTCCCTCAGCCCTGTGCCCCCATCAAGACCCACCAATTTGCTCTTCCTGTGCCCTGACTTCCCTTGCACTGTCCCAGGATCTGATCCAGACCCCACGCTAGCCACCCCTCCAGCTGGCCAGACTCTTGCAGCACCCTCCCTGCCACGGGCCACTGAGCCAGGGACAGGGCCTCTGACAACAGCCGTAACCCCTAAGGAGGGTAGGGGGGCAGGCCCCACCGCGCCCGAGCTGCTGACCCCGCCTCCAGGAACTACAGCCCCACCCCTTTCTGGCCCCACCTCCCCAGGCCCGCCCCTTGGGCCTGAGGGAGGAGAGGAGGAGACCACGACCACTATCATCACCACAACAACTGTTACCACCACGGTGACGAGCCCAGGTGAGGCGATTGAAAGGGAATGGAGTAGTGTTCAAGAGGAGCAGGATATGAATAGGAGAGAGGCTGCAGGGAAGGGGTGCAAGAAGGGATCTGGGTACAGATAGGAGAGTTTCTGCTTAATAATATGCACCCATACCATGTACCTTTCTATGTTTTATCCATGTTACAGTTGGGGGAAGGGGATTCTGGGCACAGGGGGAGAGGAGCTTTGGATAAAGATGACGAGGGGTGCGGGGAAGAAGAGAGATGGGGGCCCCCAGAGTTGCATGACTGGGAGGGCAAGAACACAGGGATTTGTTCGACTCCAGCCACTTATCTATCTTTTTAGTTTTGTGTAATAACAACATCTCCGAAGGTGAAGGGCATATTGAGTCTCCAGATTTAGGGAGCAGCACCAGCCGCACCTTGGGACTCCTGGACTGTACATACAGCATCCATGTCTACCCTGGCTACGGCATTGAGATCCAGGTAAGTGGGCGTAGCGTAGAACCCTGAAGCCTCCAAGCCCTTTCCTCTGGGTCCTAGGGTGTGCACAGATTTGACCTAAGAGCCAGAGAACCTGTTTCCTAACACAAATGGGCCTGCCTTCTGATGGTCAGGAAGACACCTGGAGTTCTACAACTTGGCCACTGTCACCGTGGTGTTTGGGCTTCCACATACAGGGAAAAGGAACGCAAGCGGGGGGGGGGGGGGGTGTTTGGGGTTTTCCACCCAAGTTGACTTACCCTGGTGAGTCTGGGTCTGGCTTCTGTAGGTGCAGACGCTGAACCTGTCGCGGGAGGAGGAACTCTTGGTGCTGGCTGGTGGGGGAGCCCCAGGCCTGGCCCCCCGACTGCTGGCCAACTCCTCCATGCTGGGAGAAGGACAGGTCCTTCGGAGCCCAACCAACCGGCTGCTCCTGCACTTCCAGAGTCCTCGAGTCCCAAGAGGCGGTGGCTTCAGGATCCATTATCAGGGTGAGAGTCCAGGGTGCTGGTGGAAGGGCAGGGGCCACACTGGCACAAGGGACATCCCTCGGAGACTTCCATGCACAGGGCAACATGGGGACTTTTCCTCCTGACTAGCACGCTGGGGGCAGAACTCTCAGAGGAGACCTGGGCAGTTATTTCACACACTTACAGGCCTATGTCTGAGTGTGCATGCATCCAAGTGACAGCTCATCCATTCACTCAACAAATGCTTAGCTAGTTCCACTCATACTGGCCCTGGGTTAGCCTTGGGGAGAGGAATGAAGAAGCCACATGTAAATCTGACTTCAAGGAACTCAGAATCTAGGTAGGAAGATGGACAAGTAATCAGGATGATTATAATTCAGTGAGCTAAGGACCCTTATCCCTATGGTGGAGGAATACAGGCAGAAGGAGCAAATATCAAAGGAACCTAAATTTCCCCTATGGAATATAGGGACACCTTCTTGGAGGAGATGATTAAGCTGAGACCTAAAAGATTAGTTAGCTAGGGAAATGGTAGGAGGGAGCAAAAGAGGAAGGAAGGCAGATGTCAAGATGGATGGAAAAGCACACTCCAAGACCCAGAGAGGAGAAAAAATGTGAGCCCCTTGAAGAGTTGAAGTAATTCATCATGGAAGATAGAATGGTCATAGCTTTGTGATCTGGGACAAGTTACTTAACTTTTCATTGTCTCATCTGAAAAATGGGGATTATAATACTTACCTTGTGGTATTATTAAGATGATCAAATGAGCTAATACATGTCAAGTGCTTAAAATAGCATCTGGTACACAGTGAGAGCTGAAAATGTCAGTCGTTGCTATTACAGTAAAAGCACAGAAAGGGGAGGCGGGAGAAGTAAGCTAAGAGACCAGACCTGGAGGAAGGTTGGATTGTGATCATGCTCTTATCAGCACCAGTAAGGAGTTCAGACTCTTCTTCCGGTAAGGGAGGGGGGATATTTTGAAGTATTTAAAGCAGGATAGTGACAGCCTCAGATTTGAGACCTAGAAAGATCCTGCTTGCTTCTGGGGCAGGGAAGGGAATATATTCGTGCATGACTGCATTCATGAGCATCTACCCATAGACAACCTACACACGTGTATATCCACACTCGCCTGTGTGTACGGGAAACCTTCCCACAATGCAAGTGTATGTCCTAGCATCCATGTGTACATGTGTGCAGAGGGCCCAGCCACTGTCCCGTTCCACACACCGCTGCCTCTCAAAAAAGCCTTCCTATGTCCTCAGAGACAAGGAAACTGGGTTGAGTCAATGTCCCTTTCACATCACCTCATGGCCTTGCCTGCCCTTTTGTTAGCTTTGCTGACCCCATACTCCTTTCCCAGGGCACGCACACAACTTATATCCCCGCTTCATACCCTCTCCAGCCTTTCCTGAGGCTTCCACAGGAGACCTGCTCCAGGGACTCATATGTGCAAGGTGGAGGCACCCTGCGCCAGACCTATTCATGGAGAGACCAGTGAACTGAGGGACACACAGTTGGTAGTCAGGGCCATATATAGTTGTTGGGGAGCGAGGGCATGCCTTGAGGACCTAGGGCAGAGGGTTGGACTTCAGATATTACAGAATGTTCCCCTGCTGCCTCCTTTAAGCAGCCACTTCTCTGGGGCATTGAAAATAGGACTCTAGGCTAAGTAGAACATTTGGGGAAGCAGGGTTACTTCATAAATTGGCCTTCATTTCCTATCTCTGTCTTCCCTGCTTTATAGCTTCTCCAGACACCTTTGGGACCAAAACCCTGTTTAAGCCCTTCCAAATGTGCCCTAGCTGGGCCTCTGGTCCAGCGTGGCCTCATTAGCTTCTCTGACAGACCAAAGTCTCTATCACCCCTCACCCCAAGCCCAACAACTATTGTTTCATTTGCTTCCCACAGCAACCCTGGGGGTGGCCATTGTCAACTCCATCTCTGGGAGGAAGAGAAAGACTCGGGTTATGTGGTTTGCTCAGTCACCTGCAAATTCATTGCAGAGTCAGAATTGCGATTCTCTGACTCCCAGTCATTCATTAATTACGGCTGGTGAGACGCAGGGGATTAACATTTTCTGAGCACTTTTTATATGCTGGCTGCTTTGCATGTTTGTTTGTTTGTTTGTTTCACTTAAAGGCCAATCCTTATTGATAGGGATTATTATTGCCAGTTATAGGTTAGAGGCCCTAGAGGCGAAGTCGCCTGCTGAAGGTCATATAGCTAATAAGTTATTATCTGGAACTCAGATCTGCCTGTCTCCAAAACCAGTGCTCTTTGCACTGTCACATTGCTGCTTGCCTGCACCAATTGATCAGCTAGGCCAGGCTTTTAGAAGACAAAATAAATAAGGCTTGGTTCAGTCTCTTAATGGCAATAGACAGTGGTTAATGTGATTATAAACTTACTAGAGGCCCAGTGCATGAAATTCGTGCATGGGTAGGGTCCCTAGTGGCTGCCTGCTGTGCTGGCCAGGGCCTTTCTTCATTCCATGCCACCCCCTGGTGGTTATAGCAAGTGATCAAACTCCCGAGGGGACACTTTGCATATTAGGCTTTTATATATATAGCTATGTGTGGGACTGTGTATAGGCAAGAGAGCAACCAACTCTATTGGGGAGAGAAAGGGTCAGGAAGCCTCCCTGAAAGAGATGGCACATCAGTTACTCCTTGAAAGATTAGAAAAAGCCAGAGAGGGCCTTGCAGGTAGGGGAAATGGTGTAAAAAACCATGGAGGTGAGACCATAAGGAGTCACAACCTACACTATGTAGGATATATGGGCCATAGGTGATGAGAATTGGAGGTGGATGTGCTGGGCAGGACCTTGCTGTGGGGCTTGAATGTCAATCTAAAGTACTGAGACCTAAAAAACAATAAATAAATAAATAAAGTACTGAGACTCGATTCTGTTGGTCCTGGAGAGCCATCACAGAGGCTAACATTTATTCAAATCAATGTTTCCTAGACAGTTGTTTTTATGTCTGTCTATCTCAGTAGTCTGTAGATTCCCAAAGAGTAAGGCCTGAGTCTTTTCATCTCTTTCTCCCCAGGACCCTGCCAAGGAACTACTTGTTGAATTTTGAATATAGGGAGAGACCAGGTCTCTTACAGAATCACTGAGGGCTAGAGAGTCCGAAAAAGCAAAGGCCTAGGCCAGTGGTCGGCAGACCGCGGCTCATGAGCCACATGTGGCTCTTTGGCCCCTTGAGTGTGGCTCTTCCTAAGCCTTAGGAGTACCCTAATTAAGTTAATAACAATGTACCTACCTATATAGTTTAAGTTTAAAAAATTTGGCTCTCAAAAGAAATTTCAATCGTTGTACTGTTGATATTTGGCTCTGTTGACTAATGAGTTTGCCGACCACTGGCCGAGGCAAGCTGGTATCTCCCAAGCCCTCTGCTAATTATAGTCTTCCCCTCCTTCAAGACCCAGCTTTGATGTATTTCTTCCAAGAAGCCCTTCTCGATGAGCTCTGCCTGGTCTGAAACAGACACACAGAGCTCTGTCAAGATCAAGTTCATAGTCCATAATTTACTACCAAGTCACTTTCTATTTCTTTGTTTTATCTCGTATAATTCTACAAGAATTTCAGGAGGCTTTCAAAAAAGAATTCAAGCAATAAAATGAAATAGAATAAGAAAAAATTGGTACCAGGTAATGTTTATTAAAGCTGAGAAAATAGACTGTGGACAAGCCTTCGTTGCCAGGGATAAGCCATAATCTGGTTCTGAGCTTCCTAGAGGCCAGTGCAAAAATAATAGAGAGATTACACAGTTCTCACAACAAGAAAGGAAAAGACAAAGCAGTTCTTTAATGAAAGCAAAGCTTTCCCTAGCACTTCACTTACACGGGGAGATCTATTTAGGGAGCAGTGAGTATGAAGGCCTTTAATGGTGAAATAGTCCAAGTTTCTAGAGGAGTTTCATTTGGTTCCTCTAGTTGAAAACTGAGGGCATAATACCCTAGTGTACCTCAGTGGAAGTCCACTGCGTGTGTAGAGGGGAGAAAATGCACTGAATAACTTGAATGCTCATTGGCTGCATATGGAAATAGGTCACAGTGTTTCTCTGACTACCTCAAAAGCACTGTGTGAACTCACTTTGGAAGGCGAACAAGCTCTGCAAATATATTATTTGTTATTATTAGAGCCGGAAGGGGTTCAGAGAGGTCAATTGATTTGCCTGGGGTCACACAGCAAAAGAATTCTAGGATCCAGAATTTCTTTTGAGTCTCAGGTACCTTATCTATCAAGTGAAGGGCAAAGTGGGTAAATTACAAAGATTAGAGGAGATAAGAGATGTTGAAATGAGCTCTTCATGAGACAGTGTGCCTATGTGAGGACTCCAGTATGGAGCCATTTTGTGCCCCCAGGGGGTCCTGGAAAGAGGGGAGGAAGTGCTGGGGGACTGGGAGGGTGACATGGAAAATGACCCCCCTCCTCCCTGCTCTCCCGCTCCAGCCTACCTCCTGAGCTGCGGCTTCCCTCCCCGGCCGGCCCATGGGGACGTGAGTGTGACAGACCTGCACCCTGGGGGCACGGCCACCTTCCACTGTGATTCAGGCTACCAGCTGCATGGTGAGGAGACCCTCATCTGCCTCAATAGCACCCGGCCAGCCTGGAGCGGTGAACCCCCCAGTTGCATGGGTGAGTCTCCTGCCACAATAGCTGGGGGCTTCTGTCCTAGGAACCCCACTGGAAGGGTCCTCTCTTGGGGGTCTCCATCTTTGGGGAACACCCATCTTGAAGGGGTTTGGACCCTGAAGAGTTGCTATCCTGGGGCCTCCATCTGGAGCTCTTTACACTGAGGTCTCTATCCTTGGAGTCCCCATTGTTGGGGGATCTCCATCCGGGAATGTCCCACCTGGAAGGTTTCCATATTGGGAGTCACCCACTGGAGGTCCCTTCTTTTGGAGACTCCTCATCTTAGAACAGCGGTTCTCAACCTGTGGGTCTCGACCCCTTTGGCGGTCCAACGACCCTTTCACAGGGGTCGCCTAAGACCATCGGAAAACACATATATAATTACATATTGTTTTTGTGATTAATCACTATGCTTTAATTATGTTCAATTTGTAACAATGAAATTGGGGGTCACCACGACATGAGGAACTGTATTAAAGGGTCACGGCATTAGGAAGGTTGAGAACCACTGTCCTAGAAGAAACCATTCTTGGGGTAGGGGGTGGGGGGTGGAGTCTCAAACTGTTGGGAGGGTCTCTATCCTGAAGAGTCTTCATTCTGGGGATCCCAACTTGAAGATTTTCTATCTGAGGGCTTAAATTACGGGGCTCCCCTATGGTTACCCATCCCAGCATGTCCACATCGGGGGAGTCTTCATTTTGGTGGAATCTCTGTCCTGGGGGTGTCCACTCTGGGTTTTCTTATTCCAGGTCTGGGTGCCTACCGGGGCAGTACCCCGGAAAAGGTCCTGTTCTCTGGGGTGGGCGTGTAGGGCAGAGGCCATGCTGAGGCCAGGTCCCAGGCAAAGGTGTGGATGCAGCAGCTCTGAAGATTGGGAGGACAAGTCACCTTAACCTGCCCCTCCTCTGCCCACAGCATCCTGTGGTGGCACCATCCACAATGCTACACTGGGCCGTATCGTGTCACCTGAGCCCGGGGGAGCTGCAGGGCCCAACCTCACCTGCCGTTGGGTCATCGAAGCAGCTGAGGGACGCCGGCTGCACCTGCATTTCGAGAGGGTCTCGCTAGATGAGGACAATGACCGGTGAGGGTCTGGGCCTGGGGTCAGAGTCCCCACCTCAGGGAGATAGGGAGGCTGCAGTGGGGAGACAGACCTTGGGTGGGTCCCAGTTGGGATCTGTGTCAAACACAGGTTAGTCCTTTTTGTGAGACAGTGTAGCCGTGGAAGCTTAGATGAATCTCTTAGCCTCTCTGTGCCAGTTTCCTCATTGGCAGAATGGAGGGAATAGTACCTCTCTCTCAAGTTTCCTGTGAGGATAAAAGCATTAAGATATGCCATGTGCTTAGAATGGCGCCCAGCACACAGTAAGCACTAGAAATGTGTTTGCCATGGTCGTCATCATCATATTATTTATCTAACAAACTGGTATCCCAGCTCTGCCCAGTAGTTGCTATGTGACGTTAGGCAGGCTACTTAATCTTTCCGGGTCTCAATTTCCTCATCTATAAAATGAGAGGTTTCCTGTGAGCATTAAACATGATAAAATATGTAAAGGCTTAGCTAAGTACATGGCATATAATTGATGTTTGAAAACAATAGCTATGAAAATAAGCAAGGCGCTCCAGTGGCACAATCGGCGAGCGCGCGGTACTTATAAGAAAACAAGAAGAGCAGGTAAGAGATGAAGCAGCTTCTGAGGGGAACTGAGCTCCTGGCCACCCTCTGTCCACTCCAGGTTGATGGTGCGCTCAGGGGGCAGTCCCCTGTCCCCGGTGATCTATGACTCTGACATGGATGATGTCCCTGAGCGGGGCCTCATCAGTGACGCCCAGTCCCTCTATGTGGAGCTGCTTTCAGAGACGCCTGCCAATCCCCTGCTGCTAAGCCTCCGGTTTGAAGGTAACCCGCTCAGGGGGTCCCCTGTCCCCGGTGATCTATGACTCTGACATGGATGATGTCCCTGAGCGGGGCCTCATCAGTGACGCCCAGTCCCTCCTCTTGGAGCTGCTTTCAGAGACGCCTGCCAATCCCCTGCTGCTAAGCCTCCGGTTTGAAGGTAACTGCCC
>NW_005370731.1:344369-360960 GCF_000412655.1 Myotis brandtii
CCAACCCCTGTGCCTTCCCCTCTTCCTGATGCCCACACACAGTCACAAGCACATACTCTATCCCTGCTCATCTCCGTGTTTGGATTCCTGAAACCTGACTTGCCTCCCCACCCAAAACGACAAGGATCCCTTCATATGGACCCTTTCTGATTTCATGAGGTGGCCTTTTCTATTTAAGCTTCATATATGGCTGGATCCAGGTGCACAGCCAAGGGACCAGTTACCTTAACCTCTCGGTTCTTTCCTCTGTGTTGGCTTCATTCTCCAGCACTCAGTTTGTGGTGAACCCAGCAGTGCCAAATTAACATACTACCAACTTAGCAACTCCATCAAAAAGAGAGCAAGCATACCACTTTCCCAAGGGCTTCAGCGAAAAATGCCAGGAAATGTTCTGATGGCCTGGCTTAGGTCATATGCCTATGCCTGAGCCAATCGCCATAGCTAGGGCCAGATTGGCAGATCCACATCACGAGGCCATCCCTCCTTGGCCCCAACTGAACCTGATGGACTGGAAGTGGGGGAGGCATGTGTGCCAGAAGGAAGGGGGATTGGATGCTGGACTGGTAGAAATAAGGAGGTCAGTTATCATGGGAGAAGGGGCATTTGAGCTGGGCCTTACAGATGGAGATAATTTTAAAGGAGATAAATTGGGAATTAATGTTTCGGGTGAAAGGAACAGTGTGAACAATGGTAAAGAGGTAGAGAAAGGCATGTTTGGGAAACAGAATTTCAGTGTGGCTGTAGCAGAGGATTTGTGCAAATAGTAGCAGGAGAGAGACAAAGAAAGTGAAGTGCTCAGAAATGAAATGAATCAAAGGGTTGATTCATTTCATTTCTGAGAATCAGAGAAATGGAATTGGCTCTGGACCCTAATGGATGTGTAGGATTTGGCCATGATACCTTATAAGGTTAAGTAACAGTGAGATAGACAGTGAATCTACAAAATAAATTGCATGTTCTATTCTGAGAGTGCAAGGAGCATGCCCAGGTTGGAGGCCTGCCCCCACAGTGTGGGCCACTGCTGACTCAGGAGTGTCAGACTCCTGTTCGGTATCACAGGTATCGACATCTTAGCTCAGAGAATTTTGCAGCCAAGGTATGGTCAGGTGGGAAAACAAAAATGCTCTACAAATGTTCATTTTCCTGACTTAGTCCAAAGTCAACACACAGCTTTTGTGTCAGCTGCACTTTTGGGTGCCAGCCCAGCATGGACCATCAGGGCTTATCAGAATCCAACAGTTATTCTTGAGAAGAGAACACACCTCCATGAGCCAGTGTCCTGGGGCAGGGTCCCACCCCCCTCCTTTGCAATTTCCAGAGGCAAGTGTTTGTGGCTGGTACTCAAGCAACCTGGGTTTCAGACTTGGTTCTGCCACTGCCCTACTGTGTGACCGTGGGCAAGTTTGGTTTTTTGTCTGTGGACCTTAGTTTCCTCATCTGTAGAACGGTGGCTAGGATTTGACTTGCCTAGGGGCTTCCCTCCAGAGGCTGGGGAGGTAACATCAATGTACGAAGGAGAACTGTTAGGGTTTTAGGGAAACTGGAGAGTGAAAGCTAAGTCCAAAGGCATTTAATTTTAAGCAGCCCACTGAGTGGCCAAACAACACTTGAATTCAGCCCAAGTTCCCGATTGAGACCCCTTGAGGCCTGTCCTAATGCTTAATTTGTGTGATTGACTCTTCCTCAGCCTTTGAAGAAGATCGCTGCTTCGCCCCCTTCCTGGCACACGGCAATGTCACCACCACAGACCCTGAGTACCGCCCAGGGGCGCTGGCTACCTTCTCATGCCTCCCAGGATATGCCTTGGAGCCCCCAGGTCCCCCCAATGCCATCGAATGTGTGGATCCCACAGAACCCCACTGGAATGACTCCGAGCCAGCCTGCAAGGGTGAGCCTTCCATATCCCAGTAAGACCTTCAGTCTACAGACTACCCCCCGAGCTGGGAATCCTAGGAAGGCCATTCACGGAGACCTGCATACCCAAACCTAATAAACGCAGGCCTTGGGTAATCTCTGTCCCTTTCAGAGACTTAGTTTTCAGAACTAAATGATTGGTGGGCTTGTTATAGAATCCAGGGGTCACAACCCAAATGTCTCCAACAGCTAGAAGTGGAGCTGGGCGAAATGGTGGACTGGGTGGAGAGTGGGCAGGGTTAATTAAGAGCAGGGCTGGGGATTGGATGCAGCAGGACTAGGGGTGGCAAGAAAAAAAACAGGTAGCAGGGAACCCGTGAGGCGTCTGGTGCATACAGTTGGGAGTGGTGAGGATTGTGGTGAAATGGAGACTACATGCCCACCTGGGTCCTGACTTTGACACCCTTTCTACCCTAGCCATGTGCGGAGGGGAGCTGTCGGAGCCGGCTGGTGTGGTCCTCTCTCCAGACTGGCCCCAGAGCTATAGCCCCGGCCAGGACTGCGTGTGGGGCCTCCATGTCCAGGAGGAGAAGCGCATCTTGCTCCAAGTTGAGATGTAGGTTTGGGTGCCGCAGAGGATGCGATGGGTGTGGGCTCAGCAAACTGTAGTGTAACAACACACTAGCCTGCACCCCCAGCCTGGTAGCTCCTGTGTCTACCCAGGACTGGGTGAATGTGTGGTCTGGTGAATGAGGAGACTAAAGGTTCCTGACGGGGGTGTGGGGGTCAGGTAGACCTGGGTACACACCGCTAGTCAGCCAGTCTTGGACAAAGGGCCTTCCTCCGGGCTTTTGTGGGAAAGGGCATCTGGTCTGGAATCTCCCACTGGGGCTGTTTCTGAGGCCACCCCGGAGCAGATCCCCAGGACCCAGGCCCAAGTTGTTGCAGCACCAACAGAACTAAAGTGGGTGTAAGGAGAGTGCAGTGAGCTGACTTGATATGAGGTAGTTAATGGGACTGGACAGAACCGGAAGTGAGCGTGGCCAAAAGCCGGTCCTCAGGCGGGGCCTGGAGTTGGGCGGGATGATCAAGAGCACGAGGAGCCGCAGAACTAGTGGAACCTGGAGAGACCAGCATAGAGAAGCCCGTAATTGGCCAAGACTGAGGAGGGGCCAGACGGATGGGATCGTAGTCCAGCCTCCATATCTGGTCCTACTCCCTGCAGCTTGAATGTGCGCGAAGGGGACATGCTGACACTGTTCGACGGGGACGGTCCCAGCGCCCGAGTCCTGGCCCAGCTGCGGGGACCTCAACCGCGCCGCCGCCTCCTCTCCTCTGGGCCTGATCTCACGCTGCAGTTCCAGGCACCGCCCGGGCCCCCAAACCCGGGCCTGGGCCAGGGTTTCGTGTTGCACTTCAAAGGTACCGAGGTCTGGGGTCCCCAGATGGGCAGGGTTCCAGCAGGAGCGAGGCCCCACGAGGCTGGACGGGTGCCCTGGTCTCAGGGCAGCCTCTGAACTCGCTGTCTCTACACCGCAGAGGTCCCCAGGAACGACACGTGCCCCGAGCTGCCACCTCCGGAGTGGGGCTGGAGGACGGCTTCCCACGGGGACCTGATCCGGGGCACAGTGCTTACTTATCAGTGCGAACCGGGCTACGAGCTGCTCGGCTCCGACATCCTCACCTGCCAGTGGGACCTGTCCTGGAGCGCAGCCCCGCCGGCCTGCCAGAAGAGTGAGCCCGCCCCGCCCCGTCCTCTCCCGGCCCCGCCCCTGCCCTTCTGGGCTCCACGCTCGGCTGGGCCCCGCCCACTTCCCTCTGCGCCCCGCCTCCGGCCTTTGTCCCCGCCCCTATCCTGTCCAGGTTCCGTCCCTTCCCTCTGGGGCGCTCCGCCCTATGCCCTTTGGTGCCCGAAACTGCCCTCTGGACCTCAGTCTCATCCTCTCGGGCCGCCTCCCTCTCTCTGGCACTGCTCTGGTCTCCGACCCCGTTTCCTCTGGGTCCTGCCTCATCTTTCCAAGGCCCCTCCACTGTTCTTAGTTAATTCTACCCTCCATGGCCCCGCCCCATCAGTGCTTGGTTACTCGCTTCCTGTTCTAGGTCCTGCGCCAGTGTCTCAGCCCCCAGCCTTTGACATTACAGGGAGTCACGTTGCTAGGGCCTAGGCAGTCAGTGAAGCCCCATGCTGGATTTGGGCTGGGGTTACACAGAGGGGTTGGGGGCCCTCCCTACCCTGATGGAGTTCACAGTCTGAGGGAGGGACAGCTAGTTAAACAACTCAGGATATTACAGGGTGGTAACCCAGGTACTTAACATCTCTGAGCCTTGGCTTCCCACCGGTGAAGTAGGAATAGGGGGTTGTGAAGAGCAAATGAAGTTTTTCACACACTGCCTGGTGCTGTAACAGTAAGTAATAGCTGCTGTAAGTACGAAGAAGGGCTGTGGGAAGAGGGGGGCGTTATTTGTCCCAGGGAAGAGGCAGGACATTTCACAGAAGCGGTGATATTTATTTATTTTTTTATTATTTTTTAATATATTTTTTATTGACTTCAGAGAGGAAGGAAGAGGGAGAGAGAGATAGAAACATCCACGATGAGAGAGAATCATGGATTGGCTGCCTCCTGCAAGTCCCCCACTGGGGATGGAGCCCACAACCCGGGCATGTGCCCTTGACCGGAACCGAACCCAGGACCCTCCAGTTCGCAGGCCAACACTCTATCCACTGAGCAAAACCGGCCAGGGCAGAAGCGGTGATATTTAAAGGAGCTTGGAGCCGGGCTGGTGTGGCTCAGTTGGTTGAGCATTGTTCCATGAACCGAGAGGTCACCTGTTTGATTCCTGGTCGGGCACATGCCTGAGTTTTGGATTTGATCCCCAGTACGGGGCATGCAGGAGGCACCTGACCGATGTTTCCATCTCTTTCCCTCTCCCTTTTAAAAAAAATCAATAAAAACATATTTTAAAACAACAACAACAACACACTTTAAAAATAAATAAATAAAGGAGCTGGGAGTTTTTATCTTTTAGAAGAGCAAAAAGGGGTGGCATCCTGTCACTTTCTCCCAGTTTGGGGCGGCCTGTTACTAGAATAAGGGATTGTAGGTCTTCTACCTGGCCCTTGGGGGCACTGGTGGGGCCCATGAGCGTAAGTTTCAGGAGGCCAGATTTGGATTGGACACAAGTCTAGTTGACACAGCTTCCCAGACAGGACAGGGACAGGGACAGGGACAGAAAAGGATGGAGGCAGGGTCCAGAGTGGGTAGGCCTAGCCCGGCTGCTCCAGGCTCAAGAGGGAATCTGCCCAAAGAGGCACACTGAGCCTGAAGCTGAGCTGAGACCCAAATCTCTGAATTTCAGCCCAGTGCTCCACAGCTGTGCCCCTGAGTGGTTCCAGCTCTGCCATTCCCTGAGTGACTGTGCGCTAATCATTTGACTGCCCTGAGCCCTGGGCCCCAAGGCAAATGACAGTGATATTGACCTCTCAGGATGATCAGAGTATATATCAAGTTTTTCTTGTTGTTGTTTAATCCTGACTCTAGGATATTTTTCCATTGAATTTTCAGAGACAGTGGAGGAGGAGGGGGAGAGAGAGAAATATTGATGTAAGAGACATATAGACCAGTTGCCTCCCACACTTGCCCCAGCTGGGAAGTGAATCAAACCTGAGAACCTTTGGTCCTCGGGCCAACGCTCTAACCTCTGAGAAACACAGGCCAGGGTGAGGTTTTTTTCCTGTGTTTTTGTTTGTTTGTTTTTAATCAGAGTATATATCATGTTTGTAAACATTTAGCAGGATGCCTTGCACAAGTCTGTACATAAGAAATGGCTGTGATTATGACTCTTCCACAAGGTTGTAAACTCAACACCTGCAGGGGCCAGGCAGACACTGTTAGTGAGCAGTGAGCGGGCTGGGAATGCTGAGGGAGAGGAGCCGGCGGGCAGCTGCTGTTCTGCCCATGAGCTGCCATGCAGGGCTGATATTGCGGGGATTTAGCTGGTATGCTCAGTGCAGTGGTTAAATATTTAACATTTTATCCTCAGATGGGGCCTAGGTTGCCCCAATCACTGTGTTCCCGAAGAAGCCAGAAATATAAAACGCATTGAATTATAAGTTTTTCCAACTCCTGCTCCATTCATTCTGAGGAAATAGTGGGAAGTAGGGGGTTCAGGCATCTCCTAGCCCTGAGCTGGGAGGTCTTTTAAGGCACGAGCTCCCCTTGACTTTGCCCTCTTGCCAACAGTCATGACTTGTGCTGATCCTGGTGAGATCACCAATGGGCACCGTACCACCTCGGACGCTGGCTTCCCTGTTGGCTCCCATGTCCAGTACCGCTGTCTGCCGGGGTACAGCCTAGAGGGAGCCGCCGTCCTCACCTGCTACAGCCGGGACACAGGCACACCCAAGTGGAGTGACCGGGTCCCCAAGTGCGCCTGTGAGTCGGGGGACACCTGGGAAGGATGGCTGGGTGGCTTGCTCAGCAGTGCAACTGGCATGTGACTGACATGTTCCCTGCAGTGAAGTACGAGCCGTGCCTGAACCCAGGGGTGCCAGAGAATGGCTATCAGACGCTGTACAAGCATCACTACCAGGCTGGCGAGTCTCTGCGCTTTTTCTGCTATGAGGGCTTCGAGCTCATCGGCGAGGTCACCATCACCTGTGTGCCCGGCCACCCCTCACAGTGGACCAGCCAACCCCCACTCTGCAAAGGTGCCTGGGCAGGCAGGGAAGGAGGGACATAGCAGTGTTTGGGGAGTGACAGGGCTGAGAAAGTCAGGTAGCAAATTTGAGACCAATGGTAACCCTGCCGAGCTCCCCATTCACCTCCTGTGGGCTCTCACCCAGAAGTCCTGGGGAGTCACGGTCATGAAATGATCCTAAGGGATGTAGTAGAAGGGGCTTTGGTTTGGAAGTCTCTTGTCCTCTAGAAAGGTCTCAGTTTCCCTATTTTTGAAAATTCTACAGACCTGGATGGTTTAGACTGCCCAGGGTTAGGATCCCGGAACTTCAAGGGGTCTGCAGGGGGAGGAAGAAGGCCCTGCCCTGACTCCTCCTCCCTCTCCCCCACCAAGAGAAAGACAAAGCTTAGGTTAAGCATCGGGCAGAGAGAACCAAGCTGTCCAGCCCAGCCCCACTGGGCTCCCGCCTCTACCCAGCCTCCTTCCCTCCCTGGCTCAGACCCCGTCCCCTCCCCCTCCTCTCCCTGCAGTGGCCTATGAGGAGCTCCAGGACAACCGAAAACTGGAAGGTCAGTGAGGGCACAGGTGGAGACCCAGGCCTGGCTGAGTCGGGAGGGCAAGGCAGAGGCTGGGGGCAGGAGGCCAGGCCCCGGAGGGGTGAGGCCCAGGGTTCAGGGTCCAGGGCAGGAGGCTGGGAGAGCCCAGGGCTCGGCCCAGCCCCAGCTCAATGACCTCTCCTCCTCCCACCAGTGACCCAGACCACAGACCCATCAAGACAGCTGGAGGGAGGGAACCTCGCCTTGGCCATCCTGCTGCCCCTAGGCTTGGTCATTGTCCTCGGCTGTGGCGTTTACATATACTACACCAAGTAAGTACCATCTCAGGGAGCTGTGGCGGGGCGGGCATCCTGCCTGCCTGCCTGGTGGGTGAAGTGGGGTTGGGGGCTCACCTCTCTATAAGCCTCTCCATCTCCTCCCTTCCCAGGCTGCAGGGAAAATCCCTCTTCGGCTTCTCGGGCTCCCATTCCTACAGCCCCATCACCGTGGAGTCAGATTTCAGCAATCCACTGTATGAAGCTGGGGTGAGCCCTTCCCCTGCCCCCGGAGTGCCCACCTCCCAGCTCCCCCAGGACGCCATACCTTCTCTCACGGTCTCTGTAATCTGTCTTGGGAATTTCAAACTCAGCTGCCTACAAAGGCCACATCAATGAACAAAGCAAGTCAGGTGTGAACAATAGGGAGTGGTGAGGACTTTGGCTCATTGGAGAATTTGTGCCCCATCTAGTCCATAGTGGAAACAGGCCCAATTGCCAAATTGTTCAAGACAATCCAGAAATTCAGATTTTTATGTGCTTTTAATATGCTGTAGGATGAACCAAACATATCCATTTCCACCCTATGGCGCCCAAACCACCAATGATGTTACCTGAAAAGTCCAGGTTCTTTCCCCTTCCCCGTGTTCATACTCCCATGTTGCTGCCTCCTCCACCACCATCCCACTCCAGCAACTGATCCCATCTCTCTGTCTCCAGGATACGCGGGAGTATGAAGTTTCCATCTGAACCCCAAGACTAAGGCTGCAGGACCCAGACGTCCCTCCCCTCCTCATTCTGGGCGGGAGAAGTGCAGGACCTGGTCTCTGGCTCCTTCCTTCCTGTTGTGTAAATAGTCTCCTGGTCCCACAAGGGGGCTTTGTTGGCCCTGGGGACCCTACAGTAAATAAACCAGCATCCTATCACCCAGAACCTCCTCTTCTCAGTTGCCAAATAAGGGGCTTCCCCCACCCGACTGGCTTTTGGATCCTGGCATGGGAACTCAGTTCCACTACAATGCCTGGGGCCCCTCCAGCCCAGGGTACCTCATAAGGACTGCCCCCGAGAGCTCCACTGTTCCCTTGGCCATGAAGGCTCTGCCCTTCCCAGATGCTCTGGCCCCAGCCTAACCCCTGGGCTTGGAGGGTCAGAAGGATGAAGGGGGAGCCAGGACAAGGCCCCTATGCCCTTCCTGCCATCTACTCAACCCACAGTCTCTCCACCTTTGCTTCTGGATTTTTGTTTTTGAGCAATAAACTGGAAATCACCATTTGTAACTGGGCTGGTGGGGTGTGGGAAGGTGGGTCACTGAGCATTGGAGATGGTGATGGTGGCCTCTCTGGAGAGAGAGCTGGGGAAAGGGGAACAATTGGGGGAGGAGGGGGGATCTAAGACTAGGCTCAGAACAATGTCAAGGGGTCAAAAGCCTGGCTGTAGGGTCAGCCTTTGTGGAGGACCGGCTGGGACAAGTCCCTTCTGGGCCTCAGCTTTCTCTCCACCAAGGCTTGCTGTTTCTAGCCTCTTCTCGCCAGGAGGTGACTGACAGTAGTCCCATCTCCTCCCTCACTGTTTGGCAGGAGACAAACAGGTGTCAATTTGTCTCATGTTTACCCCCCTCCTGAGAATTTTTGTATCCAAATGTACTATCTCCACCCACTCACCATTTTGGCACTTAAGCATATATCTGCTGTTATAGGTCTCCCAAGTATTGGTCATATTTGCAGATGTCATAACCCGTGAGCTTGCTTTGTATCCTGTATCCATTTCTCCTTTAATTTTTTTTAAATATATTTTATTGATTTTTTACACATGTCATAACCCGTGAGCTTGCTTTGTATCCTGTGTCCATTTCTACTTTAATTTTTTTTAAAATATATTTTATTAATTTTTTACAGAGAGGAAGGGGCACATCTCCCACTGGGGATGTGCCCACAACCCAGGTACATGCCCTTGACCGGAATCGAACCTGGGACCTTTCAGTCCACAGGCCGACGCTCTATCCACTGAGCCAAACCGGTTTCGGCGTCTACTTTAACTTTTAACATAAGGAATCTCTAGCCTGTTTGTCTAAAGGGTTTCTAAATTAATTGGCTTTTACTTAATTGAAAATGTATATTTAAATACAATTAAACATTTGGGACCTTCAAAAGGATACCGAAATACTCAAAAGGGGGTTGAATTTTAGGAGAACATGGGGCAAATTGATCTTGATAATAACCTGAGTTTGGGGCATTTATTCTGGGCCAGGCATTGTGCTAAGCACTTGTGTGCATGTTTTTAACCCTGTGAGGCAAGGACAGTTATTCCCATTTTCAGAAAAGGAAACTGGCTCAGAGGTATGAACTGACTTCCTCAGGAAGCTACAGTATTGACCAGACTGGAATGTAAATGAAAACTCCACAAAGCCTGCTGAACTGCCTCTGGCTAGTAATGGACGTGATATGTTCCCTTCGGCAGGAGACCCCAAAGCTCAGAGGGGAGACCACAGCCTGATTGTGGTGGCAGAGGTGGCAAGAGTGGACCTGCTCAGATACCAGGCCCGGACCTTATGGTGCTAAAGTTTGGCCAGGAGGCTGGGTTGGGATCCATGAGCACACCTCTGCCAGCAGGTTGATAATGCCCTGAATTAAAACCGCTCCAATAATATGTCCACACATCCGACAAAAAAAAGAAAAAGAAAAAGAAAAAGAAAGGCCACTCCTCCCGCATCTCCATGCCAGAGAAGTCACACCGAGCACTGCCAGGGTTGGGAGGAGGGAAGGATCTGTCTCTTTATTTAAGCCTTGGCTTTCTGGCGGCGTCCTTGCCAGCTGAGAGTGGAGAGATGTGTGATGGTTCCAGGACATTCTGGAGGCTTCAGGGGTGATGACTGGAAGTGATTAATGAGTGTGAAAGGAGCTCTGAGGCATGTTGTAGAGGCACAGAATGGGGGGAGGGCACGAGGGGCCGAGAGCAGTACCAAAAGGGGTTGGGATCATCCTTCAGAGGCCAAGCTGCTAGGCAGAGCTCCCTAGAAAAGAAAAAGAGGCTGTGACTATTTATTTATTTATTTATTTATTTATTTATTTATGAGGCTGTGACTCTAGATCCAAGGCCCATTTTTTTTTATCCTCCCATTCTTCCCCTATCCATCCAACCCCTACCCCCACCTATCTATCCATCTACCATTCCCCATCTATCATCTATCTACCCACCCACCATTCTGCTTCCATCCATCAATTCATTCACACATCTACCCAACATTCCCCATCCATCTTTCCACTCATCATCTGTCTGCCCATCCATCTATCCCTCATTCACCCACCCACCCATGTCTCTACCATCTCATCACTCACCCCCACCCCCATTTAAACTTCTTGAAGGCAGGCACTCTATTTGGCTCCCATCTGTATTCCAGCTCCTAGAGTAGTGCTGGCACACAGGGAGTGCTTACTAAACTAATGAATTTATCTACCATTTATTTATTCGCACATTTACTTACCCTCCCCAATCTATTCATCCATTCCCCCACTCAGTATTTTGACCACCTACAATGCCCTACAATTCAAGGGGCAATTCGAAGATCTGTAAGCTTCCATGTTCTTTCTTGAGCATAAGGAAAAGTCTCTTGGGACCACCAGGGGCCAGCGGGTGGATGAAGGGGTGTTATTTAGCTCGGGATGAAATCCCCAATGAAGCACCATTAGGAAAGGAAGGTAAACTACTATATGGGCAGGCAGGGCCCTCACAGGGCATTGTGTCCAAGGTTCCCATCTGACACATGGGGCAAGGACAGCAACTTGCACAAGACTATCCAGTAAACAGCAAATGAGCTACTCAGGCCCAGGCGTTTGCTACTTGAAGCTGCTTCCAACACCAATTGGGAGAGATCAAATGTCCCACAGGCACTAGAGTCAGATCCTGGAGGACAAGATGAGGGGCTGGTTGTGAGCTGTATGTGCCTCTGCTCTCGGTCGTGAACCTTTAAGTAGCAGCCTCTGTCAGACATGACTATTCCCATGGCCTGCTGGATCTGACACATATTGACACTCAATAAACATTTGGTGACTATCAGTTCCTTTCCTGCCTTCTTCATGAATCCCTCTCTCCCCCTCTGCCAATCTTTTTTTTTTAAATGTTTTTATTGATTTCAGAGAGAGGAAGGGAGAGAAACATTAATAATGAGAGAATCATTGATCATCTGCCTCCTGCACACCCACCACTGGGGATGGAGCCCACAACCCTGGCATGTGCCCTGACCCGGAATCGAACTGTGACCTCCTGGTTTATAGGTCAATGCTCACTCTGCCAATCTCTTAAAAGGAGAGGTTCCCCAAGCCTCCATCCGCAGCACCCTCTTCTTTCTTATGCTGTACACCACCCCCACCCTGCCCAGGGCAACTGTACACCTTTCAAATGCCACCTCCCTCCTAGGTTAGACTGCTTCAATGAGATTGAAGCCATATTTCCAACTGTCCACAGGGTATTTCCACCTGGAGTTTCTGTGGGCACCTCAAACCCAATCTGTTCAAAGGCGGGAGGATGACGTCCACGCTCCAAGAGGAACGAGAAGGCTGGCATGACCAAGAGTGCAGTAAACCAGGGTGCAGTTCTAGGCAATGAGGTTGGAGGGACAATGGGTGGGAGGAGAGAGATCATGTAGGGCTTTGTAAGCCACTGGAGGACTTCGGCTTTTACTCCGAAATGGAAACGACTGTGGAGCTGACATCAGACTTAGATCACCCAAATCAGAAACCCGGCCGTCATCTGATTTCTGCATTTCGCCCCTGCTAATATTTCTAATCAATTACCAAACTCAATCTTCCTGGTCTTTATTTTTCTTCTTTTTTCAATTACAGTTGACATTCATTATTATTTTATATTAGTTTCAGGTGTACAGCATAGTGACAGTTATGTAAGTTACAAAGTGATCCCCCTGGTAAGTACCCACCTGGCATCATACATACTTATTACAATATTATTGACTATATTCCCTATGCTGTGCTTTATTTACATCCTTGTGACTATTTTGTAACTACCAATTTGTACTTCTTAATCCCTTCACCTTTTTCAACCAATCCCCCAAACCCCTCCCATCAGATAACCCTCAGTTTGTTCTCTGTAACTGTGAGTCTGTTTCTGTTTTATTCGTTCATTTAGTTTGTTCTTTAGGTTCCACATATAAGTGAAGTCATATGGTATTTGTCTTTCTCTGAATGACTTATTTCACTTAGCATAATACCCTCTAGTTCCATCCATGTTGCAAATGGTAAGATTTCATTCTTTTTTATGGCCAAGTAATATTCCGTTGTATATATGTACTAATCATCTATTGACAGACATTTAGGTTGTTTCCATATAATGCTGCAGTGAACACAAGGATGCATATATCTTTTCAAATTAGTGTTTTTGATTTCTTTGTATAAATACCCAGAAGTGCAATTGCTGGGTCATAAACGTAGTTCTATTTTTAATTTTTTGAGGAACCTCCATACTGTTTTCCATAGTGACTACACCAATCTGTATTCCCACTATCAGTGCACAAGGGTTCCCTTTTCTCCACATCCTGGCCAACATTTTGTTGATTTACTGATGATAGCCATTCTGACAGGTGTGAGGTGATATCTCATTGTGGTTTAAATTTGCATTTCTCTGATGATTAGTGTGACTTCATGTGTATATTGGCCAACTGTATGTCCCATTCGGGTCTTCTGCTCATTTTTCAATTAGATTGTTTGGGTTTGGGGTGTTAAGTTGTATGAATTCTTTATACATTTTAGATATTAGCCCCTTATTGAATATATCCTTGGTGAATATCTTCTCCCAACAGATAGGTCTGTCTTTTTGTTTTGTTGATAGTTTCCTTTGCTGTATAAAAACTTTTAGTTTGATGCAACCCCATTTGTTTATTTTTACTTGTTTCCCTTGCCTGCGGAGATATATCCAAAAAATATATATATATTACTCAGCACAATGTCAAGAGTTTGCTGCCTGTTTTCTTCTAGGAGGTTTATGATTTCAGATCTTAATATTTAAGTCTTTAATCCATTTTGAGTTTATTCTTGTATTTGGTGTGAGAGTAGTCTGGTTTCATTTTTTTGCATGTATCTATCCGGTTTTCCTAACACCATTTATTGAATAGCTTGTCACTACTCCATTGTACCATATAGACATGGGTTAATCTCTGGGCTCTCTGTTTCAGTGATCTTGATGTCTGTTTTTATGCCAGTACCATGCTGTTTTGATTACTATAACATTGTAGTATAGTTTGATATCAGGTAGCATGATACCTCCAATTTTGTTCTTCTTTCTCAAGATTGCTGTGGCTATTCAGAGTCCTTTTTGGTTCCATATAAATTTTAGGATTATTTCTTCTAGTTCTTTGAAAAATGCCATTGGTATTTTGATAGGGATTGTATTAAAAACAGATTGCTTTGGGTTGGTCTTTATTTCTTATATCTGCCCTTGCTTTCATCTCTACTATCACTGTGACAATTCAGGACCTAGTCATCTTTAGCTTAGTCTCTTGGAATAATTTCTAACTGGCCTCCCTGCCTCTGGTCTGTCCCCTTTCCAATTCACTCTCCCCATTGACCACCAGAATGATTAATCTAAAATTCCAACTGCTCTTGCTCAAATCTCTTCAATGACTCCTCGGCTAGGAAAACATCTATGGATCTTGCTCAGGCCAGTGTTCTCAGTGGTTAGAGCATTGGCCCACACACTGAAGGGTTACGGATTCGATTCCTGGTCAAGGGCAGGTACCTGGGTGGCAGGTTCAATCCTCGGTCCCTGGTTGTGGTGTATGCAGGAGACAACCAATCGGTGTGTCTCTCTCATTTAGACGTATCCTCCCCCTGCACACACACACACACACACACACACACACTTCCATTTGCTCTAATAATCAATGGAAAAAATATCCTTGGGTGAGGATTAATAAATAAATAAATAAATAAGGATCTTAATAAAGCACACATAAGGATCTTAGTAAGTTCTCTTGATTAGTCCCTGGCTACCTTGCCTGGATACTCCCAACAGTTTAACTACTCTAGTCTCACCTCTCCCCTGCCCTAGGAAGACACACACACATATACTCACACTCACTCTACTGAGACTCACCTTTGTGCCTTTGCTCACACAAGCCTGACACTTGGTATAACCCCTACCTACTAACATGTTCTCCCCTGGATAATTCTTTCTGTCATGTCACCTCTTCCAGGAAGCTCCATGATTCCTTTTGTTTCTGTCCCAACTGATCAGGGATAAGTGCTCTTCTCGCTGTTTCCATTTCTGTTACGGGAACTCACCCATATTACATAGTAATTGGCCATACACTTGACTGGCCCCACACTAAACTGTGAACTCTACAAGAGCAAGGACTGTATCATTCTTTTCTGTGTCCCAAGTTCCTAAATATTTGGTTACTACCGAATGACCTTGTGCTCTGGGGACCCTGTACATACCTTGTCACGGCGGGATGGCAGAAGGTGTGCCTTGGTGCAGGCATGGTTCCTGTCAGAGCTGGAGATGGTGGAAGGGAAGGGAGAGGGATGAGAACTCTGAATTCCAGGGTCGGCGCAGTACAGAATAGGGCTGCCTGGTTTAAAAATCCCCCTGCCCGGATGGGATGTTGTCAAACCCTCACTCTCTTCCCTTACAGGCTCATCTTTCCCCCAGGACAACGGGCATCTCCCTTGAAGCCTCACTCACCAAGTGTCGGTGCCTTGGGTCTTGGTGAAGACTTCTGGAAGTAGAGGCCCCAGTCAGAGAAAGGACTATCCCTCAGTACATGGCCACCAACAGATGGGCTAGGGAGGAGGCTGCGGGGATTCCTAGCTAGCAGTGAGGAGTGGGTACTGGTCAGTGGGGGGCGTCTGGCTGAGATGGGGGAGATAGGGGAGATGGGCAGATTCCTGGAAAAGTCAGCTATGGTTGGGAAGGAGTCAGGAACTGAACTAGAGTTATTGGAGGGTCTCTGGACACAGTGGTCCCGACACGGGGGAATCACCGCGTTTGTATATCTGAGTCTCTTGGTCTTGCATCTGTTTTTCCTTGCTGGACACAGGGTTCACGTGGTAGCCAGCAACAAACAAGGCCTCATCGGTGAGTTCTGTGCTGATCTGGGCCAGGAACTCCTCAGAACGGGATAATGAAGGCTTCTGGTGAAGGGAAAATCAGAGGGCTCAGCCTAGGAGTTCCTGCGGGGTGGGGTGGGGGTGGGGGGGCTGCTGCATCTAAGGCAGGGGTGGGCAAACTTTTTGACTCGAGGGCCACAATGGGTTCTTAAACTGGACCGGAGGGCCGGAACAAAAGCATGGATGGAGTGTTTGTGTGAACTAATATAAATTCAAAGTAAACATCATTACATAAAAGGGTACGGTCTTTTTTTTTTTTAGTTTTATTCATTTCAAACGGGCCGGATCCGGCCCGCGGGCCGTAGTTTGCCCACGGCTGAAGGAGTTGAAGGGCTGGGCCCTGAGATGTGGCCCAGAAGGCCCTGTAAGTGGGGGGCCGTCTCTGGGGCCTCAGGGCCTAGTGCTGGGGGTAGAGTCTCTTAGGGGGAGTCTGGGTGCCCTGGCCAGACTCTACTTGGGCTCGCCCCCACCTCTAGAGCCCCCTCCAATGCTCACCGAACCTCCACTCAAGGACGCTGCAGCCTGGGACAGCCCGCTCCCCTTCCTCTCCTTACTCCTGGTGGGACTGGCTTCCATCCCCCTGGGGACAGTTGGAATCTGTGCTGAGAAACCGGCCGGCTTCCTCCACACCCTTCCCACTCCATTCATTCCCCAGGCCCAGGCTTAAACCAGGCCTTTAGATACAGAACCATCCTGCCTCGTAGTTCTCTGGGGAGGAAGGGGGAAGTAAAAAAATAAAATAAAATAAAAACCGTCGCCTTAAATCTCCCTGGGTGGGAAGTTCCACAGTAACCCCCTCCCCCCGGTCGCCGGGGCCTCTCTTTCCTTCCCACCCACAGCCCTTCCCTGGGATCCAAGGCCGCCGACCGGCCGCCCCCGACCTGGCAGACGGGCTGAATCTTGGGCTACCGGGCAGGAGGGAGGCGGGGGAGGTTCGGGGCCCCGGTGACAGGCCGCTGGAGACGGGGAGGTGGAGCGGGGAGGAAGGCCGAGGTGGGAAAGAGGGGACCCGGCGGCGGCGCCGCTGCCCGTTCCTATAAAACCCTTGGTGTTTGCGGGGTTCCGCGGCCCCGTTGCCAGGCGATGAGGGATTCCAGAACCAAAGGCCGGGAGGGGCGGGGGGAGCATTTTC
>NW_005370731.1:361019-361459 GCF_000412655.1 Myotis brandtii
GAGCGCCCAGGAGGCCGGGAGAGGGGCGGGGAGAGGACGCCGCGGACTGTACTACATCACCTCGCCTCCGGGGACGCGGGGACGCGGGAGGACGGAGTTTCCCCTCCTCGTCTTTGTCTCCAGGGAGTCACACCCGCCTCCGAAAGCAAAGTACGGATATTCATCGAGGCCTCTCCTCTCCGGACCTCCCCTTCTCCCTCCGTCCCTTCCTTCCCCCCCCTCCCTCTGTGTCTTGGTACGAGCCGATGGAAAGGGGCGGAGGGAGGAAAAGGAAAAGGAAGCGGGCAGGTCTTAAAGGGGCCGCAGCCATTTTTTAAGGCCTCCTTCTCCTTTCTCCAATTTTGGAAGTACGCGCGCAGAAGAGTAGATTCTCGGAAGCTGAGCACCACTGGAGCAGGAGGGACCGCAGCTGGAGACTGCGGGGCGGGCGGAGGCGAGGG
>NW_005370731.1:361580-374659 GCF_000412655.1 Myotis brandtii
CTCTCTGGGTGAACAGCTGGCATCCCCGGATCGGCCCGGGGCGGCAAGGGGGCCGCCGCGATGCCAAGCGAAAATATCTTCCTGTTTGTGCCTAACCTAATTGGTGAGTGCTGCCCACGGCGCCGGGCCGGAGCGCAGGGAGAGGGGCCTTGGGCAGCCCTCCTGATCCCGCCCCATCCGTCTCCCCCGTCCCATCCCAAGGTTATGCCCGGATCGTCTTCGCCATCATTTCTTTCTACTTCATGCCCTGCTGCCCCCTCACGGCCTCCTCCTTCTACCTGCTGAGCGGACTCCTGGACGCTTTCGATGGATACGCTGCGCGAATCCTTAATCAAGGTGACAGACAGCTCCTCCCAGCCAACCTTGAGGCACGACAACCCGCTGCTCCCTTTTCCTGCCTCCTGGGGACCTGAGGGTGGGCAGGTGCCCTGGGACCCAAGGACGCTGTCATTCTCATCTCTGTCGAGCAGAACTGCATGGCCTGGTTTTGCAGAAGGGGTTTAAGCGAGCTGTTGGGGAGAACCCACTGATAGGGAGGGGGTGTCATAGCAAGACTGGATGGGCAGTGAAGTGCTGGAGGTCTTTGAGTTAATGTCCTCCAACAGGTGTGTCCTGGATGCTACTGTGCCAGGCACAGCGATCCCGGTTCCAGAAGGCCTGCTGGAGGGAGGGTGGAGGGGCAAGGGAGGTGTCTTCTGGAGGGCTGAGTCTCTGCCCCAGGCCCACCTCCAAGACTTCCCCTACGACTTCGAGTCTCCTTGTTTTGACACCTGGACTCTTGGTTCTGGGATTGATGAGTTACCTGTAAACTTGCTTTTTCACCCCACCCTGCCCCCCACCTCCACTCTCTCTCCACACTCCCATGCCTCCTCATTTCATGTCATGGTGGCCTTTGTCCGTTGACCTCGCACCCCGTGGGGCAGCCTGCTTTCCTCCCCAGGCAGTGGATGGTGGACATTCTTCATCTTTTAGACTTTGCATCAGAGCAATGCACACCTATGGCCCCTGTTGTAGATCCGCTGCCCCCTAACTGTTTCCTCCCAACTGACAGCCCCCGTTTTTCAGGGACCCGGTTTGGGGCCATGCTGGACATGCTGACCGACCGCTGCGCCACCATGTGCCTGCTGGTCAACCTGGCCCTGCTCTACCCTCGTGCCACCCTGCTCTTCCAGCTCAGCATGAGCCTGGATGTGGCCAGCCACTGGCTGCACCTCCACAGGTCTGCAGCTCTGGGGGTGCTGGCCTGCTGAAGGGAGGGGTGAGACGGCCGGGGAGGGAGTCTGGGATGGCTTCAGGCTTCTGAGAGGTCTCCTTTTCAGCTTGCTTTGAACAACCATGGGCAGGTCCTCTCTGGGTGAACTTCAGTTTTGTTTACAGTTGGATTAAGCAATCCCTAAAACGCTTCTGACTGGATAGTCAAGGCTTCCAAATAGCTAACAGCTCCTAGGAACGGGAACGGGGGCTTTTGAATGTGGCATTTGAATGCTGACTCTGTCCCCAACTAGGTAATTGTGTGGCTTTGGGCCAAACAGTGGTGCTCAGCTGGGCTCCAGGTCCTCCTGGGTACAACAGAGGCAATCCCAGTACCTTCCTCGTGGAGGCTGTGAAGAGGATTAGGTGGGTGTCAGCGGTAATGAAGGCTCATGGATTCCTCTGCTTTCTCCCCAAGTTCTGTGGTCCGGGGCAGTGAAAGTCACAAGATGATCGACCTGTCGGGAAACCGGGTGCTTCGTATCTACTACACCTCCCGGGTGAGCATTTCCTACCCCCTCACTTACTCAAACCCTGGGCGGTGCCCTGGTCCCAGGGGAGGGGAGCCCTACAAGCTGAGGTGTGGGGGTGGGGAGGGCCTGGGAATCGTTCAGGCAGTAGGTGGTTTTTGAAGAGAGAAGTAATATCCTGCGGTTACTCTATTCCTCCCTGCATCCGCTCCCTTATTTCCCCAGTACACTTCCAGCTCCCCATCCTCACAGAGATTGGCCCCCGTTCCTGTGTGTGTTGGGGGTGGGGGGTGTTTGCACACTGCCCCGCCCTCTTGTTTAAGCAGCCCGTTTGCTATTTGTGCAGCCTGCTCTGTTTACCCTGTGTGCTGGAAATGAACTCTTCTACTGCCTCCTCTACCTGTTCAGTTTCTCCGAGGGACCTTTAGGTAGGAGATGAGGGGCAGGGCTGGAGGGCGGGGGGTTCTGGCCTGCCCAGGGAGACGAAGGCCCTCCCCCTCGCCGCGTCCCGTGTCCTCAGCGTTGCCCTGCTCCCTTCCCACAGTCGGCTCTGTGGGTCTTTTCCGAATGGGACTGTGGATCACCGCCCCTGTCGCCTTGCTGAAGTCCCTCATCAGCGTCATCCACCTGATCACCGCCGCCCGCAACATGGCTGCCCTGGATGCGGCAGACCGTGCCAAGAAGAAGTGACCTTGGAATTCCAGCTCCTGGCGGCCCACCTGCCCTGGGAGTCTCCTGTGTCACACGGCTCCCCTCTTCCTCCCAGGAGGTCCAGGCTCATGTCTTCCTAATGTGTTGTTCAACCCGCTGGAAGTGGGTCAGGCCAGTCCCACCCCTGGGCTCCAAATCAGGAAGGATGCTCAGGAGACCCCGCCCACACAGGCAGTGCTTCCGGGCACCAAGAGGCTGGTCTGAGGGCTGGGCATCGTCGCCCCTGCTGGCTTAGCCCTGGGGTCTGGCTTGGCCCGAGACTGGAGGGACACTTGTGTGAGGGAGATGGGTAAGGGCGGGGTTCCCGAACTCTGCCCCTGGCCAGAGGAAGCCTGCAGGTCCTGTGGCCGGGCACAGGGAGCCGTCTGGGTCCTTCCCCATTGCAGCGTCCTCTGTCCCGTCGGTCCCAGCTCTGAGAACTTGGATAATAAAGGGACTTCACTATCCTGGACCTGCTTCCCTGTGAAATACTCTTGGACTGGGGCCTGGGTGAGGGGAACTGGGGGAAGAAGGAAGGTCCCTGGGGCTGCTTCTCCCCCTGTGTGGACTGGCTAGGTCCTTCCTCTCATTCCACAGAGACCTCCCT
Source organism: Myotis brandtii (assembly GCF_000412655.1). Classification (NCBI taxonomy): domain Eukaryota; kingdom Metazoa; phylum Chordata; class Mammalia; order Chiroptera; family Vespertilionidae; genus Myotis; species Myotis brandtii. The sequence goes on from NW_005370731.1 coordinate 364,599, forward strand.
GCCGCCCAAGGTCAGGCCATGTCCCCTTGCCCACCTGCTTCATTTCCTCTCCGACACTGTCCCGAGCTGTCTGCATTTATTTCTGTCCCTGGTGTTTTCTAGGCCCTAGAATGTAAACTCCGCAAGGGCACGGACTTTTCTTGCTCCTTCTCTATCCCCCCATGAAGATTAACCTTAACCGGGCCTATTGTAGCTGCTTAATAAATATTCACAAGTGGACCAGTTGGTTTCTCAGTGAAGTCTTTAGACCACCTGTGGGGTGTTTTTTCTTTCTTTTAATTCAGCTTCTAGGACATTGAACCAGAGTTGGAGTCTCTAGGGATGGGCCCAGAAGTCTGCAATTTTAATAATCTCCAGGTGATCAATTCTTCCTGAGAAGGTCGAGAATCACTGTTCCTTCTTAAACGTTTTTTTGGGCACCTATTGGGTGGCAGACATTGTTCTGGGCATCTGTTCCAAGTAGCCATCTCTACCCTCTGAGCTTTCTCTGCTGTCTGGCACTGGCTTTTTTTTTTTTTTTTTTTAAACTATATTGAGCTTACCATATGCCGGATCCTGCGCCGGGGTTGTTTGCAGCTGTTACTCATTTTATTCTTATACTAGCGTAGCCAGGGGGCCCACATGTCCAGAGAGCTGAAACTCAGCAGGTGTGTGCTGAGCCCTCTCGGAGGTCACAGGCCAGCGGGGGGACCTGGGCATGCGGTTAGGGGGGTGTTTGTTGGGGGATAGGAGTAGGCAGTGCTGTGAAGTAGGTGCTGGTGAAGGGTGTGGGCCATTTAGGAAGCTGGTCGGGTTTGGAGCCAGAAGAGAACGCAGAGGAGAGGGCTGGTTTTCAGCTGAGGATAGAGGCCAGAGAGCTAGTTTTGGAGATGGAACCTGATGAGATCATGTTGCTGAAATGTGCTGGGGGTTGGGGGTGGAGAACTAGTGAGAGATTGGGGGGAGCCATCAGGCGGCCTGAGGAGCTCAGCAGGGCATTTGGACTATCCTAGGGCCACGTGGAGCCATTGAAGGGATCTTTCAAAATAATAGGCAAAATATTACCAGGGGAAAAAATTAGGTTGCAGACTAAAAATAAAAGGATGATGAGCCCTGGCTGGTGTGTCTCAGTTGATTGGGCATCTCCCTGTGCACCATCAAAAGGTTGCTGGTGCCCTGACCAGTTTGGCTCAGTGGCTAGAGCGTCGGCCTGTGGACTGAAGAGTCCCAGGTTCGATTCTGGTCAAGGGCATGTACCTTGGTTTCGGGCACATCCCCAGTAGGGGGTGTGCAGGAGGCAGCTGATCGATGTTTCTCTCTCATCGATGTTTCTAACTCTCTATCCCTCTCCTTTCCTCTCTGTAAAAAATCGATAAAATATATTTTTTAAAAAAGTTGCTGGTTTGCCCTAGCCGGTTTGGCTCAGTGGCTAGAGCGTCGGCCTGCGGACTGAGGGTCCCAGGTTCAACTCCGGTCAAGGGCACATGCCAGGGTTGCGGGCTCAATCCCTAGTAGGGGGTGTGCAGGAGGCAGCTGATCAATGATTCTCATCATTGATGTTTCTATCTCTTTCTCCCTCTTCCTCTCTGAAATCAATAAAAAATAAAAATAAAAAAGGTTGCTGGTTTGATTCCTGATTAGGACACATGCCCGGATCATGGGCTCGATCCCCGGTAGGGGGCATGCTCTCACATGGTGTTTCTCTTTCTCCCTTGCCATGTCCCTCTCTCTCAACATCAATTTTTCAAAGGGTGATGAAGGCAACTGGCACCTTAAGTGCTCACTTCTCCACAGAGGCGACCACTGCTACTCATTGCTTATGTACCTGTCTAAATTCACCCTTACACATATGTTTTAAAATATTTTATATATGCTGTTCTGCTAACAAGCTACCCCTGCTCCAAGTGCTTTTGACTTGTATTATTCTACTTGAACTGATGCCTACACTGTAGTGTGTACTAAGCTATACAACAAGCCTTTTCCAAAAAGCAAAGAGGTCCCGAGAAGGAGGCCAACCTGGCTGGCTTGGCTGCAGAGCCTTCACACCCGCCACACACAGCAGTCCACATAAGTCAGCGGTTCTCAACCTGTGGGTCGCGACCCCTTTGGCGGTCGAACGACCCTTTCACAGGGGTCGCCTAAGACCATCCTGCATATCAGATATTTACATTATGATTCATAACAGTAGCAACATTACAGTTATGAAGTAGCAACGAAAATAATTTTATGGTTGGGTCACAACATGAGGACCTGTATTTAAAGGGCCAGAAGGTTGAGAACCACTGACATAAGTGGTCTTCTTAATGGTGGCGTAGAATCCCATCACTTGTTAACCAGGTCGCGCCATCGTGAACAACGCTGCAGTAAGTCGCCTGGACTCTCCGGGGGGCACTTGCAGGAGTGTTAGCTCAGCGACAGGGACACATTTACACTCGAGGAAGACAGTCACAAGCTGAGCAGCCCTTTCAGCTCCACAGGTGTCCTCCTACCTGGCCTGGCCCAGTCAGTCAAGGTGCGAGAAGACCTTCATCCTTCCTGCGTCAACTCCTCCGGCCAATGAGCACTCGAGCCCTCTGTCCCTGGATGGTCCTGGCTCTTGGGCCCTAACCTTTTATAGTAACGTCAGGAGTCTGTCTGTGTAAATCCAGCTACTGACCTGAAAAAGACGAGGGAGCGTTGGGCAAGAGGGTGAGCATCTCCCACTCAAATAGAATATGGGCCAAGGCCTGAGGACAGCGTGGTGCCTTTGGTCCCATATCCAGTGACCGGACTAAGCTCAGGAGGAACCTTCCGAGGAGGAGCCTGTGTGTACAGCCTCGGGCCAGGTGGCCCTGGGACCTCCTGGAGGAGGGGAAGTCTCGGCTGAATTGGAGTCACCTGGGGAATGTGGTGGAGTCACATTATCCTAGTATATTGCTATGGTCTGAATGTGTGCTTGCAACATTCATGCGTTGAAACCTAGTGCCCTATGTGACGGTGTTTGGAGGTGGGGCCTTTAGGACGTGATTAGGTCACAAGCCCTCAAGAATGGGTTTAGCGCCCCTGATAAAAGAGACCCGAGGACACAGCTAGAAGGCGCCGGCTGTGAATAGGAAGAGGGGCCTCACCAGAATGTGACCGGGCTGGTGCCTTAATCCTGGACTTGCAGCCTTCATAACCGGGAGAAATACGCTTCTGTAGTTTATGCGCCACCCACTCTGTGGTACTTTGTGACAGCAGCCCGGATGGGTTAGGATAAGTGCAGCCATAACTTCCTGGATTCAGCTACACGCTTTTAGCCTGAATGGAGAACCACCGTGCAGGGCTTCCTGTCGCCTCACCCACTCACTGGGCTCTGCCTCTGAGAGGTTCCCTCAGGTGATCTTGAGTCTCCTCCTGCCTCTCATACTGTGATGGTTAAAGGGCCTGAACTGCTGCATTGACCTCAAGACGTAGAGTGGCTCAAACACAGTAGTTTATTTTTAACGTACGTTAAGCCCCAATCAGGTGCTCCTAATTGTGAAGCAGCTCTCCAGACACAGATGTGGGGGCTCTGCTGGCCACCTGTGGGCACATACCACTTCCACTTGAGTTCCACGAGCTACAAACTCAGTCATGGGCCACGGCTGCGTGCAAGGGACGCTGGGAAATAGAGAGGAGCTGTGCGCTTAGGAAGAAGAGAAAGAGGACTTGGTAAACCACACCTTGCCACGCTGAATGTGATCTTGCTCTTATAGACAGGATTTTCTTTTTCAAGGGGCCCTTACACAATTCCATTGCTCCATCTGGTATTCAACCCAGAAAAGCCGTGTGCTCCGCTGCTGGAGGAAAACAGGCTGTGCTGTTCTGTGTTTGATGGGCTGTTTAGGGGACCTTCAAGGATAAATTTGGTACCAGGGACTGACTTAGAATCTGGCTCCAGCCCTAACCGGTTTGGCTCAGTGGATAGAGCGTCGGCCTGCGGACTGAAAGGTCCCAGGTTCGATTCCGGTCAAGGGCATGTACCTTGGTTGTGGGCACATCCCCAGTAGGGAGTGTGCAGGAGGCAGCTGATCGATGTTTCTCTCTATCTCTCTCCCTTCCTCTCTGTAAAAAATCAATAAAATATATATTTTTTAAAAAGTCTCTGGCTCCAGTGCAAGCCGTAACTCCACTGCATTTCCATCAAGGCCCGTTTTCCTGTCACTGAGGTAGATCCTGTCTCCTTCATCATACCATCCATGCTGAGCCCATCCTCATGCACACAGTTTAAAGACCAGCTTCCTCTCCTGCCTTGTAGTATCTCACAGCTTGGTGAGCTGCATGTATAGGGTGCCCCAATACATGGGACACCCTATAGTAGTCAGGGTAAGCTAGATTGTACTGCCATATTAACCCCACCCCCCAAATCTCAGTGATGTAATACAGCAAATATTATTTATTGCTCCTGCTGCATGTTTACTGTGGGTGAGCTGGCCTCTCCTTCTTGCCATTTTTCTCTCTGGGACCCAGGCTGATGGAGCAGCCTCTACATGGGATATTGCTGGTCACCACAGAAAAGGGAAAAGAGGATGATGATGTCACTCACCCTTGAGTTTCATTGGCCAGAGCAAGTCATGTGGCCAAGCCTGGTAGCCATTAGAGATTCACGTGGAGACATCAAGGAAGTCATCAATGGAAATCAGCCCAGACCTCAGGGTGAGACCTGAGATGGCGAGATGGAGAAAGAGGCTGAGTCAGGGAGCAGGGTCCAGGGTGACTCATGATCTGGACTGAGCAGAGGAAGTGGAGCCGCCCAAGGCAACTGGGGAGCGGCAGTGAGGTGGGAAAGGTGGAGTAGGCGGCATCACGGGAACCAGGTGGGAGAGGGGTGGGCGCGGAGACCCTAACACTGGGCTAGCGGCAGGGACATCATCGGTAATGCTGATTTCAGCTGTTCCCATGTAGCATGGGGCGGAGACAAGAGCTAATTGGAGTGGCTTGAGGGATAATGAGAGTGAGGAGTGGAAACAGGAATTTAGCTGTGAAGGGAAAAGGAAGGCGGTGGCAGCTGGAAGGAATGTGGGGCTAAGGGAGAGTTCACTCTGGTTCTACAAGGAAGAGAGTGGAGCACGTTTGGCTGGTGACAACGATCCAGGGGAGGAGAACTGGCGGCAGAGAAGGTGATGGATGCAGGAGTGCACTCAGGACTTGAGATCGGTGGGACCTAGAGCCCAGGGGAGGAGCTGAATGCCTTGGGAATAGGAGGGAGAGCGGAGATTTGCTGGGGAGGGGCCAGCCTTCCTGCCCAAGTTACTTGTATTTTCCCAAAGAGGTGAGAGAAAGTGGGCAGGGGTGTGGGGGAGGTTGAGAGGAGAGGGGCTGTGAAGAGGTGTCCCGAAGGGGATCTAGCACAAGCTCAAGACGTGTATTCAGAGGGCAGGCATTAGGTCTCCTTGAGATTTGTTGCCATGACTTTAACATGAGATGCGTCAGTGTGTGAGTATGTGGGTGTTCCCCTTCCAGCAACACACAGCTGGTCAGCGTGGGGTGGGGCTTTCCCACTAAGTATCACCTGGGAGGGGAGAGGTGGGGGGTTAAGGGAGGTTTTGAGTGAGGGAATGACATGGACAGGGTCAAGGTCACCGAAGCCTTGAGTTGGAGGACTGGTTGCTGGAAGGTGAGGGTGAAGCAGCAGGCGTTGAGGGTTCAGAGGTAGAGAGGGCCATGGGAGCTGGTGGCTGAGATGGAAGGAGGAATGCCCCCGCCATGACCTTGCCTGCTGTCACTCACCCGAGGCCCCTGGCAGTGAACAGTGCTGACATCCCTTACCACGTGCCAGGCACCAGGTGAAGAGTTTTAATTCATCACCCGCTCAAGGGAAGTGGAGGAGAGTTGGGAGGAAAGAGGCGAAGGGGCTGAGCCAGCTCCACCAAGTGCTGAGGGCTAAACAGAGCCCCTGGCCTCCACCAGCTCAGCCGTGAGTGGAGCCACTGGCCACACAAATGCAACTCAACTTGGAAAGGGGCAAGGCTCCTGGGGTCAGGCCCCACGGGGGGGCGGGGGGGGCGATGGGGTGGAATAAAGACCCTAAAAACACACAAAACTGCAGCCCTGCTCAATAGGGGACTTGCTGGCCCATCACAGACAGGAAGAGATCAAGACGCTGACTCGCCCCCTCTGGCCACACAGCCAGTAAACCCAAGCGTCTCTCCACCCTGGGAGACCAGGCTGAAGGGACGGTCACCCCGCAGCCTCCACAGGTGCCCACACGGATGGCACCGGGGCTCTTCCCTCAAACAGTCCTGGGGGAGGGGGGAGGAGACACTCCTCCCGCGATGCCCTCGACGAGCCCACACTGGAAACCAGGGAGGCACTCCAGTTCCTACCTCCCCTGGGCAGGATTCTCCTCTCGCCTGGCAGGGACGACTGCACAGGCGCAGTGCGCACAGGCCTGCCAGGTGTGACCAGCAGGTGGCGCCAAAGGAGCCGCCCGCGTGCTGAGGGCGGGGTGCATGCACCTGCCGCTGGGGTCCTGGAGGAATCGGCAGAGACGCTGCCAGTGCAGGCCCCGTCCTCTCACCAGGGGCATCTCCCACCTGCAGCCGAAGGCAAGCTGCTACCAGAAGGAAGTCTGGCTGAAGAGTAGGACTTTGGGTTAGGGTTCCCCGGCCTCGTTTCCTCTCCACATTACACATGGGGTCGTCTCTAGCAACTACCTCAAGATGTCAGGTCTTCGCTACCCCTCCTCCCCTGCCCACCTTCGCATTAAGCTCCCCCGTGACACAGACGAGACAAGGGTTTCAATGCCCAGAAGTGTACGTTTTATTTGTCGACGTACGGCGCTAAGGCACAGTGTGTTTGCTTCCAAGAACTTGAGAGGAATGGAGAAGCAAGTGTTCTTCGGGGCCAGGACCCATGGCCGCCTTTTTGGCTGACGGCTGGGCCTCGGACCCCAGCCCCAGCAGACCCAAGGCTGTGCTGAAGAGGTTGATAGGAGTGGAGCCGTCAGTGATGAGGGTCGATTTCAGGCCCAGGCTCTGAAGCAGTTTTACCTGGAGGGAGCCGGAGGGTGAGAAGACAGAGTCAGACCCCGGTCCCTTCTCTCATCCCCTTGGCCGCTTCTCTAGGGCGGCTACCACCCACTCATCGGACACTGCAACTGCCACCCAAGCCGTCCTCATAGGCTCAGTCAGTGATCGGCGAGGGGCCTCAGAAGGGCCCGAGGGCGCATCGCCCTCTTCCTGGGGCCACAGAAGGCCTGAAAGCTCGGTCCCTCCCTGCAGCTGCCCCAGGAGCTCACCATTCCACCCTTCGCTCGCCAGGCCTTTCTGGTCCTTAAATGCAGCAAGTTTCATTCTCCTGTGTCTTTGCACTTGGACCCTCTCCTGGGAAGCTCTTGTCAACTCTGCATAGTGCTCAAGTGACCTTCCTTAGACCAACTAATTCGAAATGTCACCTCCCCTTTCAAAAGACCCTAAAACACACAAAACTGCAGCCCTGCTCAATAGGGGACTTGCTGGCCCATCACAGACAGGAAGAGATCAAGACGCTGACTCGCCCCCTCTGGCCACACAGCCAGTAAACCCTGGGATCTTCTGCTTCCTCAGCGGAGACCAGGCTGAAGGGACGGTCACCCCGCAGCCTCCACAGGTGCCCACACGGATGGCACCGGGGCTCTTCCCTCAAACAGTCCTGGGGGAGGGGGGAGGAGACACTCCTCCCGCGATGCCCTCGACGAGCCCACACTGGAAACCAGGGAGGCACTCCAGTTCCTACCTCCCCTGGGCAGGATTCTCCTCTCGCCTGGCAGGGACGACTGCACAGGCGCAGTGCGCACAGGCCTGCCAGGTGTGACCAGCAGGTGGCGCCAAAGGAGCCGCCCGCGTGCTGAGGGCGGGGTGCATGCACCTGCCGCTGGGGTCCTGGAAGAATCCGCAGAGACGCTGCCAGTGCAGGCCCCGTCCTCTCACCAGGGGCATCTCCCACCTGCAGCCGAAGGCAAGCTGCTACCAGAAGGAAGTCTGGCTGAAGAGTAGGACTTTGGGTTAGGGTTCCCCGGCCTCGTTTCCTCTCCACATTACATGTGGGGTCGTCTCTAGCAACTACCTCAAGATGTCAGGTCTTCGCTACCCCTCCTCCCCTGCCCACCTTCGCATTAAGCTCCCCCGTGACACAGACGAGACAAGGGTTTCAATGCCCAGAAGTGTACGTTTTATTTGTCAACGTTGTACGGCGCTAAGGCACAGTGTGTTTGCTTCCAAGAACTTGAGAGGAATGGAGAAGCAAGTGTTCTTCGGGGCCAGGACCCATGGCCGCCTTTTTGGCTGACGGCTGGGCCTCGGACCCCAGCCCCAGCAGACCCAAGGCTGTGCTGAAGAGGTTGATAGGAGTGGAGCCGTCAGTGATGAGGGTCGATTTCAGGCCCAGGCTCTGAAGCAGTTTTACCTGGAGGGAGCCGGAGGGTGAGAAGACAGAGTCAGACCCCGGTCCCTTCTCTCATCCCCTTGGCCGCTTCTCTAGGGCGGCTACCACCCACTCATCGGACACTGCAACTGCCACCCAAGCCGTCCTCATAGGCTCAGTCAGTGATCGGCGAGGGGCCTCAGAAGGGCCCGAGGGCGCATCGCCCTCTTCCTGGGGCCACAGAAGGCCTGAAAGCTCGGTCCCTCCCTGCAGCTGCCCCAGGAGCTCACCATTCCACCCTTCGCTCGCCAGGCCTTTCTGGTCCTTAAATGCAGCAAGTTTCATTCTCCTGTGTCTTTGCACTTGGACCCTCTCCTGGGAAGCTCTTGTCAACTCTGCATAGTGCTCAAGTGACCTTCCTTAGACCAACTAATTCGAAATGTCACCTCCCCTTTCACGGTATCACCCACTTGACTTTCTTTGAAGCACTTGTCACATGGATGTCCCATCTGTTTATTTTGCCCCCAGAAGCTCCGGTCCACTGCTGAGTCTAGTGCAGTGCCCAATATGACACCATGCTCAAATGATACAAGTCAGGACCTGGGATACAGGGACAGTTCCACCACTCCCTCACCTCACCCCTCCACCCTCAACATCTCTCTAGATGTTGTATTTGCCTCCCCGGCTCTGCTGTCTTGGTTCCCAGTACGGTCCCAAGACACTCACACACGCCCCATCCCCCCGCTCTCACCTGCATCTCTGGCCCTGCGATGGCAAGGTCCCTGATGGTGCTGGGGCCCAGGGCCTCCGTCATCTGCTTGAACTTCTTCACCTCCACCTCAGCCAGCTGCTGGGCCTTGCTCACCTCCAGCTCCAGCTGGGACCGGGCATAGACCAGTTCTAGTTCTCGTACTTTCTTTACCCGCTGGAGCTCAGCCTCCTGAAAGGGGAAACCCAGCATTCTTTCAATCACGTGGGCCCCCAGGGACAGTCCAGCAAGTCACCTAGCCAGCAAGCCTGAGGGAACTGGGGTGGAAGTAAGGAGATTGTAAACTTAGTCAGTTAAGTGTGAATCCTGACGATGCCACCTTTAGATAGTGACCCATGGGAGGCCCTTAATCCAAGCCTCAGTCCCCTCATCTGTAAATGCAACAATACCTACTCTCATGGGCTTCTGAACATTAAATAAGATCATGCATGTAAAACATATGCAATACCTGAAACAAAACTGCCCAATGTTCGAGCGCATATCACACGGAAGATGAGTATGATAATCATCTGTGTCTTCCAGGCAGGTAGGAAGTGAATTGACAGAGGACAAGGGACTTTATAAACCACAAACATGTGAGTAGAGCTGAATATTAGGGCCCTTGGTATCCCACTCGGCTGCAGGGACAGCAGGCCACACCCTTCCAGGGGCATCTCCCCCACTCACCGTCTCGATGGCCAAGGCCTCTGCTTTCAGCTTGGCCTGCAGCACGGAGCCCTGTCCCTCGATGCGTGCCGCCTCTGCGCGGGACTCGGCCTCCGCCTTGGCGGTCCCGGTGCTCTCCACGGCCGTGCTGGGGACACCCACAGTCAGCGAGACCCAGAGGAAGCCCTGCCCTGCCTGCTCTCCTCCAGCTCTGACTTGTGCTGCAGCCACTTTCACAAACATCCCCTGGCTCCCTCCACCAGCTGCTTTGTCAGAACCCTCAGCAGGCCATCTTTTCTTTTAGTTCTTTTTAAATATATATATA
>NW_005370731.1:374733-380046 GCF_000412655.1 Myotis brandtii
CATCATGCATTGTTCCACTTGTTTATGCACCCGTTGGTTGATTCTAGTATGTGCCATGACTGGAGCTTGAACCTGCCATCTTGGCGTATTGGGACGATGCTCTAACTAACTGAGCTACCCAGTCAGGACTTCCTTTAGTTATCGACCCACCTCAGAGCCTCCAGCTCCAAGAGTTCCCTGCGAGCTTTCTCGGCTTCTGATTGGTCCAAGATCTTCTGGCGCTCAAGCCGGCCACGGGCTTCTTGTTCTAGTCTCTGAGCCTCATGCCTGGATGGGAGAGAGAACAGAGAAGATGCTGGTGTGGGGCAGAGCTGGCATAGGAGCTCCAAGGGCAGGGACCACTGATCTACGTGGGACAGAACCTGGCCCATGGGAGGCACCCAACATGAAACAGAAGAACTATGTGTGCACTGCGAGCCCAGCACGATTCTGGGCTCAAGGGAATGCGGTCATGACCAAGGCCCTGCTTATCGTCCAGGGGGGAAGAAACAAGTAAAGGAGGAAGATTTCAGACAATGGCCCGTTCCCTGAAAGTGAGGACACCATGGCGACTTGGCGAAGAGGGTGCCGCTGTGGTTGGGTAGAGAGCCATGGGCTTTCCAAGGAGGTGACCTTCGGGCTGAGGCCCGAGGAGGGGCCTGTCCTCCAACTCCCAAGAGGCGGACCCTGGGAACAGGGAGCAGCCCGTGCAGAAGGCCTTCAGCTCAACCGTGCATTTGAAGAGCAGAAAGGAGCTGGTGGTGTGATGCCAACAGCAATCAAGGCTCAACTACAGCAAGACTGTGCACACAGCCCACACAGGGGTGCACCTAGAGTGCCCAGCTCAGGCGACTGGGGAGGCTGACCCACTGGGCCCCACAGGACACCTACTACGCAAGGCCACTCTACCAATTCCAGGAGACATAGCAGCTCTACCTACTACACAGAAACAAACACAGGGAAGCAGCCAAAATGCGGAGACAAACATGTCACAAATGAAAGAACAGAAGAAATTTCCAGAAAAAGAACTAAGTGAAATGGAAGCAAGCAAAGTACTAGATACAGAGTTCAAAACAATGGTTATAAGGATGCTCAAGGACCTTAATGAGAGCTTCAAGGGACTTAGTGAGAATTTCAAAGACATGAAAAAGGACCAGTCAGAAATTAAGCATACTCTAATTAAATGACTTACAGGGATTCAACAGTAGAGGATTCAGAGAATCAAATTAATGATTTGGAATATAAGGAAGCAAAAACACCCCATCAGAAGAGCAAAAAGAAAAAAGAATCCAAAAATATGAAGACAGTGTAAGGAACCTCTGGGACAACTTCATGTGTACCAACATTTGCATTATGGGGGTGCCAGGAGAGGAGTGAGAGCAAGATATTGAAAACCTATTTGAAGAAATAATGACAGAAAACTTCCCCTACCTGGTGAAAGAAATAGACTTACAAGTTCAGGAAGCGCAGAGAACCCCAAACAAGAGGAACCCAAAAGGGCCCACACCAAGACACATCATAATTAAAATGCCAAACGTTAAAGACAGAATCTTGAAGGTAGCAAGAGAAAAGCAGTTACCTACTTACAAGGGAGCAAGTGCCCATATGACTGTCAGCTGATTTCTCAACATAAACTTTACAGGCCAGAAGAAAGTAGCAAGAAATATTCAAAGTGATGGAAAGCAAGGACCTACAACCAAGATTACTCTACCCAGCAAAGCTCTCATAGAATTGAAGGTCAGATAAAGAGCTTCACAGACAAGAAAAAGCTAAAGGAGTTCATTACCACCAAACAAGTATTACATGAAATGTTGAAGGGTATTCTTTAAGAGGAAGAAGAGATAGAAAATGTGAACAATAAAATGACAATAAATACATATCAACAATCAAATCTAAAAATCAAAATAAATGAACAAGAAATCTAATGAACAAAACGGACTGATGAATAAAATAGAACCAGAGGCCTGGAAACATGGGACAGACTGATGAATCTCAGAGGGGAGGGGGGAGGGGGGCGGGCAGAGATTAACCAAAGATCTTATATGCATATATGCCTTACCTATGGACACAGACAATAGGGTGGTGAAGGCGCCTGGGGTGGCAGGGCGGGAACCAGCAATGAGGGGCTGGGGAGATATCTGTAATACTCTCAACAATAAAAATTTTTAAAAAATTAAAACTAACAAAAACAAAACAAAGAAAGGAGCTGGTGGGCCTGGAGCCTGGGGAGAAGGCTGGAAGGTGAGGAGGGGGAGGCAGGGCTGCACTCGAGTGCCTGCAAGAGCGCAGAAATGAGTGTGGTTCTGGCACAAGCAAGGCGAGAAGCCACAGGAGCAGGGTGGCATCTGGTCACACTCTAAGTGGACCATGCTGTCTTCCCCATAGGACAACAGCAGACTGACCATCAGGGGACGCCATGTTATGCAGGGCCCAGCAGGGGGCTGGAGATGGAGCCCCTGGAGAGGTCTGGCCATGGGAGGCACTGCGGGCGGCTGCCCTCACTCACTTGGCAGCTGCCTCCTGGGAGTTGGTGGTAATCTCGATGGCCAGCTGGACGCTGCGCTGCAGGGCGTCCCGGGTCCTCTGGTCCACAGGCTCCACCGACTGCACATCCACGCTGCTGATCACCAGTCCATTTTGGGGGAAGATGGCCCGGTCCCGGGGCTGGAGCAGAGTCTCAGCATCGGTCCCCTTGGGTTCCAGAGTCTCGAAGCCGAAGACGGCCGTGCGAATGATGCGGGCCGAGTTCTTATGGAAGTCATCGAAGGTGACCGAGGCCACGGCCCCCCGCACCCGGGACGCTATGGCCTTGCAGGCGTCCCCCACGAAGTCAGGCACGGAGAAGAGCTTAGCCGCCTCCTGGGGGTCCTTCCGGTCACTCAGCTCAAAGTGCCTGCGAGCAAAGGGGCCCAGAACAGGGAAGCATTTTCCTCCAGGAAACACCTCTCTCACCTTCACATGGGACTCTGACTCCACCCTCCTGGCTGGGCAGGGTCATTCAGGATAGAGAATGCTGATCAGTGTCCACCATGTGCCAGTGAAGTCCTAAGAACCTCACCGTGTTCCCATCTCATTCTCCCAGTCACTCTGGGAGGTGGGAAGGAGCATTATCCCCATTTCCAGATGAGAAAACAGAAGTCCACAGAGGTTCAGTGACAGACCCAGAGTCATACAATATATGGCAAGCCAGAAAGTCGAACCCAGTTAGTGTGGCTCCCAGGGTCTATGCTCTAGCACCCCAAATACATCAGCGCCCCATCGGCCTCTGTCAGGGTCCCGGCCACTCAGCCGAGAGGTAAAGAACACCTCCTTGAGCCCTAGCTGGTTTGGCTCAGTGGCTAGAGCATCAGCCTGCGGACTGAAGGGTTCTGGGTTCAATTCCAGTCAAGGGCACATGCCTGGGTTGAGGGCTCGATCCCCAGTAGGGGGCGTACAGGAGGCAGTTGATCGATGATTCTCTCTCATCATTGATGTTTCTCTCTCCCCCTCTCCCTTCCTCTCTGAAATCAATAAAAATATATATATTTTTTAAAAAGAACACCTCCTTGGGAGTAGCAGAGCATCGCTTCTAGGTGTGGCTTATCTTCTCTGTCTCTAGCAGCTGCCATGTGATCCCTCACTGTGTACAGCAAGCCTGTCAAACTCAAAGGCCAACACCAAACAAATGAGGCCCGCGGCCCGTGAGTTTGACATGCTTGATGTCCAGGGCATTGTTCTGATGCTCATCGCATTGTTTCATCAGCCTGTGACATTTTATTTGTTTATTTTTGTTAATCCTCATCTGAGGATATTTCTTCCATTGATTGTAGCGAGAGTAGAAGGGAGGGAAGGGGAGAGAGAGAAGCATCAATATGAGAGAGACTAATCGATCGGTTGCCTCCCCCATGCACCCAACCGGGGCCGGGGATCAAACCTGCAACCCAGGGAACCTACCCGTGACCCTTTGGTGTGAAACTGATGGTCATGTGTCACCCTCATTTGACAGATGGGGGAACTGAGGAAAGTGTCAAGTCACTGGCTCAGAGCCACAGCTAGCAGATGGCAGGACTGGGACGCAGACCCAGGTGGTTGGCATTTCTATAGGTGACATGGCACCAGAGTTAAGTTAGGGTTTTTCAAAATGCTGGCACGCTGAGCTCAAAAGGTTTGCCATCACTGGTCTATGCTCTTAGCGGTCATGCTCTAGCAGCCAAAGACATCAGCGCCTCATCAGCCTCTGTCAGGGTCCCAGCCACTCAGCCGAGAGGTAAAGAACACCTCCTTGAGCCCTAGCTGGTTTGGCTCAGTGGATAGAGCGTTGGCTTTCGGACTGAAGGGTTCTGGGTTCAATTCCAGTCAAGGGCACATGCCTGGGTTGAGGGCTCGATCCCCAGTAGGGGGCATACAGGAGGCAGTTGATCGATGATTCTCATCATTGATGTTTCTCTCTCCCCCTCTCCCTTCCTCTCTGAAATCAATAAAAATATATATTTTTTAAAAAAGAACACCTCCTTGGGAGTAGCCGAGCATCGCTTCTAGGTGTGGCTTATCTTCTCTGTCTCTAGCAGCTGCCATGTGATCCCTCACTGTGTACAGCAAGCCTGTCAAACTCAAAGGCCAACACCAAACAAATGAGGCCCGCGGCCCGCGAGTTTGACATGCTTGATGTCCAGGGCATTGTTCTGATGCTCATCGCATTGTTTCATCAGCCTGTGACATTTTATTTGTTTATTTTTGTTAATCCTCATCTGAGGATATTTCTTCCATTGATTGTAGCGAGAGTAGAAGGGAGGGAAGGGGAGAGAGAGAAGCATCAATATGAGAGAGACTAATCGATCGGTTGCCTCCCCCATGCACCCAACCGGGGCCGGGGATCAAACCTGCAACCCAGGGAACCTACCCGTGACCCTTTGGTGTGAAACTGATGGTCATGTGTCACCCTCATTTGACAGATGGGGGAACTGAGGAAAGTGTCAAGTCACTGGCTCAGAGCCACAGCTAGCAGATGGCAGGACTGGGACGCAGACCCAGGTGGTTGGCCCCAGAGCACATACTCTTGACCATCTGCCCACACCGCCACTCCTGCCCGTTGTGTCTGATAGATCTTCCGATAGCCTTGCAGTTGTGTGGCTCAATATGTGCCCGAGTGTCCTCCAATCAGGTGCCCAAACCCCTGCTCCCAGGAGGGGAGCCCACACCTTCCCTGTCATTCCGCGGGGGCATCAGATGGGTTTGGGGAACCCCTGCGTGTCCCTCTTGACCACGGCATAGAGTCAGGCGCTCCGCCTCATTCTCAGCCCAGCACTTGGAGGAGGCATCTCTCGTTCTCAGGGTTCTGCTGGGGCTGCTCCCGCA
>NW_005370731.1:380087-398831 GCF_000412655.1 Myotis brandtii
CCTTACCAGTTGTACGCGAGCTGCAGCTGCAGCCGGGCATGGTCTGCGGTTTCGATGGTGATGACATCCGTGAAGAAGTCAGGCCCAAGCAGCAGGCAGAGCGCTCGGCGGGCGTGGGGACGCTTGGGCCGCCCGGCCGAGAGGGACAACACTGTGAACTGCTCCTCAGGACCCAGCGACACCAGCTCCGGCCCAAATACCACGCTGCAGAGGGAGGCGGGAGTGAGACACACACAGAGCCTCATTGCCCGCCTGCCACCCACCGCCAGCCACCCGCAGGCCCGGCCCTCACCGCGCTCTCTTCTCTCTGTAGTCGTACACCTGCACCGCCGCGTTGTGAGGGACGCGGTAGCTGACCACGCGGGTCTTGTTCCGGGGAGCGGAGGGCAGCGTCTTGGTCACCTCCTTCCCTCTGTCGGCCAGAGGGTCCTGCCCCTTGTTCAGCAGCTCCTCCACCCCCGGAGGCAGCTCCTTCTCCCACAGGACCTCGTCCTCCGTCAGCATGTAGGTGCTTCCAATCACCGCGCGCACCTCCAGGGGACAAGGAGGAGGGGGTTGCAGGGAAGGCGCAGGGGAGAGGCCCACCCAGCAGCGTGAGCAGAGCTGGCCAGGGCAGTGGCCGGGCCATTAAACAGTCTCTGGGATGAGGCTGCGTTCACACCCGCCATCCGCGGGCTCTGTCACTCTGTCACCTCCTGGCCTCAGTTCCTCACCCGCTAAGTGGACCCCTCGGCGGCTACCTCACAGGGTTGAGTGAATGACATCTCACATGTCTAGTGCTGAGGACTTGGCACATAGTAAGTGCCTGATATTATTTCTTCTGGAATTTTCCTTCCTGGGCAGCTTGGCCGGTGTCCTAAGGACTGATGTCATCCTAGGGACCAGGTGGCATACACTAACACTACCTGGATTCTGAGCTCTACCTGTAGGTTGGACTCTTAGAGAGAGAGGCCAGAGATGTGGTCCTAGGTCAAACCAAGGTCAAGGTTTCAGGTGAGGGTCAAAGAGGAAGGACTCTATCAGGATAAGGGGCTGGGGGAGGAGGTCGGTTCTTACTGTTCCTCTGCCCACCCCAGTCAGGCCTTGACGCCAGGGGCCAGATCTGCAGTGGGAACAGAGTCCCCATCCTGAACCCTGGCTCACCTTCCCCGTGGGGGCGTGTCTAAAATGTGAAGTTCGATGTTTAAGACAAAGGGAAGGCAAGGGCACATACTCCACAGAACGCCCTCATACCTGCCAGCCGGTGGCTCAGCTGCTATCAGTGCTACTGACGTCCCCTCCGGCCTGCACCACGCACCTCGCCCATCGGCCTCCCCCCTCGCCAACGCAGTGACAGGTCCGGCCCTCGGAGTTACCCTTCCCGTCTTGATGTCCTGCACGTAGATGCCCTCGTTCTGGTCCAGGGGGATGGCCTGACGCTCCTCCACCACCTCCACCATGGCAGATGGCACGTACTCCAGGGGGCCACGGATGAGCCAGTGGTCGCCAGCCTTGTGCAAGACCTTCTCCTCACCTTCCCCCTCCTCCAGGGGCTGCAGGGCCCTCAGCAGCAGCCCCTGCTGCTCCGACAGCACGTACACGTCCTGGATCCCTCGCTCCAGCCTCTCCCCCGGCTGGAGGAAAAAGGACTTCTCTCCCTGGTGGGGAGACACGGGGTCAGGAGCAGGCACACCCAGGCTGGCGGGAGCCTCTGATGGCACCACCTCTGCCAGCCCCTGGGCTCTTGTTGAGGACAGGAGCCCCCAGAGCACTTTTCCCACCCCCCGTTATACCGTGAAGTGTTAGCTGGACCCTGAGGCTCTGCAATGCCTGCAGATCCCAGCTAGTAGAACCTGCCCTTAAGATTCTGTGAATTGTCAGGACCTGAATCCTCTCAAGCTCAACAGGTAAGAATTAACATACTGTTACTCCTCATTTCTCCTATGTTTTGTTTTCTTGGTGTAGTCTGGGTATTGGCAAACTCTGGTCTTTGGGCCAAATCTGGCCTGCGGCCTTTTTAAGAAATATACAGGGGTGGGCAAAAGTAGGCTTACAGTTGTGAGTACACGAAAGTTTATTCTTATATTTATTAATTATTGTATTATTATTAACCTATTTTGCCCACCTCTGTATATATAATCTACATGCTGTAAAATTTACCCACTTCAAGTATGTAATTCTGTTGTTTTAGTATATCCACAGAGTTGTCCGACCATCACCACAATCTACTTCCAGAACATTTTCATCACCCTGAAAAGAAACGCTGTACCTAGATCAGTTACTGCCCCATCCACCCCACCAACCCATTTTCTGTCTCTATGGATTTACCTATTCTGGACATTTCATAAAAATGAAGTCATACAATATGTGGTCTTTTATGCCTGGCTTCTTTTGCTTGGCATGATGTTTTAAGTTTATCCATGTTGTGGCATGCTGATCATCAGTACATGAACTTTAGTTCATGTTCATTTCCTTTTATAGCTGAACTAGAGGTCTGGTGCACGGATTTGTGCACGGGGGGGGGGGGGGTCCCTCGGCCTGGCCTGGGGGGATCAGACTGAAACCAGCAGTCCGACATCCCCCAAGGGGTCCTGGATTGCAAGAACTTTCCCACCCTTCCCCCTGACCCTTCCCCTCAGATTCATCAGTCTCTTCCAAATTTCCATGCCTGTATGTTAAGCGTCTGCCCCCTGGTGGTCAGTGCACATTATAGCTACGGGTCAAATAGTCACTTAGGCATATATATATACTAGAGGCCAGATGCACGAAATTCGCGCACGGGAGGGGGTGGTGTGGATTCCCCTCAGCCTGGCCTGCACCCTCTTGCAATCTGGGACCCTTCAGGGGATGTCCAACTGCCAGTTTAGGCCCAGCAGTCAGACATCCCTCTCGCACTCTGGGACCACTGGCTCCTAACCACTCGCCTGCCTGCCTGATCGCCCCTAACCACTCTGCCTGCCTGCCTGATTGCCCCTAACCGCTCACCTACCTGCCTGATTGCCCCTAACTGCTTGCCTGCCTGCCTGATCACCCCTACCTGCCTCTGCCTCAGCCCCCGCCGCAGCTTCATCCAGAAGGACGTCCAGAAGGTCGTTTGGCTGTTCGGTCTAATTAGCACATTATGCTTTTATTATTATAGATACTAGAGGCCCAATGCACAAAATTTGTGCAAGAGTAGGCCTTCCTTCCCCTGGCTGCCGGCACCAGCTTCTCTCCATCACCTGGGACCCGGGCTTCCCTCACAGCCCCGGCTTCGTCTGGAAGGATGTCTGGTCTAATTAGCATATTACGCTTTTATTACTATAGATAGATGATATTCCATTGTATGGATATACCACAATTTTTTATTGATTCATCAACTAATAGACATTAGGTAGTTTCTACTTTTTTCTGCCTGTTTTTGCAAATAAAACGTTACAGGCACACAGCGGCACTCGTCCATTGACAAGTGCTCTGTGCTGCTTTCACAGAATAGCTGAGCAGATAGTTGCAACAGAAGCCATACTGATCGATCGCAAAGCCCAAAACATCAACAATTTGGCCTTTGCAGAAAACGTTTGCCGACCCCTGTTAATCCCTTGTATAGCTCAGAGAGGGGATGAGATAAGGGTTGGGGAGGAGGGTAAACCAAGAGTTGTTTGTTTGTTTGTTTGACACAGAATGACGTTTCCAGGAACATGAAATAGAGTTTCCTGGTCTGTCTGCAGCGTGGGGCAGGGCCGGGGCAGTGCTCCCAGGGAGGCAGTGTGACTTGAGGTCAGGGGCTGCCCGGGAGACCAATGGGTGCGTGTCTCGGAGCTAGAACCTAGTGCACCAAGGCACAGAGGGAGCCACGACAAGTGGGCATTTCCAGAATATGGAGCTGGTTCGGGAGAGAAGGGAGAGAGGTCTGAGCCCCTCCTGCCATTGAAGGACATTCACTCCCCGGGGGATGTGGAGGCACCTACCTTGACCACAAGCTTTTGCCCCAGCTGGTTCTTGCCATCCTGTCCAACGGGGTCGAGAATCACACAGTAGTTGCGGGGGCCCAAGGTGGTGATAGGCACAACCCCCAGCACCTCCTCGTAGACATCGGGCACATGGGCCTCCGTGTCCTGCACCATCACCAGCCACTCCTCCCCCGTGCGGCGGGCCACTCCCCTCGAGTCTCGGAAGTTCTGCAGAGCCCGGAGGTGCAGCGCCGTCTGCAGAGCAAGACGTTGGGTGTTTGAGTGAACCCCCCTCCGACTTCCTCAGGGGGCCTGGGAGCCCCGTTGGCCACCAAACGCTCCCGGGTCTCAGTGCCAGTTCCTACCACCCGGGAGGACTTCTTAGCCCTTTCAGATGACCCAGGATACTCCTCGGGTTACCTGGCCTCTGAAGTTTTTCTTCCAGTGGCCCTAGCAATATTGCTTCTCTTCTACACTCATGTTACCTGACACCATCTCTGCCACCCTGAACGTTCCCTGCCCGGAGGTCCCCTAACCCGCATCCACCAGAGCACAGACCTTTTCTGTGAGGATCACGGCGTCCACCAAGTCCAGGACCTCCTCGAACACTGCGGGGAGGTACGCACCCACGGAGCGGACCAGCCATTCCTCTCCTGGTGGAGCAGTAAGGGTCAAAGGTCACCCAAGCTCGCTCCCAGCTGCCCCTGGCCATAAACCCAGGAAAGTAACTTAATTTTTGTGTCTTAGTTTTGTTATATGGAAAATGAGAATAGTAGTGACTCAAGGTTGTTTGGGGACCAAATAAGTTACTATTTGCAAAGCATTTTGAGTCACACCTGGCAGAGTTAGCACTGCATTTAAGACATTGTACATCCATCACATCTGTCAAATACAAGTGCCAATTACATGTGATCGCCCACGTTGCTGACCTAGAAACTGCCCCCAGCTCATGACAAAGGGTGAGGGGAGGGAAAGGCCTGTCAGCATGATGGTGATCACAGGGTCAGGGCTGGACGTCGCCTGCATGAAGGCGGGTGGGGAAGCAGCTGTGGGCAGCCCTCGACGGCTGTAGCCACTTGTGAGTGGCTTTCCCCACCTCCCCCCACTTCCCCTGCAGTTGAGAGAGTCCGAGCCGTGGCCTGCCCACCCCCTCAGTGCTCCTTCACAGCCTCACCGGTCACCCTCTCCTTGCCGTCCCGGTCCCGGCACTCTTTGCGGGCCCTCAGCCGCAGAGCCTGGTTCTGCCTGATGATCGTGGCCTGAATGATCTCTACGACCTCCACCTCCTTCTGGGGGATGTATGTGCCTTGAAGGGGAGAGGAGGCAGAGGTGGAGGTCAGAAGGTATCAGGGCTGTGATGGGAGCAGGAAGCCTCGGACCTCACTCCGGCCCAATGGGAAGAACTCACCAGGTCCTTCAAATAGCCACTCGTCTCCTGCGACTACCTTGTCTCCATTCTCATCCTCAAAATCCAGCAACGCCTTGAGATGGAGCGCCGTGTTGGGCAGAACCACCTGCAGCGGGGTGATGTCCTAATAGGGAAGAAGGGGGTCATGGGGCATTCAGTGCTGTGACCCCAGGAGTCAAACGTGATGCCTTGGAGGTCAGAATCCACAGCATCAATCTTTACACAAGCCCGAAATAAGACCCGGAATGAAACGTTCAAGATGGGGGGAGTCCCCAAGCCACCGTGTCTGAAGGACTGAGAGCTGACAGAGTGAGAGGCTGTCACTGCTGATGAGCCGAGGACACGCATTCCTCTGGAGCGAGAGCTTAGTCGTCGTTTTGAACTAGAAATGTAGGCAGGAAACTGGGTCGAGGCTGGAGGGGAGACGTGGGGAAATGTCTGGAAAGCTGAATAAAGTCATAGCTCATGGCCCAGTGTGCACTGGGGCCCTCTGGGAAGTACAAGGCGGTGGGAAGGTATAGACTGCTAAACAGGCACATTTAAAGCACGTGGCTTTGCTTTCAAGGTTGCCTCATGGTCGCCAGAGAGCCACTGTGCGCCAGTGGTCACATCTTCTTCCGTCAGGAAGGGGGACCTGCCAACAAGCAGCCACACCGCTTTAGAAGTTTGCAGAAGTGCCCTGACCGGGTTGGCTCCGTGGATAGAGCGTCAGCCTGCGGACTGAAGGGTCCCAGGTTCGGTTCCGGTCAAGGGCATGTACCTTGGTTGCGGGCACACCAGCTGGGGGTGGAGTGCAGGAGGCAGCTGATCGATGTTTCTCTCTCATCGATGTTTCTGACTATCTCTCTCCCTTCCTCTCTGTAAAAAATCAATAAAATATATACATTAAAAAAAAAAAAGAAGTTTGCAGAAGTGTTTCTATGAGCAGGACTTCACTTGATCTTTGATCTGAGGGAGGCAGGCAGGTAAGGAAAGAGAGGCTGAGAGAGGCCAAGGAACATGACTGAGGTCACAGGACGAGTAAGGAACAGAATCAGGACTTGAACCTCTTTGGTGAAGTCCACCTGCTGCTCCTGACTCCAGCTGAGGGCACAGAAGGTCAAGTACCTCTGCGGTGCCCACCGGCCACACACTGGGGGGTGGGGGGAGGCCCAGCTGGAGGCTTACTGCGCTGCCGAGCGCTCCCCTACACACCTCACGTGCATGGCGCGCAGCTGGCTGTGGTGGGGGCAGGTCATACCCCGTCATCATGGGCTTTAGGTTCCAGCAGGTGATGAGACACAGACACAGACCGTTCTCTCAAGCAGACTGAGGACAGTGTCAAGGGAGAGAGGTTCAGAAGTTCGGATGAAGGAGAAGTTGTGGCATGTGAACTGGGGCCCAGAGGAAGAGCTGGCCCTTGGTAAAGGGGTGGGAGCAGGAGAAGGTGGGCATTGTGGGAAGAACCCATAGTCAGTGTGTTTTCCACCTCCCACATCTCTTTTTAAAAAAACTTTAAAAATTGATTTTCAAAGAGGAAGGAAAAGATAGAAAGATCATCGATGAGAGAGAATCATTGGTCGGCTGCCTCCCACACGCCCCCTACTGGGGATCGAACCCACAACCCGGGCATGTGCTCTTGACCTGGGACCCTTCAG
Source organism: Myotis brandtii (assembly GCF_000412655.1). Taxonomy (NCBI): domain Eukaryota; kingdom Metazoa; phylum Chordata; class Mammalia; order Chiroptera; family Vespertilionidae; genus Myotis; species Myotis brandtii. Next base: position 387,041 of record NW_005370731.1, read on the forward strand.
TTGGCAGGCTGACACTCTACCCATTGAGCCAAACCGGCTAGGGCCCCACATCTAGTCTTTCACCACTTCCTCTCTGTCCCATAGCAAATCCCGTCTAACTTCCTCTATCCCTGCCATCACCCTCACCTAAGCTGCCAACATCTCTGGCCTGGATGATGGCAATATCTCTTCTCCCACCCTCCTCCCCTCCCTTCCTCTAAAAAAAAAAAAAAATCAATAAAGAGAATATCCTCAGGTGAGGATTAACAAAAACAAAAATAGCCCTAGCTGGTTTGGCTCAGTGGATAGAGCGTCAGCCTGAGGACTGAAGGGTTCCGGGTTCGATTCCAGTCAAGGGCACATGCCCGGGTTGCAGACTCAATCCCCAGTAGGGGGCATGCAGGAGGCAGTCAATCAACGATTCTCTCTCATCATTGATGTTTCTCTCTCTCTCTTCCTCTCTGAAATCAATAAAAGTATATTAAAGTAAAAGCAGATAGGGGTAGGCATAAAGGGAAGGGGACAGAGATCTGAATCCTACCTATGGCCTCAATTTCTAACTAAGTAGGGGAGCAAGTTGTTCAATGTGAGGACGGGAACTAGGAAGAGTGGAGAAGGATAAATATTTACAGCGTGCAGAGGGAAAACGGAGAGAAAGCTGGTTGGGAAGGAGAGACGTGATGAGCAGGGCTTGGGCTGGAAGGAACCGCTGGACCTGTTGCCTGCTTATGATACTGCTGTGGCGGCAGAGCTGTCCACAGGCTGGCAAACCCGTCCGGGGTGTGAGTACAGAAGGGCAGGTGGTAACCCTGATCCAGGACCCGGCTTTGCCGCAGGCCCAGCGCGTAGTGTTAAAAGGAGGAGGTTCTGTTGGGGTAGGAAAGCAAGCCGGGAAGAGCATCTGGGACAGAAGATGGGATCAAAAGCCTTGAGGGGACGTGGCAACAGAGGAGGGCAGGAAAGGAGGCTGGTGGTAGGAAGGAGGCTGGGGTTTAGTTTAATTTCGGGGGGAGGGGCAGGCTGGAGAATAACCAAGCCCGCACTGGACATGGCCCTGGCGGGGCTGAAGCCCGACAGAAGAGGCAGCGTCAGAGCTGAGGTCAGGAGAGCCAAGTGGCGGACAGGCTCCGAGGACAGGAGGGTGGGGGAAGGGAGGCCCAAGCCAGGGGCCACCCTCGGTGCAAACGGGGCAGGGGGGGGGCGGAGGATGTGGTTCAGGCAGAGGCCAGTCCTGACGCAAAAGTGGGAAGAAGCATCGCAGGGGCCCTGGGCCGAGGGAGGGCCCGGCTCCCCTGGATTGGAGCACGTGGGTTTGAGAGCATGAGCTGCTGTGGCTGGAAAGCAGAGGTGAAAGAGGCAGGGATGAGGGAAGCTTTCTGTCCACCCCAGGGAGCTTTTAAAAATTTTCAACTTCTGACAGTTTCAGACTTAAATAAAGCTGATTCTGAGGCAAAGAATCCCCTAACTCTTCACTCAGAGTCCTCAAGGGTTAACATTCTAATTGTTCCTCGTCACTTTCCAGCTCTACACACACACTCTGCAAAGCATTTACATCTCAGTGGACAGGGATGTCTTGGGGTTCCCTGGGTCACACTTCTAGGCTTCCAGGATCAGGAGGCGCTGCTTAAGCAGAGGAACCCCAAGTGAAACGGTGTAAACGGGCAAGGAGGTGAAGGCAGGACGGTGATGGAAGTGAAGGTGGGACGCCCACAGGCTCAGGGCCTGTGCGACAAGGAGGGCCTGGCTGCCGGGGCAGCCTCCAGCGCCCTCCCGTGGGAAAACCAGGCGTCTGAACCTGGGCCCCATCTTACCCACCATTGCTATCACTGCCCACCTGCGTCTGGCACTGTTTGAATGAATAAAATGCTTACTCTTGGCACAAGCCATTCAGTGCCAGATTGGCCGGGAGTTCCCAGCAGGCTCTGGAGCCTGGTTGGTTAGCTGGTGAGATGGGCTGACAGCTCTCAAAAGGGCAGGTCTGTTGTGGGCAGGTGAGGAGGAAGGGGCGTTTGGGGAAGGCCGGTGGAGGGGCAATGAATCGATTCTACCCCCATTGAGAACCAGGAGCGGTGGCCGCCATGCCCTCCCACGGTGCCCACTTGTTTTCCCTCCTGAAGGCAGTGTGGTAGCAGGACAGGTAGAGAGGGTCTGGGGGAGGCAAGGCAGATACCTTTTCCAGAACCTCCCCTGGGTACAGGGGGAAGGGGTCCTGGGCCAGCCGGATCTCCAGGTCAGCGTGGCGGAGCCGTACTTGCCCCGTGACATCGAACAGCACCGAGCCCTGGGCATCCCGGGACACCGGGTTGGCCACTGTGCAGTAGTGGCGTGGGGGGACGGTCACCATGCACATGGGGGCAAACAGGACCCTGTTGGAAGGGAGAAGTGGTGTGAGGACCCAGGAGACTTCCACTCCCAAAGGAGGTGGAGAAGGAGAGAGAAAGCTCCCTGTGACCCAAGTGAGGGCCAGTCCTCAGAAGAGACGGATGATCACGCCAGCTAGACGAACAGACCCGCCCCAGCCCAGGTTCCCCCACAGCCCAGCCCTGACACCAACCTCTCATTGTCCTGCCGGATGTAAGTCTTTGGCCCAACCTCCACACGGGACACATTGCTGTTCTGGTCCAGCACATGGATGTAGTGGTAAGGGGGGATGCGGATGATGGACTCTTCAGTTGCCATGGTTACGCCTGTGCCTGGGGCAGCATATAGAGTGACAGGTGGGTGGGGGGAAGATACAGGATGAAGACAGGGGGCCTAGGAGGAGGCAGGCATGAGCCTGAAGACTGGCTGGAAATGGGGAAGGACCTTCCTCCTCCAGCTCAGACTATTCTACCCTTCGCTGTGCCCGCGCCCAACTCTTCCTTGTTCTTCCCACCCTGGCAGCACAGCTCGCCCAGATTTCACCCCTGCCAAGAACTGCCCAACAGTTACCCACAGACGCCCAGGGCTCTGGGCCAACCCTTTCCCTCCTTCCCATCCGCTTTACGGCCTGAGCTGCCTGCACTTTCCCAATCTCCAGCCCCCACGGTGGAGGAGCTGGGAGTGCAGGTCAGTCTCTGGGGGTGCTGTGGCTTCCCCAGCACGGTGGGGGTGAAGATCGGTGGCTCCTCCAGCGGCCTTTATTTCAGCCTTTATTTCAGGGGATCCTGAGGACCCCAGCAGTATTCAACTGACAGCCCGTAGCCCAGGAATATTTGCATAATCTTTGCTCCTCCAGCCCCACCTGTGCTTGGAGCAGTCCTGAGATCCTGATACTCCTGTAGAATCAGCTGGGTCAGGAGCAGCACAAATTATTCCAGTTCTTTCCTCCCCTTTCTCTCTGGTCTGTTGCCACCCGCAACTCCCTGAATCCTGGGCGGCTCCGCCCAGTGATTGGCCCGTTCAGGAAGTCACACCTCCTACCTGAACCCTCTCACTGCCTCCAGCACGCCTTGGACTTTGGACAACATGTACCTTTGGGTCACACAAAGGAAACCAAGTTTACTAAACAACTCAAAGCCTTGTCTCCTGAGACTTTGGTCAGACATTTTAAAAGCCACCTGCTCCACCATTCATCCAGCTCCCAAGCTGAGCGAGAAATGGGAAGCTAGGAGGGAGAGTGGGCACAGGAATAAGAGGCAGGAGCCACCACCCTGTAGAGTCAAGGCGAGGGGACCCAAGAGTTTTACTTGACCTATATAATCTGTAAAATGTCAATTTTGGGGTTTAGAAATTGAGAGTTCTCACAAACCCCCAATTCCTGCTTTTCTTGAAGAGCTAGGAGATACGTTCCCGCAGACAGAACTGGTTAGAGCCAAGGAGCAGCTGTGCCTTTAGGTGGGACACAGGTTTTCCTGCTTACCACAGGCCCCGCCACTCCCTGCTGCCTTCCACCCGGACCCTCACGCCACCTGCCTGGCTCCTGTTCAAAATACTGTAACTCAGCAGCATCCAATAGGACTTCCTACAATGGTGGAGATATTCTACATCTGTGCTGTCTTTGGGCCAACCACATTTGAAATATGGCTAGTGTAACTGAGGAAGTTTTTACATATATATCTATTGCTTTCAGAGAGGAAGGGAGAGGGAGAGAGAGATAGAAACATCAATGATGAGAGAATCATTGATTGGCTGCCTCCTGCACACCCCACACTGGGGATTGAGCCCGCAACCCGGGCATGTGCCCTGGCCAGGAATGGAACCGTGACCTCCTGGTTCATAGGTCAATGCTCAACTACTGAGCCACACGAGTCGGGCTGTAAGTTTTAGACTTTAATTAACATACCCAAGTGAGAAGGTACCAAATACGATGCAAAATATTGTGGGCTGGGTTGTTTTTTTCGGGGGGTGGAGTGGGGAGGGGATAGCCAAGTACATACATCTGAAACTAATACTAAATAATATTGAACATAAACTGTAATTGAAAAAACAATAGCCAAGTGTGGCTGGTTGATCCCATATTAGAGTGTAGCTCTAGGTAGCCGAGTCCCAGATAGGGACGAGTCCTCTGAGCCACACAGCACGTTAGTGGTGCTTTTGCGATGAGAATCTCGAAGGAGTGGCTCCCTTATGGTGCAGTGTGGTTAACGCTGCAGACTCAGACAGACTGCCTGGGCTTCCTGACAATCCCGATCTGCTGCCTGCATGCCTTGTATTGTTTCCTAACACCTTACTTCGTTTTTAAAGGGGTTACAGTTTTGATCTGTTTTCCTGGCACACTTTTCACATCAGAAGGATGTTATTCTACTCATTCTTTTATCTTGCAACTTTGTATGGGATTTGACCTTGATACTTTTCTGTCGCTCCTTTTTATATGAATTCCCCTTAACCTGTAGGAGTGGCTTTCCTAAAGCCAGAGCTCCCTCTTCTGTTGATGTCGGGTAGTGTTTGAAAATACTAGGGCTGGCGTTCTGTTTGGGGGGTTCTGTTCCCCTCCTCACTCTTTCCTTTCTATTGCCCCATCCTGCTCGGCTGTGCTCCAGTCCCTGAAATTGCTCCCTGACGTGGGGCTTCACATGTGCCCGGGGGCTGGAACTGCCTGGATCTTCGTCCTCCCCTTTACTGATCAGTGACCTGGGACAAGTCCCTTGCCTTCCCTATTCCTGTTCCCTGGCCAATAAAGTGGGAATGGATAGGGCATTTACCCAGCTAGGAGGGCTGAGTTCATCATAAAGCACTTGGAACAGAGCCCGGCCCTTCAGAAGCACCGTGTCTATGAGGCAGGGACGGCCTGAGGCCCCTTTCCCATGCATTAGAGCATGTGACCGAACACCAGACACTCACCATCTCACCTGGCCCCTCCCCGTTTCTGGTCAGGAATGTGGCGGGTCTGTGTCATGCCTGCTGTGGGGCCAGAACTGCAAAGAAAGGGGCGTCTGGCAGCCCAGTGAGGCCTTTTCTAGCTGCTCCTGTGCTGGGCTCTCTGCAGGCGGCAGCCTGGCCGGGAAGGCAGATGGGGGAGAGGAAGAGCTAGGGCTGCAGGCGGAGGTGTGGACAGGCTGCAGGAGGCCCCGCAGGGAAGATTTGAACTCTAGGTTATGCAAGGCTGGGAAGCAGGCTCTGGAAATAGTCTCCAACGGCTCGTTGTTGATGATCCCAATCCCCACCCGCTATGGCTGAGGCCTCTCCACCATCTGTCACCCCAGCTGGGCGCAGTCAGTGGGGCTGAGAGCCTGGCCCGGCTCAGTGACTCAGCTGAGAGTCATCCTTCCAACTGATCAAACTGGGCTCCTGCCTTGCTCTGAAGCCAAGCCCTGGCCAACTACCCCCGTTTCAGTACCAGGACTTTTCTTAACCTCCCTGCCAAGTTCACCCAGAACAGGCTTTGCCTTTTCACTCGCCATCCACAGGAGTGAGCTTCAACAGAGGGCCTCTCAGGGGATCGGGGAAACCGGTCGACTCAGGCAGGATGTTTGTGACAAGCCTCAGATTTAGACTTTGTGGTTTACCAGATGACATGTACAGTCAGAGCATTTTACTTCCAGTAGATCAGGGCCCTCAAAAGACAATGGGCCGGTTGGCGTGGCTCAGTTGAGCATTGACCTATGAACCAAGTCATGGTTCGGTTCCCAGTCAGGGCCCCGGTTGTGGGTTCGATCCCCAGTGTGGGGTGTGCAGGAGGCAGCTGATCAATGATTCTCTCTCATCATTGATGTTTCTCTCTCTCTCCGTCTCCCCTCCTCTCTGAAATATATATATATATATATGACAATGGCTAGTCTGTTGACCTTTGAAAGGCCCTGCCCTGACTTTGGTTTGGCCCCAACTCCCCAAATCCATCCAGACCTCCCTTTAGTGCCTGCTTCTGAGATCTGCCCTCGTCTGCTCTCTGGGCACATGTCCGGGTTTGCCCGATCACATGTCCCCACGTGTCATGAGGCTCCTATAAGAACCAGTCAGTTTTCACCCAACGTCTCAGAGACCAGCAGCTCCCGCTGCACCACACCCTCCCCCCCTCACACAGAGGCCGGGGGAACGGGTGGATGAGCAGAGACAACACAGCCTGTGGGAGGAGCTGGGTTCATCCTCTAGTTAAGAGACAGCTTTCACCTGTGTCTCAGCTGAAAGGTAAACTTATGCTACAGCAAAATGTAATTAATGAGCGAGGAGTCCCTACATATCAGAGATCTTCAGGGTCAACTGTGAGTGGCTGACAGTGAATCTTAAACAACAGATGCCCAAGTTACCAGCCACGCTGGTGGGCAGTGAGCAGCAGCAGCCTCACCTGGAAGCTTCAAATGCAGAATCTTGGGCCCCACCCAAGAGCTGCTGAATTAGTTGGCACCTTAACCCCAATGATTTGGGCTCACATTAAAGTATGAGCAGAACAAAGATGAGCTCAGATTAGACTGCTGCTCAAGGGCAGAGGAGTTCATTTATTCTCTCCCAGCACCCTCACCCCCAGGCCAAGTAGCCCCTAGCCAACACAAGCCCCCCAATCCTAAGTCCTGGGCTCTTGGTCCAGGAGCCCTGCAGTTGGAGGTGAGGTCGTGATTCAGCCTTGCCACCATCACCTCTATCAAGCTTAGCCGTAACCGGTTTGGCTCAGTGGATAGAGCGTCGGCCTGCGGACTCAAGGGTCCCAGGTTTGATTCCGGTCAAGGGCATGTACCTTGGTTGCGGGCATATCTCCAGTAGGGAGCGTGCAGGAGGCAGCTGATTGATGTTTCTAACTCTCTATCTCTCTCCCTTCCTCTCTGTAAAAAATCAATAAAATATATTTTAAAAAAAGAAAAGAAAATTGCACGTGAAATGCAGCCCAAACAGGCGCTCATCTTCCCAGTTCCCTTCACCAATTTTCAACGTTCTAGTCTTTGTTGGAGAATCAGTCACACTCAGGCACCTCTCTCCCAGACCGCTTCCTGGCTTAGGGGATTACTTCCCACTCTAGGGGACTACAGCGGAAATTCTGGAGGATTTGTCTCACGTAAACCATTTAGCAGCAGAACTTTAGGGACTTTTCTTGTAGGAAAATCTTTCTGCGCTCCAGCCCAGCTAGGCCACTTTGTGGGAGGAGCAGCTCAGGTGCCTCTTGTCCTACCTCCATCGCCCCCCCCCCCCCCCCCCCCCCCCCCCCCCCGCATGCTGCCCAGTGAATGCCAATCATTGAAGGTAAGGGTCGCCTAGATTAGGAGTGACCCAGGAACCGGCTTCAGAACCCCTGGTCCAGGTCAATGTTTTCTAAACTTGTCGTCGGAGGACTCAGCTGCTAGTGCTCCCAGGTCTCACCCCAGACCCAATGGGCAGAGGTTTCCGGGAGACTCTGGAACTTGTACCATCGGCAAGTTCCCCTGAATAACAGCTCCCATCATTCATTATTAAGAACTTAATCTGTGTCAGGCATGGCGTTAAGTACCTTTAATTAACTCCTTTACTCCTCACAAGAACCTGGAAGCTAAGGAACTTGCTGAGGATCACAGAATGATCAAAGGCCGAAGCCAGAGTTCCACCCCAGGTGCCTGGACTGCAGAGCCCCCAACCAGGAGGCAGCTTGGCTTCTCAGGCACAAATGTCAATAAGACCTAGAACAAGGACTTGGGTGGGGCTGGGTGCTCTCCAGGGAACAGTGCCAATGGCAGTTCAAAGGTGAGCATTCTCTGCCACCTGAGAGGGCAGCACCCAACAAGGAGGCGCGAGGTATTCCAGGTGGCTGCCCTGCCTGCTCATGGCTTTGGAGAGTGCCCTGCCCAGGAAGCGCCACTCCAGGGCAGGCTGCGTGCCGTGTGCCAAGGGGAGAAACAGGCAGGCGTTCCCAGGGAGTCAGTTGGCATCCCTCGAGACAGCCAACCTTTCCCCCATAAGCCTGGGGTCCACCTAGGCAGGTAGCAAAACACAGGGGACATCCGTCTCAACTACCATTCCCCGCCCCTCCATGCTTCACTCCTGAGATCTACGGTCCCAGAGCTTCCCGTTTTCCACTTCCCCTCACACAGAGAGCAAGCCTTGCTCATCCAACTCCACTCCTTCTGGGATGAAGCCTCGAGACTGCTCTGCTAATGGCGTCTCAAGTGATCTGCAAAGCCCACAGTTGGCATAGCCCTGAGCGGAACGGTATGAAAACCTCAATATTTGGCAAAGTTGAGGGATCTCAATGGGGACAAATTACATTCCAAGGACTCTAGGGACAGGCCAGAGCCCAGGCCCCCAGGGGCGGAGAGGCCCATGAATACAGCAGGGCCCAATCTAATTCTAGGAGGGTGTGAATGGACCCCTTAAGCTTCCTCTGGCCTTACTGCTGATGTGGGAGCTTGAAGTTAGGGAGGCCCGAGATTTTGGAGGTGAGGGGTGTTGGCAAGGTGACAAATTGATCTATTTTTACTTCAAAAGACAGAAAAAAACTCCAACAAGGAAAGCAAAATCTCTAAAGGCCAAGCCTCCACCCACCTTCTCCCTACTCTGCTTCAGAGGGTCTTACCTGCCCCAACAGAAGGCACTAAAAGGCAGGACAGGCTGGAAAGAGCCCCGAGGGACACAAGGCCCTACACTGGCTCGGGGTGTTGGGGCCAGTACTCAGTACTCACATCCAGAAGTGTGGCTGACTGCAATGACTCCTCAGACTGGGGAAAGCAGGAACCCAGCCCCAGGGATCACTTCCCGGTAGCTCAGCGCAGGGCAGGCTCAGGGTGGGGCTTAGGCATTTAAAGGGCCCTTGCAGCTGCAGCTCCTTTTCTCCTCTGGGCGGCAGCTGCAGGCACTGCAGCTCATTTAATTTCCGCAGCAGAACCAGCTGGCCTCACTGGAAAGCGACTGGGAAAGGTCAGAGGACTGAAGACAGGTGTGGATGAGTTCACCGCTAACTTCCCAACCTGGGTGAAGACAATGATGCCTTCCCAACTGTTAGGCTCCAGCTGCAGCCCCTCTTCTAAGAGAGGATGACTTTGTATTTTTTATTTTAGATTCAGAAATTTCAGGCCAGGTCTCCAGATTCAACAGAAAACATAAACACACACATGCCCCCTCACTGGCAGGGTGCTGTGTTGGGGCTTTGGAGTTTCCCTCCTCTCTCCACGTTTCCCAGCATCCAGGGTTAGGAAGGCAGGCCAAGGCCCCAGCAGGCACACACACTGCAGCCTAAGGCAGCACAGTCAGTATTTCCGCTGCCGGGGGAAGAGACTACTCCCTGAGGACCGCAGTGGGGGGCTGGTGGGGCTGGGGTCCCCTGAGTCCAGGCTGAACAGGTCCCTGCCAGTACGAAGGATCTGCTCCTCCAGCTTCTTGTGTCGCTTCATGTCTGAGAGGACTTTGTCCAGGCGGGCTTCCCGTTTCTGGCTCCGGGCTGAGCTTCCTGGAGAAGGGAAGGTGGAAGGGGGTGAGGCCATGCGCTTGGGGAATCACCAGGGAAGACCACCTCGGGCAGTGGAGAGCAGTGCAAAGGCCCCAGGGTAGAAACAGGGAGGTCTGTCCAGAGAGTGTAGAGAGCTGGGGAGACATGAAAGATGAGGCCAAAGAAATGAGGTGGAGGCCATGATAAGGGGTTTGGATCTTATTTTAAATGGAAATGCCTTTGGAAGCCTTGGTGGGGGTTGGATACTCTCTCAACACGCTCTCCCCTCTCTCCCCAGCAATGGAAACCTTTGGAGGATTTTAGACAGAGAAGTGACATGATTTATGTTCTAAAAGGATCATTCTAGTCACTGAGATTGGAGGCAGAGAGATCAGGAAGGTGCTATTGCAACTCAGACGAGATGGTGGCTGGGATGAGCGGATGGTGTTGAAAGTTGCAGATGAACTTGGAAATGTGGAGGCAGAGCTACTGGACTTGCTGCTGCTGGCTTGAATGTTGGAGTAAGAGAAAGAGAAATCAGGAATGGCTCTACAGGTAAATTCTAGGAAGGCATAAGGGTGAAAACTGGGTCAGGTTAGGAGACGTACACAGGGGTATACGGGTGTGAACCTAGATAATAATGAATGACCAGGAAGACCTGGACTTCTGGGGAGAATGGAGAGAAAGGAAATGGGAGCCATGATAGAATTACCTGTGGAATTCTCTTAAAGGAATACAGTGGGCCTTGACTTACGAGTGTCCCGACTAACGAGTTTTTTGCGATACCAGCTGTCTCTCCGCGGATTTTTTGCATTGAGTTGATAGAGTAATTTGAGTTAACGAGCTCCTTAACGAGCTCGGTCTCAGAATGAATTAAACTCGTAAGTCAAGGCCTCACTGTATAGGGTTATGGGTTTAAGCCAGTGGTTCTCAATCTTGGCTGCACATTAGAATCACCTGGGAATCGCTTTGTTATGGGGTGGGGCCACAACATTGGTAACAAAGAAACAGAATTTCCAGAGGATGAGGCCCAGAAATCAGGATTTTAAAAAGATTCCCAGGGGATTCTAATGTGCAGCCAAGGTTGAGAACCACTGGTTTAAGCTGAAAGGATGGCGCCCCGGTGTGAACGCGCTCCCCTGCAGCAGCAAGTTGTAGAACAACCCAGGCACCAGACAACGGCCCCTTGGAGAGTCACTTTCTGGGTAAGTGGGAGCAGAAGCCCTTCACCTCCCCCCACCCACGCTCCCTCCCGTCAGTCAGTACCTGGAGTGCGTCTCCGGTCAATCAGGGAGTCCTTTGGTGTCATCGGCTCATCATCGAAGTCAAATTCTGTGGGCATGTGCGGCCTGGGACAGGTGGGCAAGGAGTGAAGGGTGAGGGTGGTGCTCCGCCCGGCCTGCCAGCTTTCTCTCCTGCTCTCTTCCCTCCCTCCGTTTTGCCTGCTCCCGAGTCCCACCTCCCCTCGCTATTCCCTCCTGGTCCTCACTTTTCCTCTTTCTCCTCTTGGGCCTCGGGCTCCTCGTCGGATCTCTCCTCTTCACTCTGAGCCTCGGGAGTGGGCGGCCGGCGGGGCAGGATCTCCGCCTGCAGCTCCAGGGTGCCTTGGGCGGCCAGCAGTTCATAGAGCCGCTGGATTTCGGAGGGGGGCGGCCTCCAGGACTGCCCATCGGCGGGCAGCTCCACCTCCTCATCGCTGCAGGGCACGCACCAGTCCTCGGAGTCAGCCTGGGCACGCTCCTCCCCCTCGGCGCCGGGGGCTTCTCCCGGCACCTCCTCGACCCCAGACCCCTCGCGCTCGGCCTCCTCCCGGCCTCCTTCCCCCTCTTCCTCGGCTCTACCGGCCGCAGCCGAAGGGCCTGCGGTGTCTCCCACGGCCAGAGCCTGGAGGCCGGAGGTCACCTCCCCTTCTTCGGACAGAGGCGCCGCCGTGGTGGCCACAATGTCTCCATGGCCCCGGACCAGGGACATAAGCCACTAAGGAAGGGACCCTGGGATGACAGGGGAGGCGGGAGTCCTCCGCTGGGGGCCCCGGTCCCGGGGGAGGGGCGTCCCTCAGCCTGGCTCTCC
>NW_005370731.1:399177-403759 GCF_000412655.1 Myotis brandtii
AGGTTCGCCCCCCGCGGGGCAGAGCTTGCGCACCCGGTGGCGGACCAACGTGAGGACCAACTGAGGCCGGAAGCGAGTTTCATGCAGGCTCCATTTATTGGTGTTTCAGACTCATGCAGCATCCGGCATACAAAAAGGGAGAATTAGTTTAATGTATCCTTTTTTTTTTGGTAGACTTTTAGGTTTTTTTTCTTTTTTCTTTTCTTTTTTTCAGAAAACAAAAAACCCGCTAACTCCAAACCGCGTTGTAGCTCGGTGTCTGCCTCCCTAGCGGAATGTCGCGTGCAACACACTTCCCTCCTCTTAGAAAATCATTATACGGCGCCCCGTCCCTCCCTCGCTCCTCGAGGCTGTAGCTTTGGTCCTATTTGGGGGTTCTTACGTTACGAAGCACGTGAGTCACCCCAGTCTTTGCCTTGAAGACACTGGCCGACTGGGTTTAAAAGCCCAGGTGGGGCAGGTCAGTCAATTAGGGCCGACCGGGGCGGGGCAATAGCTGCACCTCCCTCCTCCCGGGTGTTTGAACTGCGCTCACCTCGCCCGCACAAGTCCCCAAGGGAGCCCGGCCGGCCAGCTCTGCGACCCCGGGGCGCCCTGGAGGCATCCGGACCTGGGTCTTCCCGGCAGAGAACAGCCCTGGGCTACAGGGTCCTCTCCCGACATTGCTGCCCTTTCCCAGCCTGCTCTAAGTGCTGGAGTTTTTGCAGAATAATCAGTGACAGCAGAAAAACCAGAGGAGAGGATCCTTAGGGGAGGAAAGGATGCTGAGGGGAGATGAGGCAGGGAGAGGAACAGGGAAGAGGGTGTGGAGAGGGACGGAGAGATGATACAGGAGAGGAGGAAGAAAGGAATGGGGGAAGATGGCAAGACAATGAAAGTTGGGGGTGGAGACCAGGTTTGAAGTGCAGGTAATTTGGGAGGTTTGAAGAAGTGCAAGATGGGAGAAATGCAGGGAGGCTGAGAGTTTGGGAGATGTTGAGGGAGGTTTCCAGAAGTGCAGGGATAGAGAGGCTGAGAGGCTGGACTGGCTGCAGGCAGAAGTGCAGGGAGACTGGAAACAGTGCAGGGAGAAGGGAGGCCTACGGTTGGCAGAGGAGCCTGGCAAGATGCAGGGCCAGGAAAGCTGTAAACAAGGCTGCTCAGGCTCCCTTGGTCCCTATGGGTGCGGGCCTGGGCCATCGACTGGGCTCCCGGCAGGGGAGCAGGGGAGGATGGGCCCAAGACAGCTCCCAACAGGAAGAAAAGTCTTGGAATGCAGGGCAGAGCCCCTCACTTATACACTGTGGAAGAGGAGAGGGAGGGACAGACAGAGAAAGAGACAGTGGGTGGGGGTGGGGTGGGGGAGACAAGGAGAGACAAAGGACAAGTAGGGGAGACAGACAGGAGAGAGCAGGGTCAGGGGGTTAGTAAAGCTGCCCTTGCCAACCCTTCCATGCCTCCCAGCCTGTCCCAGACCCCCACTCACCGCCTAAGTTGATGACACAGGAGGCGATGATGATGAGGACCCCCCCGACCAGCGCCACGATGCTTAAGAGCTTCGCCACTCGACCCAGACGCTGGGCCCCATCCACATCCCCCTGCTGCAGACTGTTCCGGGACTGAGATTAGGGTGAGGAGTGGGGCATCATGGCCAGGTCAAGAGAAGCCAGCTCAGCACGGATCAGGTGAGAGAGCCATCCAGAGGAGACAGGCCAGCCCGTGGTTAGGGAGGAAGGAGAGATGGAGAGACAGAGGGAGGAGGGCATAGGTCAGCAAGGTTGTGCGAAACCTGTCTGGCCATCCCTCCCACCTGACGGGGTGGGGCAGTAGTGGCTTGGAGGGTGAAGCCCTGTACTTTGGAAGCGAGATCCATGCAGAGAGGGAAAGCCAGGCTATTCCTGGGGCTTTGTCCCAGTGCAGGTCGTGGGGAGCTGCAGCAGGCTGGGGCCAGGGTCTCGGGGGGGCTCACCATAACGGCATAAGCGAAGGCCACAATGTTGACAGGCCACATGGGGCAGAAGCAGGACAGGATGGCGAGGATGATGTAGTCGCGAGGTTTCTGGGTGCCCTCACCCCCCTCTACCCCAGATCCTGCTAGCTGGGAGCTGGGGTGGCGGCTCAGGCTACCTCGGGGAGATCCTGGATGCCCACTGTGAGCCCTTCCTACTCGGTCCTCCTCAACCAGCTGCTGCAGCACCCGGGGAGGAGCCCCATTGGCTGGGGGGGCTTTTGTTGAGGGTGATGAGTGAGGCTGGGGGGCCGGACCCTCGTCCCCATCGCCAGCCTGCAGGGGAACGACTGCCCCGTTCTCCTGCTTGTCCTCCACACTCTCAGTCAAGAACTCAGGGGTGGGGTCCTCCTGGGTAGGGGGCTCTGGCTGCAGGGCTGGCTTGGGAGTGGGCTGGGAACCTGACTGGAGGTCCCGCTGGGGTGTGGGCTGTGAGGCTGGCTCACGCGGGCCCGCAGATTCCAGGTCCGACCCCTGGTCTGCAGTGGCCTCTTTGCTCATTTCTGGCTTGGATGCTGGCTCTTGGCATACTTCTTTGGGCCTGGAGTGGGCTTGTGGTTCCCCTCCTGGGCTTGAGCTAAGGTCTTTGGCCTGGGCTGTGTCGGGGGCCCCTGTTGGGGTCTCTGTGTTTTCTGGAGCTAGCCCAGCCTTGGGCTCTGAGTCCACAGGGTCCACAGTGATGTCTGGACCTGGCTGCAGGGCCTCGGGCTCATCCGGGACCCCAGCTGGGGCCTGGAGAGGGCCAGTTCCAGCCTCAGAATGGCCAGGCCCTTCTCCCTGGGTCTGGGGACCCTCCTCTATCCCCTTTATCTCAGAGGCTTCAGAGCTGCTGGCTGCCATCTTGTGATGGGAGAGAGGAGAGGGCCTCTGTGGGGAGGACGGAGCAGCAGAGACAGCAGCAAATCCTGGAAGAGGAGGAGATGAGCTCGGTGTGAGGAGGAAAGAGGCAGCTCTCAGCACTGCAGCCTAAGAGGGTTGTGCTCCTGTCTCGGGGCCAGCCCTGGGCTGCCTCTGGGGAGAGGAAGAAAAGTTGGGGTTTCCTTTGCCTTGGGGTGGGACGTCTCTGGGGAGGAGTGCTCCGCTCAAATTCTTCTGCTTGGAGAGCCCTGGGAAGGTTAACCCTTTGTAAGCGGGACCCTCCCCATGGTCTTTTCCTGGGCACCCCCAACAAGATCCAGCCTCCCAGGTCCTAGCAGATGCCCCAGCACCTCAAAACCAAGCTCTGCAGACACCCATACACTCCGACAGGCAGACTAGGCAGAGGCCCGCACTCACATTCCACTCCCGCGTCCTCCCCTACTTGGGCGCCAGTGGGTGCGGTTTTCTTGTTGCGTGTTTGGGGCGCAGATGCCCCCGCTCCTCCCTGAGGGTCCTGGGCCTCTCCTCTGAGCCCCTTCTCAGCCCCTCTCCCAGGGATTCCCTTGTCCCCGGGGTGCCCCCGGCGCCTCCTTCCTTTGGCTTGGCGCGCCTTGCACCACCAGCCAAGAGGCCATGCGCCCGTATTCCTGTGCGGTACAGCCCTCCCCGGCCTCTGCAGTCTGTCCACTCCTACCCGCAGCCTCAGTCCATCCGTCTCACCTCAACGCCGGCCTCCAGACTGCTCCCGCCGCTGCCGCCGCTGTTGCAGCAGCCGCAGCCCGGGAGGGAGCGAGTCAGCGAGCGAGCGAGGGAGGGAGGCGGCGGGTCTTCCCTCCGCTCTGCTCATCCCCTCCTCTCAGGTCGCTCTGCTCTTCCCCTCCTCTCCCGTCCCCTCCCCTGCGCTCGGCTCGGCTGCCGCACGCGCTGCCCCCGCCCCTCCAGGCCCGCCCAAGGGAGCCACGCGTGCCAGGCCCGTGTTACCCAGGCAACCGGCTGGGGGACCACTCGCGCCAGCTCCCTGCTCCTTCCCACGCGCACCTCCTGGGGGTATCCCCTTCCCAAGTCCCGGGCCCCTCCCGCCAACGGTCACCGGGGTTCCTGGCAGAGGCAGGGGGTTGGGTGAAACGGAGAGGGATCAGCGAAGAGAGGCAGGTCCAGGGTGAGAGGCAATACTGGGTGGACGCACCCCTCCGAGCGTAAAGAGGGGAAGGGAGATGAGGCAAAACTGGGGGAGGCTGCAGGGTGGGGTTTCAAGAGAAGGGAGTCTGCAGAGTCCCTCTACCACAAAGCAGCCGCAGAAATTGGTACTGGAAGGCTCAAGGGTCCCTGGAAAGGAAAGCCAGGCCTGGGAGGGAATTACCAGGGGGCAGGGCAGGGGCTGCAGGGGTGTCTGGAACAGGAGGAAGGGGCTGGGGCAGAGTCCCAGTGAAGACAGGGTGGACCATGGCAAGAATGAAAGGGGCAAGTGCAGTTTTTCTTCTCAACCTCACTGCTCGGAGTCCTAGGGTGCAGACTTCCCAACCTTTCTGCAGCTACATCATCGGCCATCTCCTCAGGGCCTTAGGGATGTGTTAGTATTTGGCTGGGTTCTAGGAACTGTTTGGGTTTCTAACCCAAGCCTCTTCAAACCTGCAATAGCTGGCTACTCTGGGCCTGTCCAGATTGGGTACCCCCCACTCCCACCTCTGGGAGGGAGGAGCCAGAGCTGCAGAAGGCAGGACAAGGCAGCAACCCAGA
>NW_005370731.1:403986-405644 GCF_000412655.1 Myotis brandtii
ACTGAGGAAGGCATGAGGGGGGGGGGGGGGGCGGGGGGCGGGCAGGGACTTTGGTGAGAGCAATTCATTCAAGCCAGAGCCAAGTTTTTATTTAAAATTTATTGTAATGGGATCCACGCCAAGAGGAGGGGGTGAAGGGTAGGGAACATGCAGGGAACACAGGAACACGATGACATGGCCAGGGCCACAGCTTCTATCTTGGGGGAGAGGGATGAAAAGGCCGGGGCTGGAGCTGGGGTGGAAGAGGAAAGGGGGAGACACTGCAGCTGCCTTCCTCCACCCCCAGGCAGCACCTCTAGTCCCTGGACCTCCCCATTTACCCTGGCCTCCTCAAGTTCCATTTCTTGTCCTGCCTCCGGCCCAAGTAGCTCCTTTTGCTCCCCTTGACTTGTTCTCCCCTGACAGAGTCTTAAGGAGTATGCTTAGGGCTGACCCTAAACAACCCTGCCTTACGAAGGCACAAACCTTTGCCTTCCCTGCTTCTGCCCCTTCTCAAATCTCACCTTTCCCCTCTCTAGGACAGAATCTTTGATTCCCCTCCTTTCTCTCCTCCCTCCCCCTGGAAAAAAAAAAAGCACCAACTCCCCAGGGAGGGGCAGCAGACAGTAGGGGGGGACTGGAAGGAGCGCAAGGACCACCAAGGGAGGAGGCTCACAAATCCCTGGAAGGGCAGGGCAGGGGGTTACAGAGAGGAGAGGGGTGAAGGCAGTGGCCGCTCCTGTCCTCTGCCATCCCTGCCCACTGTCCAGGGGGCTTGAACACAACCAAGGGGACAGGTGTGTGTGGGGGCAGGTCTGATAGGGAGAAGAGGAGCAGGAGAAACAAATCGTTAAAACCTAGTGAATTCCCCTAAGAAAACATTTCTTCCGCCTTTCCTTCAGGAGGCTCCTTGGGTGGTGGGGGAAGCAGTGAGGAGTTGATGGGAAGAGAGGAGGGGGAAAGGATACCAAGGGACTTTCCTCCATTCTCCCCCCTCCCCCTCCCCAACTAGGAGTTCACCAAGGCTGGGAGGGAAGTGGCTGAGAGCTCACAGGCACCCCCTCGGCCCCAGAGAGGGAGCCCACAGCTGTGGGAGGGGCTGCCACTGATGCAGCTGCTGCTGCCGCTGCCGCTGCCGCCGCCGCCGCTGCCATTGGACAGACCTCACCGGTACCTGCATGGTGAAAAACATCAGATCACAGCGCCATCTGAATGGCAAGAGCCTTGCCCCTGGCCCCAGACTCCCTCCCCTGGGACACAGCCGTTGCTCACTTCCTGTTTGGTCCCCAGAGGCTTCGGCCTGCATCCTTACCCAGTTCTCCTGAAGGGCCCTCTCTGTTCCCAGAAGTCTCCCTAACCTGAGTGATAGATGGACATCCCTGGCCTTCCTGAGATCCCCTACTGGGCCCCTTGAGCCCCCTTGTCCCACACACACCATCTCCCCCAAGCCATGTCCCACGCCTTGCCTGGTGGGTGCGGGGGTCCCCCTCAGCAGGTGGGCTGTGGCTGGGGGGCATCTCCCGGGACAGGGGGGGTGGCCCCCCCTAGATGGGTCTGCATGTGGCCGGCCAGCTGGGCAGGGGTCTTGCAGTGCACGCTGCACAGCTTGCACAGGATGCGGTCAGCCCGCGGGGCCTGGAGCCCATGGTCCTTCACCGCGTGGATGCGCAGGTATGCTG
>NW_005370731.1:405691-407969 GCF_000412655.1 Myotis brandtii
GTCAGCCAGGTGGAGACCCCAGAGACGGGGTTATTCTCCTAGGCTGGGGACACTCTCCTCAGATGGCCCTGTCCTCCTCCCACATCCTTGGTAACCTGGGGCCAACTACTCTGCTGGGGCTGGTAGGTCGCAGCCCCACCCTGAGCTTTGGACCTAGTTGAGTAGTGTCCGCTCCTTGGCATTGGTACCCAGAACCCATCCTCTGTGGCTGAGGGATCTCTCCTGGGGTGACAGGCCACTGATTCCTAGCCACTTGAAGGGTTGACCCTCAGTAGAGACGGCTGTGTCCCCTCCCTCCAGTGCCCCATATAGTCTCAGCCCAGTTATTCGGTGAATAAGCAAGTCTTTTTAAAAGCAGCTTTCTCTGCTACTGGGGCAGGGTGCATGCTTGTTAAACTCCTGCCAAAGTACTCCACTTGTCGCAGGAGCCGAAGATGAGAAACTGTGGCTGCACAGCTGAAACCTTGTCTCTCAACCCTTGGGCACTCTTGACCATTCCTTCCCCAAAATAGCCACGTCCCATTCCCATCCTCCCCACGCACACCCAGAAGTTGACTCTTTCTAGTAGATCATCTCTTCCAGCCATGACCTCTTAGAACTTAATGATGTTCAGTGGGCCCAAAGTTGCTTCATTTGCTTCCTAGCGGGCTCTAGATGCCACGAGCTCTCAGTTACAGCACCTTTAACTCACATCTGCGAAAGGGCCTCTGGCTCTGTCCCCACCCATTGTCCCTGGCCCTCCCAGCATCCCTCAGCATGTACCTTTGTTGCAGAGCTCACAGACATGGTGAGGGCCCTGGCTGTGCACCTTCATGTGGTCCGAAATATAAGCCGAGCTCAGCATCTTGCCACATACGTGACATGGCACCTTCTCTTCATGTCGTACTGTGTGCGCCCTCAGTCGATCCTTCGTAGCAAAAGCTGCCTCACATTTCTGGGGAAGGGGGAGGGGTGTGGGGGGTGTCAGGAGAGTTAAAGCTTCAGGGAGTGGGGAGAGGGGAACAAGAGGTTAAAGGAATCAGAGCCTTGGGGATCTTTGATCTGTAGGAAATGGGAGTGAGACGATGAGGCCTTGAAGAAGGGATGAGAAAATGGAGTGAAAAAGCAAAAAGAGAGAAAAAGGGGGTCTGAGAGGCTGAACTCAGACAACTACAATGAGGATCAAAATCATGAAAACCAAGACAGGAAGAGGGCCTCCTACCTCGCATTTGAAGGGCCGTTCTGTTGAGTGCACTTGTCTGACGTGACTGTTGAGGTGATCCGGCCTGGGGACACGTTGGGGATGGGGTTAGGCCCTGTGCTGTAGAGACGCCCCCACATCTGCCTAACCTAGTACAAGAGACCTTTCCCAGGTCCCTGCATTTCCTCCCAAGCCCGGGGCATCAGAGTCCTAGTCGGGCAGGAAACCCCTCCCCTGGAGCAGGGCTGCCTTGTCCACGCCACGCTTTCCAACAATCCTAAGACCCACCCCCTTTGCTAAGTACCACCCCCTGCTCCCTGGTAACCCAGAGAGGCTCTTCTCCCTCCTCCCTGGGAGTGGCTCTCAGTCCCCATCCTCAGAAACCTCCTCCCTCCCCACCAGCCAAGGCCAGGCCACCTCCATCGCAGTCCCTCCCTCCCCACGGCCTAGAGAGCGGCCAAGGCCTGGGCCCCGTGCACACCGGGCCCCGTGCACACCGGGAGAAGCTCTTGCCACAGTGGGAGCAGTTGTAGGGCTTGTGCACAGCGCCGTCATGTGAGCGCACGTGGTAGCTCATGCGGTCCTTGCGCTTGAAGCGCTGTTGGCACACAGGGCACTGGTAGGGCTTCTCGTCGGAGTGCGACAGCTTGTGTCGGTTCAGATGGTAGACGTCGCGGAAGGCCTTGCCGCACATCTCACAGGCGTGGTTCTTCCGGATGCGCTTTCCCGAGGCGGTCGTGGTCACTACACCACCGGCTGCCACTGCAGCCGCTCCACCGCCTGCACCCGCTTCTCCCCCTCCTCCGCCGGCTCCGCTCAGCTGGGGCACGCTCAGGAGGCTCAGGGGCACCATAGTGGGCATCTTCATAGCACCCGAAGGCACCCGGCCGGCCTTGGCTCCCGTGTGGATGGCCTCGTGCCTCCGGAGGTTGTAGCCGTTCTTGAACTCCTTGGCGCACAGGGCGCAGATGTAGGGCCCCTTGCTCTTTGTCTTCTTCTCCAAGGCAGATGCAACCGAGGCCACGGCGACCGTCGAGGTTGGGGATACGACGGCGGTGGCCGCGGCTGCGGCGATGGTGGCGGCAGAAACAGGGGGCG
>NW_005370731.1:408207-408427 GCF_000412655.1 Myotis brandtii
CCGGCACTGCCGGCCCCTACTCACCTGGAATGGACTCTGGGCGCAGCCCTGGGAGGCAAAGAAGCGGGACTGGAGCTCAGCCCCGACCTGCAGGGGGTTCTGGGCGTGACCCTGAGGTGGCGGGAAGGAGTTCATGAGGCCGCCCACCCCCCGGGAGTCCAGGCCCAGCACGGGGAAGGGGGGGGCCAGCAGCGTGCAAGGGAACACGGGGAACATGGCC
>NW_005370731.1:409226-425556 GCF_000412655.1 Myotis brandtii
GGGAGGAGGGAGGGCAGGAGCCGCCCAGCAGCCGGAGTCGTCCCCAGCGCGAGACCCCTGAGACGGCCGCTGATTGGCTGGTGACGGCGCAGGTGGTGGGCGCGCGGGAGACGGTGGCTTCTCTCCCCCCACTTAAAAGATTTTACCCCCCCTCCGCCGGCTGTGGCCGTTATTTCGCGCGCACGCGCACAAAACCGCTGTCGAGGAGCGGGCGGAAAGGGGAGCGCGCGCCAGGGGCACGGATAGGGCGGAGCTCAACTCAAAGCGCGCGCCCGCCTAACGGTTGTTGTCCTCAGGCTTTGGCTTCAGCTTTTTGTTTCCAACGGGCCACCGTCCCTTCCCGCTCCAGTAGTTTACTCACAAACCTGTGCTGCTGCATGTTTTCCCAAAGATGGCGCCCCAGAAAGTTACAGCGGAGCTTGTGGCCGTCCCAAGGGCAACTATACCCCGGCCCCACCCCCATAGCCTCAAGAACCAGGCTGAAGCAACGGAGTTAAAATTGTATTTATACAAGAAACGGTTATACAACGACTGGAAAGAAAAAAAAAAGGCAAAGTGACGAGAGGAGATGGCAGTCAGGAGGGGCTGCCATACTGGCCCGCGGCGAGACCCAAGATGTTCGCCTGCAACAGGAGGGAAGGGGAACAGCGTCAGAGCTGGGGCAGGGCACAGGGGCAGGGCACAGGCCGGGAGAGGCGCGGGGCCAAGCCTCGGGCTCACCTTCAGGAAAGACTCCAGCTGCTTTCCTGACATGACCTTCACACGTTCCAAGTCCTCCACCTGGCAGGACAACAGCCATGGGCAAGCGGCCTAGGGGTACCAGGCTCTTTCCCCCTCAATCACCCAACTCCATCCAGTGCTGCCCTCCCTGGGCCGTTACCTGGCTGAAGGGGCCATGGAGCTCCCTCCAGCCCACGATGAGCTGGGCCTTCTTCTGGCCAATGCGCTGCAGGCTGCGCAGGTCCCGGGCTGAGCCCTCGTTCAGCATGTCTAGTATTTTTTGGCGCCCACGGGCCAGTAGCTCTGGGCTGATCTGTAGCTCCCAGCAGTCCTCAGCCTTTTCCTTGGACTCGGGGGCATCCAGGCCCTCCAACTGTGAGGCAGGGAGAGGTGAATGACAAAAACAGCAGAGTTTGCTGCTCAGCCCACTGCAGGCTTCGGATGCCTCTGCCAAGGATAGCAACCTAACAGCAACTGCCTTCCCCGCCCTCTCCAGCCTCTTTCCCTCCTGTCAATTGTCTGACCAAAAACTTTTCCCTCTGGTCACTCATCTTACTCTCATTTTATCCAACTTGTGAAAGAATGGTTAATGGAATTGCTGTGAAGGTCAAATGAGTTCTCGAACATAAAGCACATAGTAAGCTCTTAAATCTGGCCCCTCATTTCTAAAAAAGAATCAGCTCTTTTCACCCCCAGGAAAGCACATCGGAGAAGGTACTCAGTAAGTGGCACCTGGGGCTGCCGTACTGGCCCGCGGCGAGACCCAAGATGTTCGCCTGCAACAGGAGGGAAGGGGAACAGCGTCAGAGCCGGGGCAGGGCACAGGCCGGGAGAGGCGCGGGGCCAAGCCTCGGGCTCACCTTCAGGAAAGACTCCAGCTGCTTTCCTGACATGACCTTCACACGTTCCAAGTCCTCCACCTGGCAGGACAACAGCCATGGGCAAGCGGCCTAGGGGTACCAGGCTCTTTCCCCCTCAATCACCCAACTCCATCCAGTGCTGCCCTCCCTGGGCCGTTACCTGGCTGAAGGGGCCATGGAGCTCCCTCCAGCCCACGATGAGCTGGGCCTTCTTCTGGCCAATGCGCTGCAGGCTGCGCAGGTCCCGGGCTGAGCCCTCGTTCAGCATGTCTAGTATTTTTTGGCGCCCACGGGCCAGTAGCTCTGGGCTGATCTGTAGCTCCCAGCAGTCCTCAGCCTTTTCCTTGGACTCGGGGGCATCCAGGCCCTCCAACTGTGAGGCAGGGAGAGGTGAATGACAAAAACAGCAGAGTTTGCTGCTCAGCCCACTGCAGGCTTCGGATGCCTCTGCCAAGGATAGCAACCTAACAGCAACTGCCTTCCCCGCCCTCTCCAGCCTCTTTCCCTCCTGTCAATTGTCTGACCAAAAACTTTTCCCTCTGGTCACTCATCTTACTCTCATTTTATCCAACTTGTGAAAGAATGGTTAATGGAATTGCTGTGAAGGTCAAATGAGTTCTCGAACATAAAGCACATAGTAAGCTCTTAAATCTGGCCCCTCATTTCTAAAAAAGAATCAGCTCTTTTCACCCCCAGGAAAGCACATTGGAGAAGGTACTCAGTAAGTGGCACCTCCCCAACCATCTCAGTTTTTAGGTAGTTCTTTCACTGTTGTTTCATTTCTCCAGTGTTGAGGTCATGTTTCCCTACATGGGCTCGTAAGTTTGTAGAGGGCAGGACCAAGGCTACATACATACCATACTAGTTAAGTAGTTACTGAGTGTGAGAGCTTTCAGGAAGAAAGGTAAGTAACAAATAATAGAAAACCACTCTGCTAAGTACAGTATAACACTACACTTCATCCTAAATGCCCTGTGAGTTACTTCTGTATTTAGACCACAAGCAACTTGGAAGAGTTGTAAATAGCTGATAAATATTCTGACAGGTCATGTGATCCCATGGTCATTGCTCTCCCACTACAGGTTACTAACCCTTACTTCTAGGCTCTAAGTATAGCCTAAGCCTCCAGCTACTCTGACCTTTCTCTTGCGGCTTTTCTTCTTCAGGATATGGATGTTAGCATTTGGGGATTCTGCTTGCTCCTGAACTGAAAGAAAAGAACTGGAGTCATTACAGAAGCTACTTTTCACCCTCCCTGATAGCCACTTGGTTCTCCCATTTCTGATTCCCCAGTTCCCCTCCACCCCAAGTTAACCTCTTCTTTTGTTGTGTTTCCACATGACCTTTCTTATACCAGTATTTGAAAGTAATCTCAGTTGGTCTTGTATGATAATCCATCATGCATTTGTCAGTCTACCCCATTGTACTAAATGCCTGAGAGCAGAGAATCAGATCTATTTCAGATCCTCCTCACCCATCCCAGGGGCTCGCATATTGTGGGAAGACATGAGTGACATAAGGACTACTGCTCCTAACCCTCCTCCCTCCTGAGATCTGTTATCTGTGCCCTTCTGGCTGGCCCCCAGAGCCAAACTTACTCAACTGTAGGGGAATCACCACAGCCTTTTTGAGGGGCTTAGCCACTGTGACTGTGCGGCGGGCAAGAGGTCGGAGCATTGTGGGAGAGCAATTCTCTTTCTCTTTTGGGTCCACAGTTTCCTGGGCCCGCACCTTGGCTTCCAGTTCTTTTTGCTTCAACTTAAGCCTCTGTTGGGAAAGGATAAGGGAGAGATGTGACCCAGAACCAATTTTAGGGCAACTTGAAGGAGAGTGGATTAGGAAAGTAAGTATGCAGGGCTCCAAGGCCCTAGAGCAGCGGTCACCAACCAGTGGTCTGCGGACCACTGGTGGTCCGTCAGGTCTGAAAGGTTGGCGACTGCTGCCCTAAAGGGCAGGGTAAAGGCCAATGGAAGCTACCAGGAGACAATTGGAGCCCAATATAACTAAGGGCTTTCTAATGATTAGGGCTGCTCAGAGATGGAACAAGCCTCTTTTTGAAATACTAAAAGGACTATTCAAGCAGAGTGCTAACTTAATTTGATAATTAGGTTTTCCAAAATGGCAACATCTTACATTTGTTCCTTTTATTTTTAAAAAAATATGTATCTTGATTGATTTGAGAGAGGAAGGGAAAGGGAGAAAAACATTAATGATGAGAGAGAATCATTGATTGGCTGCCTCCTGCATGCCCCCTACTGGGGATCGAAACTGCAACCCGGGCATGTGTCCTTGACCGGACTTGAACCTGGGACCCTTCAGTCCGCAGGCAGAAGCTCTTTTCACTGAGCCAAACCAGTTAGGGCCATTTGATCCTTTAACTTGTAATCCCCTCCCCCCCATCTGATCTCAATTATTTTTCAAAGTTAAGCCATGTTAAGGACATTCAAACAGAAGCTGAAAAACTGAAGGACTCCAGAGGTGGGTGAAAACTGGATGCTGGTCTAGCCTTTCAGTGAGTGTCCTTCCTTATCTGAAGATCCTGATTGCTTCTCAAGGGAAACAGGGACCCCAGCCCCCACCTTTCTAACACTTACTTCAATCTCCAAATCCTTCTCCTCCACTGTCTTCATGAGCACCATTCGCTCTCGCTTCGGGGTGCTCAGCAGAGGGGTCCCCTGGGTTCCCCGGGAGCCCAGCAGACGGTCCAAGCTCAGGAGGTGCTCTAGCATGGCTGGGTCCATGCTACTTAGCTTCTGTAGGGAGCTGAGCAGACAAAGAGGTTACTCCCCACCTACTTCTCTCATCACCCTCTCCAGCAGCAGGATTCTCCTCATTGTGCCTTAACTTGGTGTTCTATTTGGTTCCAGAACTCTGGTGTTAACTTGTTGGTTAACTGAGCAAATCATCCAAACTCTCTGGGTGCAGTATGGAGATTGATCACTATCTCTCAGGGATACCAGATCAGATGAGAACAAGCTTTTTTTAAAAAAAATAGTTTTATTGATTTCAGAGAGGGGAAGGGAGAGAGATAGAAACATCAATGATGAAAAAAAAAGAAAAAGGAAATATCAATGATGAGAAAGAATCATTGATTGCCTGCTTCCTGCACGCCCCATCCTGGGGAACCAAGTCCACAACTTGGGCATGTGCCTTGACCAGGAATTGAACTATGACCTCCTGGCTCAGAGGTCAGTTTTCAACCACTGAGCCACACCAGCTGGGTGAGAACAAGCTTTTAATGAACACAGGAATTCGGAGTCTATGTGCCTATCCATGTGGAGGAGCAGTCAGGGAAGCTTCAGAGGACGTCATCTCCAACAGGGCTTTGAAAGCCACTGAAGACCTCGCATGTCAAGGCTTTCCCGAGGGCAGTAGGAAAGGCCTATTCAAGTACAGTCCTGAGCATAATAACGCCTAACATCTGTCCCTTCTGTCTGAATTTTTCCCCTCACATCTGACCTCAATTATCATTCAAAGTGAATTTGATGCCACTTCTCTCACGATGCCCAACTTGATTGTGCATCTTCTTTCCTACACTGAACTAGCTCCTCAAAGACAGGGATTGCCCTGTTCTGTGTGTACAATTACTTAGGAAGAACAGGATCAGAAGATATGGATGAACGCTAGAAGTCATTCCTTCCTTCCTAGCTCTTACAGAACAAGCAACTTCTCCATCCTTACTATACTCTGTACTACCTATCTTGCATCACATGCTGATATTCCCGTCTTATTTCCCCTACTAAAACGTGAGCCCTCTGAGGTCAGGGTCTGACTAGGTCTGATGTATCCCATCTTTGAGCTCACCCTCAGAATTCGATTCTGGGCCAAAGAGCCGCATGTGGCTCGAGAGCCGCAGTTTGCCGACCACTGGGCTAGGGGAAGCACATTTTTATGTATGTCATCCTTCCTCAGCTACAATAGCCCCCTGGGGCACTAATCCTTGGTCTCCTTACTTCGCCTCTGTTCAGTACACAGTTTAGAGGGGGCTCGGTAGAAACAGCAATATTAAAACTGCGACTGACTCCTTGGAGTTAGGGGGGCAGGTGGCGAGACACAGAAAGCAAGACCCACTAAACAGAGGTGACCTGAGGGTTAGTGCATACTGGCCCACAAGGGTATCAGAACTGGGGGGTGGGCACACCCACAGAAGAGACTCAGTTTAGAGAGGCTTTGTTTGGATTGAGGGTAGAAGCAGAGGAATGCTATGACACAACCGGCTCCTCGGAGAGTCATGAAGAGACTGAGAGGTCTCAGCCAGACATAGCTCTTCATCTCTGTCTCCTTTGCTTTGCTCTAATCCTCTGGACCTGAAAGACCTGAGCCAGAAGCAAAAGTACTTGTCCTTGAAACAGCTGCCCCAAAATATGATGTTTTTGCGGAAAGGGAGGGGACTAGGTGCTCAAGTAGGAAGCCTCTGGAGGACCCCAGGCAGCAGCACCAAGGAACAGGTTCACAGATCAAGGATCTGATGGGCTCAACTCACTGCTGCTCTGCACCCAACCCAGACACAACAGGAAAGGGAATATGCCCAAGGTCTCTCCCCATCTGCTCACCTGAATTTCTGAGAAGCAGAGGCTGGAGGCGCAAGGGGCTCAGGATTCCCAATCTCTTCTTCCTCAGGGCCTCGGGCTCTCTTTGCCTCTGGAGGGCCTACCAGTTCTTTCTGAGACAGTTTAACAGGTGCCAAGACTAGAAAAAATGGGGTGTGTGTGTGTGGGGGGCTATGTCAGCCTCTGTGCTACCGCTTGGTGGATTTAGCAAACTCCCAATTGTCCAGACCGGCCTTTCCACTCCTGCCAACCCCTGTCCTTACCATGAAGCTGTAGGCTCTCATTGGTAAAAGGTCGGTTGATCACCTCCTTGGACCTGGCAGCAAAATTGAGTGCAGAGACTGTGTCTAGGTAGAAGCATCTCTCGGGGGCAATGTTGGCAATAAGGATGCTGTGGGCTGAGCCACCCAGAGAGTCCTGAGGGATGGGGATCGGGCAGGATGGACTGGTCAGAAGGCCCCATGTTTCCATTCCTTGACTGCTGTTTCCCAAAACCTCCAGGAGGCCCAAGACCCTCTTCTCCAGCCCCTTTGCCCTGATATGGGTGGCCTGACCTGCAATAGGCGGGTGAGCTTGCTGTCCCGGTAAGGCACACGGGGGAGGCCCTGGTTCAGCGCATCCACCACCTTGCCCAATACAAAGAGCGAGGAGTTGATGGCTCCACTCTCCTTCAGCCTCAGGCCTTTGTTGCCTGTACGCCGGTTATCCTCTGAGCCAGCCAAATCAATCAGATAGAGTTTCCCCTCCCGCTGACGAAACGGGGCCAAGCGTTCCCGCTGGTCCACCTGGGGGAAGAACAAGGGCCCCAGGGTTAGCTCAGGCCGAAGGGGGTTCCCAGGTCCTCACCCATCAGTGGGCCTCACCTTAACCAGGAGCACAGCATGACTGCGGGAGGAGCGCTGGTTGAGCCGAGTGGGTCCTACAGTCCGATTTCGACTGGCTGGTAGGAAGTGCTGCTCAAAATCAGCAAAGCTAGTGATGGGCTTCTGCGTGAGGCCTGGAATCAGTATGTTTCCTCGACAGTCTTCTCGGATCACCAGGTCTCCGGATGCAGGGTTCAAGAGGTCTAATACCTGTCGGGGCAGTGAAAGATAGGGCCAATTTTCTAGAAACACACTTACTTTCTGGGGATCAGTCTCCTTTTCTCTGCAGGATTCTCAAAGTTGTACCATCTGTGACCCCAACCTCTCTCTCTCCAGGTTTTAAGTCCTTGATACAGCAGAACTTATGTTCTAGAACTAAGTCTTACTTTGACCCTTTGTCTCTCTCCTCCCCAACCAGAGCAGGGCCTCACCTTTTCCTGGTAGATCTCTAAGTAGGACATAGTGACAGAGAGGGCCCATGGCCGGCCCTCAGCGCCCTCCTCCCTTGTGAGCTGTAGGAGGTCCATGAGAGCCCGGGGAATCACTCCAGGTTGCTCTGGGCTGCCCAGCATTGTGTGCGTCTTCCCTGGGAAAAGAATGGAGAGAGCTGTGAGATTTTCCTCCCCACTCCGAAGCCCTTTCTAACCCATAGCTGTTCCTTATCTGGCTCCCTCACCTGCCCCTGTGGGCCCATAGGCAAGCACACTGGCATTCTGCCCTTCCAGCAAATGCCTTAGGATGGGCTGCACTGATCCTGCATAGATGTCCTGCTGAGAACTCCCCTCTCCATAGAAGGCATCAAACCTGCAGGCAGGAAGAAAGGAGGGAATTAATGGACCGTTACAATTTCACCCAGACCTAGAGGGTAATACTGGCCTCAGATTTAAAACAGTCCATCCCTTTCTTACAAAAAGACCCTCGAAAGCACCAACTGAACACCTGTTCCATCCCATTCCTAACTGATGTTAGGAATACAGAGATGAATCTGATGCCTCTGTTCTTGGGAGTTCTGCAGTCTGGTGAGATACACACACACACACACACACACACACACACACACACACACACACAAAAGCCAGATAGTAAATATAGACTTTGTGGGCCATATGGTTCCTTTCACAAGTACTCTATCCTGTCATTGGAAAACAGCTTTAGACAATCCTATATAATAAAAGCCTAATATGCAAATCGACCGAATGCCAGGCCAGCCAAGGCAGGTGCCAGCGGGCAGAGAGGCGACCAGCAGGGGTGGCGGGGCGACCAGGGGGTGGGTCCGGCCCGACCCCTGATCGGCCCCCAACAGGAGGAGCTGAAGTGGGGAGCACGGCAGGCAGCAGCTCAGCTGAAGTTGCAGCGGTGACAGCGGCAGCGGTGCCTACACCACAGCCTCCCAAGCCCCAAGTCCTGGCGGGAGGCAGCAGCAGGGAGCCCTGGCAGGCCTAGCCACCACACCTCCATCCCCTCAACTGCTGTGGCCATGTCTGGGGACTGCCAGCCATGGTCGCGCCGCGCGGTCCCCAAGAAGAGCTGCTGCCGCTGGCTGGCCCGCCCCAGGTCCCAGTGGTTTGGGGACTGGGAGGAAGGGGAGGATGAGGTGGTGATGCCCAAGGCCAGCACCGCAGGCAGGGGAGTCCAGCCGGGGGCTGGGCATGGGGGCCAGGCAAGCGGTGCCCCAGGAACTGGGCTTGAACCCCACCCGCCGCTGCCCATTGCCATGGAAACTGCATCCACAGGTAGGACAGGCGGGCGCCGCAGCCCCGTAAATAGCGCGTTGGGACCCAGGTCCCCAGACTGCCCCCTTCCTGCAGCGCAACTCTGCACCTTCCTCGCACTCCTCACCTTCAGCACCTATCTCCCCCCAGGCCCCCCACACACTCCATGCCTGTGCCCGAATTTCGTGTGCCGGGCCTCTAGTCTGTGTGTGTGTGTGTGTGTGTGTGTGTGTGTGTGTGTATATATAAAACATATATAAAAGGTTAATATGCTAAGTGTCCGACTGTTCGACCAGTAGCTCTGATGCACACTGACCACCAGGGGGCAAACACTCAACACACAGGCATGGAAACATGGAACAGACTGATGAATCTCAGAGGGAAGGGGGGAGGGAGGGTGGGAAGAGATTAACCAAAGATCTTATATGCACACTAGATCTTATATCCATACTAGGGTCCCTCGGCCTGGCCTGCGCTCTCTTACAATCCGGGACCCCTCGGGGGATATCGGACTGCCAGTTTTGACCTGATCCCTGCAGGCCAGGCTGAGGGACCCCACCGGTGCACGAATCCATGCACCGGGCCTCTAGTATGTAAATAAATGAGCATGGCTATGTCCCGATTAAGTTTTATTATAAAGACTCCTGGTCAAACTCCTACAGGCTATAATTTGTCACCCTCTGGCCTAGGATGACAGGGCAAGGAGTCTGAACTTTAAATCTCTGACACTACCCAGCTACAGCCTGGGTTAGTTGTCTGGTTTATGTTCCCCCAACCATTCCCACACCTCCCCCAGATCCTACTTGGGGATCTCCTGCTTACCTTTGTTGCTCAGTCCCTACTTTGTGCCTATTTCCCCCACAAAACTGTGAACAGTATTATATGTCTGATTCAGCTCCCAGTCTTTCCCCACAGTATAGAATCCTTCAGAGCACCCATCACAATGGGCACCTGTGAACATTTCCTGAATGAACAAATGAAGATGTGGGGAACAAAGCAGTGCTAAGGAAGGAGCAAGAATACTGAGGAAGCAGCTCTGAGAAACTATGTGGGTAAGTGAGAACGTGAGCAGACCTAGGAGAGGGATGGGAAAAAAGAATGCCTGAACCTTACTGGTATTTGAGAGTCTCCTGGTGGTTCCTCCAGTTGGCAATCTCTAGAGAATAGCTGTCCAGGCCCCGTACACAGGGGGTATCATTTGCTCCAGATGTGCCATCTACAAATGGCCTCAGTCGCACAGCCACCCTTACTCGAGCTGGAGGCGGGCGCCGGACAGCTCCCACCTTGCTTAGCCGACAGCGACCAGCTCCTGGAGGAGAGAAGATAAGTTTTAGCATGAAGTAGGGTGTTGCACAGAGGAAGTAGGGACCAGCTTTGCTGAGAGGTATGGGTAGGAGTGTTAGAGGAGGAGGTATCTGGTATAGCTGAGCTCTGAAGGATGAATAGGAGCTTGCCAAGCATTCCAGGTAGAAGGAATGGCATGTGCAAAAAGCATAGAGGTTTGAAAGCTTGAGACCTCTTGGAGAACTGGTGAGGCAGGATGTGTGTGTTCTGTTAGTGAGGGTGAGCAGCGAAGGGCAGAATGGAAGAAAAATAGAAAAATCAAATACATGGTTTCAGGCAGAGTATGGTGGGGGGGGATTAGAGGTGAGAAATTATATATAGGCCAGGGACTATTGTGTACTTAGCCAACATTAACATTTATTAAGCACTGACTACATGCCAGGCACATTAGTGTTCCTGAAAGATAGGGTCTGTTAGTCCCATTTTATCAATGAAGAAGCTCACAGAGGTGTAGCAGCTCTTGTGAGCACCTTGGTATTTTATACCTGGGGCCATGTGACCATAACTTTATATCATAGCCTATACTATAGTACTGTCTTTTTTGCTCTTCAACAGAGGAAGAAGCAGAGCCTAAAAGCAAAACAAACCCCAGTATCTTAGAAGACTAGAGACCTCCATAACCAAGGGCAGGGAAGAAGGCCTGGAGGCTCGAGCCCTGGGGATACTATTGGAAGGGCCAGTGGCCACAGCTCATTTTGGAAGAAGCTCTTTTCCACCCTGGCCATGCTGTGGGTGGCCCCAAGCTTGGCCTCAGTTCCTTCCATCCTCTTCAAGTAGGTCCAGTGGGTGTAGACTGTAACACAAATAACCTGAAAGATCTAGTTTAAATACAGATTTAGTGCCCTGGCTGGTGTTGCTTAGGGGTTACAATGTCGATCTGCGCACCAAAGGGTCTCGGGTTCAATTCCTGGTCAAGGCTACATATGTGGGTTGCAGGTTCAATTCCTGGGCCCAGTTGGGGCACATTCTGGAGGCAACCAATCGATGTTTCTCTACTTCTCTCTCTCTCTCTCAAAAAAAAAGCAATGGATAAAATATCGGGGGGGGGGGGGGGAGATACAGGTTTAGCTCCAGTACCTGGGGTGATGCCTGAGATTCTGAATTTTTAGCAAACTTCCAGATGCTGCTATTGCTGCTGCTACGGCAGCACATTTTGAATTGCCAAGTTATAGACCAACACCTGACAGATTGTTCTAAGGATTAAGAGATAACATTTGCCCCCTACCTAAAACCACTCTTACCTGAGTTTTACAATACATACACACACACGCCACACACATGCCAAACTTAATGATGGCCTTCTCTTGATGGGGGGTTATGCAGGTTTATGTTCTATGTACCCAGCCCTGTAATGCTGTAGTGTGTGCATTTTTTTTTTAAAGAATGGCACTGTGGACATCTTTGTTTAGAAGGGATGTGGTTGAGAGGCAGCCCCTAGTCTCTTTTTGTCCCAGTTCAGATTACAAAAGGCACTGACATGCAATCCTTCTCTACTGTAAGCATTCTGTTTAGTATGCTTTCGATAATTCAACCTAAGTCATTAAAAAAAAACATTGAGTATCATTAGAAAACACATAAAGATAAAACTAAAAAAACCCTCTTTTTGTGAGGATTGAATGAGCTGAAGAAAAAAATGTTATGAGGAGGATATTTCTCTAATTTATGTTGGAGGATACCATACTGTGTTAACAGTAACAGTAAAATTCAAACCTGGATATCTTCACCTTCATATCCTTTTAATGAGGATGTCATTTTGACTCTCTATTGTCTACCAACGAAGAAAGTCCTTGGCAGCTCTGACTCCTTTTTGCTGGTAGTAGGGAGCCACAGGCCTCATATAAGGCAAGAGGCTGGCATGTGTTGGCCAGAACAGAAACAGCAAGACAAAAAGGTGGACACACTACCCCTAGAAAGAATCTTTTTGTAAAAAATTGATTTCAGAGGGGAAGGGAGAGGGAGAGAGAAACATCAATGATGAAAGAGAATCATTAATTGGCTGCCTCCTACACACCCCCTACTGGGGATTGAGCCTGCAACCTGGGCATGTGCCCTGACTGGGAATTGAACTGTGACCTCCTGGTTCATAGGTCGACACTCAACCATTGAGCCACACTGGCCAGGCTAGAAAGAATCTTATGCATAAGTAAGACTTACCCATAAGCAGATGGCCTATTTCAAAAACTGGGCCTCTCTCCCTTCACCTGACAATGAAGCTAATTGTACCATTTCTCAATTTATGGTTTACCAAGCACATGTAGTTTTATTTATTTTAATTTTTTAAATCTTTATTGTTGAAAGTATTACATATGTCCCCCTTTTCCTCCATTGACATGTTCTAGCTAAGCACATGTAGTTTTAATTTGATCCTCATGGCAATCCTGAAAGTCAGCAACAAGTAAGTAGAAATTAAATTTTCAGTTATTAGCTTGTGACCCGGATTAAATGACTTAACATCCATTTGCCCGTTTCCCTGTTTATAAAATGGGGCGGGGTTGGCGTTAGAAGGGCTTAATGAGAATTAAATGAAGTAACATATAAAATTCCAATACAATAACTAGCATACAGTAGGTAGGTTCATTATTCAAGGTAAGGCAGGCTGTGTTCAAATCCCAACTCTACCACTTACAACTAACTAACCTAAAGAAGTAATTTTCTATTCCTGTGCCTTAATTTCCACACCGGTAAAACGGAAATAAATAAAAATACCTACTCTTTGGGTTGTTAAGGCAATAAATAAGGTAATTCATGTAAAAGTACTTGGTTCTTGGTAAAAGCTCAGTAAGTGTTTTATATTTATCCCCCACTTTTCATATGAGGAAACATCAATAAAGAGAGGTTAGCTAACTTGCCCGTGTCGACAGCTAGTTAGTGACAGAGAAAACTTCAAAGAAAGGCCTAATGCTAAAGTTCATTATATGATTCCCCAGGCCATCTCAGCCCTTCCTCTTTGTATCCCTATGGGCCTTGGAGTCTGCGACAAGTTCCACCTACCAGCTGTGTGACCTTGGGAAGGCTTAATGTCTTGAAGACTCAGTTTCTCTTTATAAAAATAACAGTATCCTCATAAGATTGTGAGGCGTCAAAGAAAAAATGTACATACAATGTTTATACAGTGCTGGCAGCAAGTGCTCTCAGTAAATGTTAGCTATTGTTATTGTTATGATTACACTCTTTCTCTTGCTACTCACTTCTCAAGGCAGCAACTAGCTTCTGTCTGCACAATTCAGCAGGGTGACCAATGACCTCCTTACTGCTGAATCCAGTAGACATGCTCGGTCTCCTTCCTATCCGACTTCCCCGCAGTATTCAATACCCTGATCTGCTTTCCTTTGGGAAATATACTTTTCCCTTAGTTTCCATGCCACTTCACCCCTTCTCAGTTTCTGCCATTTTTAAATGTTTTTCCTAGACTCATTCTATCCTCTTTCTAGACCAGGGCTGCTCAGTTTGGATAATTCTTGTGGTGGGGCTGTCCCATGCATTGTAGGATATGTAGCGCACATACTAAACACATATGCCAGTAGCATTTTGTGCCACCTCTCCCCAATTTCAACCACCAAATTTCCCCCTCTAGTTGAGAATCACTACTCTGATTCATTTCATGGGCATGGCCACCTGCTCTCTTGGCTTTAATTACCATCTAAAGCTGATGAATCCTAATTGACACCTCCACACTAGAGTTCTCTTCCTGAACCTCAGATTTACATTCCAGGCTGCTGCCCTGACATCTTACATGGTTCGAAGGTGCTTGGAACTCCACCTGTCCTAAACTGAACTCTTCCCCATCTCTCTGCAACATCCTCCTCCTACTATGCTCTCTAACGGAAATGACAGGCACCAACCCAAAGATGGGAATCTTTCTTAACTCTACCTTCTCATTTCCCACATCAGTTATTCATTACATAAGTCAATTCTACCTTTTTAGATGAGTCCACTTCTCTCTATTCCCACTGCACAATCTTTGCCAAAGTCATCATCATCTCAACAGTTTCCCAACTGGTCTCTCTGCCTCTAGTCTCACTTACCTCCAATCATTCTCTCTCCACTTCCTTCCTTACACTGTAAGCCAAGCATGTCAAACTCATGGCCCGTAGGCCACATGTAGCCCACAATGAATATTTTTGCTGTCCAGCCAATATAATGGTATGTAAGAAATGTTTTAATAAAAATTTCGTAACTTAATTTTTACAATATCCTGTTATACAAAATTATTAATAATGAACCACAACATTCACTAATGACTGATTACTATAATCGTGTTGTCATTTCCATTATGCGCCTTACTTGCAGGCGCACCATTTCTCTCCACTAATACTAGCAGTGAATATTTTAGCAGCGGATTGCCACTTTAGTCTTGGATTGACTTGTTTGGTGTGCGCAACAGGAAATATTTCGCTTTCAGAGAACAAGAAAAATAGGTTTATTTGTGTTACGCTTATTAATTTGTGCAGGTATTCAGTGTCTGGTAAGTTAATGTTCACGAAAAAATATTAATTTTTATTAAAAGTTCTATTATTTTATGTTAATGATGACTCATTTATTTCAGCCCTTTGTATTCAGCATGTCTTCTCCGAAATAAACCTACGTTTCTATGAAAATTGAAGATTTTGTGTGTGTTTTTTGCAGCCCACATAAACTTAAACCTTGTTTATTTGGCCCGTGTTAGCCTTTGAGTTTGACATGCTCGCTGTAAGCGCTCAGCCACAATGAATTCCCTTCAGTTCCCACACACACTAAGTTGGTTCACACCTTTGGGCCTTTGCATGTGCTATTCTAGCTCCCTGGAATATCTTCTGTACCCCACCCACCCCCATCAAGTGATTGATGTAAATAGGTACACCTTACTTGCTCTAAAAAGCCTTCCCTTCTAAAATGACTGACCTATTAAGGTTCAATTAGGTGCATCCATGGCTCACTTTAACTCCTCTATCCAAGCACTAATCACACGCCACTGTAACTGCGTGTTTGTCTGTTTTCTCCATCTAACTGTAAACTCAGTGAAAATAAATCTTACTCTGCTCACCTTTGTATCCCCAATGCCTAGCACAGAGTAGGCTCTCAGAGAGTATTTGCTGAACAAATTAAGATTTGATGAATACGCTAACATGAAGTATTAACCTGTTCGTTTCCTGTTTTCATCATAAAAGTGGTTCACTGCCATTCTTGCCCCAAAGCTCAGGGTCCAGGAGAGGAGGGGAGAGGCACATGTAAACAACTGCTTACAGGACAAGAGTCTCTCCCCTTCCTAAAAGCAACTTTGAGGTTGGGCGACGCTATTTCTTCTCATTTCCCCCTCTCCTACAATTCCCCAGCTTCATTTAACTTAACTCTTTCCTCTTTTATGCTGAGGAAAATTGAGTCAAAGAGAGCATCTTTGGCCCCTCTTTTTTAAGAAATTACTTTGGTAGTCTTTTTGCTTCACCAAAGTCTGGCAAACTCCTACCCAACCTTTGAAACACACCTCAAATATTGCTTCCTTAATAAAGTCCTTCCAGAACACCCAAGGGTTTACTTCAGATTCTGTACTCTCTATAGCAGTTTAGATATACATTATCTCTCATTGCTTTTCATGTTATTATATGTTTAAATGACTACCTACTAAAACAGACTATAAGCTCCTCTAGGGAAGCAACCATATTCATTCAAGTGTTTTTATGATACCTACTATGTACCTGACATAGTGGGTCTTGGAAGGGTAAGAGCAGGTTGTGCTCAGACAGCAGGAATTGTATGTGCTTGGACATAACGGTTGAGAGCAGAGGCTCCGAGTAGACTGCCTGAGTATGATTCAGACCCCAATATTTACCAGTTGTGTTAACCTATTTAACCCATCTATGCCTCAGTTTCCTCATCTGTAAAACAGAGACAATAACAGCACTATGTGGAGATTAGATGACTCATCACCATAGAAGGCTAACAACTGTGCCTGGAACCGAGCAAGGGCTCCACATGTGTTTGACATCCTACTAAATAGCGTTGCTTCTCCACAGGGCCTGACAAACAGTAAGGGGACTCGAAGAAATGACTGTGGTGCCCGCCATAACCACAGACCAGAACTCAGTCTACAGGAAGCGAGCAGAGGCATAAACACATACGCACAAGATTCTGACTATCCGAACAGTCTTTCCAACTCTAAAGTAGCATTGATCTCCACGGCTGGAGTGAAAGAAAACAGTCCCTCGTTTCCCTTTTCTGTGGTCTCCGCACATTAGGCTGTCAACTCACAGGCAGCTGCAGTCGGTCTCGCCCTCGGCCTGCCCTCCTCTCTCTCTCAGGGATCC
>NW_005370731.1:425572-427069 GCF_000412655.1 Myotis brandtii
AACTCGTCATACGGGCATCCAGCTCCCTTGTTTCTGTCCTCACGGTTGGGGTGTTTGCCACTTTTCGCTCGCTTACTCAGGTAATCTCCTGAGATGGGGGTCATCGTCTTCATTTGACAAAGAAACTGAAGCTTACAGAGGAAAAGTGCACTGGGCTCAAAAGAGGCTGTAAGTGCCAAAGTCAGGTCTCAAGCCGAGTGTACTGACCCGTGAGAAGAAACAGTGAGAAGAGCGAGGTGGGCTGACCCGCCCGCGGCTCCCACCTTCCGCCGTGTCCCCGGGTCCCCCCAGGACAATCCCTGGAGCCCGGGTCAGATACTGACACGTTACCCCGCCAGGCGCCAGGCCTCGGCGCCCTGCCCAGGCCGGGCTCACATACCTACGGTCGCCGCCGCCATCTCGCGCCGCCTCAGCTGCCTCCTTAGATCCGCCTCTCCTATTCGAATTTCCCGGTGCCCCACCCCTCTCTTGGTTCCACCAATCATAGCCATTCGCCGCCGGAAGCCGTGCAACTATCCCGCCCTCTAGGGTTCGCCCAGAAGTCCAGCACGAAAAAGGTTCCCCTGCCGGAGAACGCATGCGCGCACGTTAGCCTCCAGCCGTTGACGTCCCGGCCCCGCGCTCCTCGGCAAACTCGGGCGCCCGAGGCGGTGGCTACTGCGGCCTTTGGGGGAGCTGCTGAGTGCCGCCCAGTTTCGAGGCGTAGACTTGCGTAAGTGCAGACATTTCGCCTCATTTCCCCCCTCAAATAACTACGAATTTTAGTACGAATCCAGCAGACAGTGATTGAAGGCACTTAATCAATTTATCCAAAAATTTCCCTACGCCGAATACTATTTTCGTGGTAGAAGAGATTATATAAATAAGGAAAATGTTGCGTAGAAACGGGATTACTCTAAACGACTGGTAACGGTCTTCACTTTCGAGAGTTTTTTTTGCCTCAGAAGTTGTTTCGCGCGCTGAGACGGCCGTTTTGCGGCCGCGGGACCCCCGCCCCGCAGTCCGTGCCCATCTATGCCTCAGTTTCCTCATCTGTAAAACAGAGACAATAACAGCACTATGTGGAGATTAAATGACTCATCACCATAGAAGGCTAACAACTGTGCCTGGAACCGAGCAAGGGCTCCACATGTGTTTGACATCCTACTAAATAGCGTTGCTTTCTCCACAGGCCTGACAAACAGTAAGGGGACTCGAAGAAATGACTGTGGTGCCCGCCATAACCACAGACCAGAACTCAGTCTACAGGAAGCGAGCAGAGGCATAAACACATACACACAAGATTCTGACTATCCGAACAGTCTTTCCAACTCTAAAGTAGCATTGATCTCCACGCTGGAGTGAAAGAAAACAGTCCCTCGTTTCCCTTTTCTGTGGTCTCCGCACATTAGGCTGTCAACTCACAGGCAGCTGCAGTCGGTCTCGCCCTCGGCCTGCCCTCCTCTCTCTCTCAGGGCTCCCCCCCCCCCCCCCCCCCCCCCCCCCCCCCCCCCCCCC
>NW_005370731.1:428037-445077 GCF_000412655.1 Myotis brandtii
GCGGAGCCAGAGCCAGAGTGAGGGGCCGCAGCTAGATGCGCCCCCTTATGTCGCATGTCTGAGCGAAGGAGACCAGCTCGGATGTTGCCTTCTTTGTAAGTCAACATGCAGCGTAGCGAGCCTCAAGGCAGGCTTGGTCTCCTAGTCGACTTCAGCCGAGCTCCCACATCCTATGGGTTCAACGTCTGTGAGGTAGTGCCCTTTCCTTTCTGGAAGCTTACACGGGGAAGATCATGGCATCTTTGAGCTCCTGGTAGGGCCCTTGTTTGTTTATTTATTTATTTTTAATAATTCTTTATTG
Organism: Myotis brandtii; assembly: GCF_000412655.1. NCBI lineage: Eukaryota > Metazoa > Chordata > Mammalia > Chiroptera > Vespertilionidae > Myotis > Myotis brandtii. The sequence continues at coordinate 428,339 of NW_005370731.1, forward strand.
TTGAAAGTATTACATATGTCTCCCCCTTTTTCCCCCATTGACCCTCTGTGCCCATGGGTAGGGTCCTTGTTTAGACATTATGTCCTACCTATTAAAAAAACAAAATAAAAAGCAACTATTAGACCAGTGGCTCTCAAATTTTGGGGGCTTTGGAATCCCTTTACATTCTTAAAAATTGAAGCCCCAATGATCTTTTGTTTATGTGGGTTTTATCTATCCATATTTACTGTATTAGAAATTAAAACAAATTTAAACTGTTTATTAATGCACTTAAAAATTATAGTAACAGTCCTGGCCAGGTGGCTTAATCGGTTGGAGCGTCCTCGTGTGCCTCCAAAGGTTTCCGGTTCGATTCCTAGTCAGGGCACATACCTGGGTTGTGGGTTCAATTCCTGGTCTGGGTGCATTCAGAAGGCACGTGATTGATCTCTCCCCCCCCCCCCCTTTCCCTTCTCTCTCTCTCAAATCCTCTGGTGAGGATTTAAAAAAATTACAGTAACAAATCCATAGAGACAAAGTAGATTAGTAGTTGCCAGAGGATGGTGAGGGGTTGGTATATTGGGACTATTGCTAATGAGACAAGCTAGTATCCAGAACAAGCGGAATAGGGAAACAGACAGAAAGCTAAATGGCCAAGCCATTTACAGCCATCTAGTAAATTGAAAAATCCTATCTTCCCTTAAACCTAGGATACTTAAAAGTAAATGGTTTACATTTCCCCCTAACCAGAGGGTAAATAGCTTAAATCACTTTACTCAAGGAGATAGGTAGCAGAAATCCAATTAGTTCTATTTGCCACCACACCCAAGTACAGATAAAGTTAGGGGAATAAGTCTTTTTGGCACAACAGCGTAAAACATGAATATTCTATTGAGATCCTCCCCTAAACTCCCAGCCTAAATGCTAAGGGAACGCACAAGATTTGGTGGGCAGCAGCAGCTAATCCCGGGCTAACCCCCTGAACCTGTCTCCAGGGCTCCCTGTTCTCTGACTTGGTGAGCCAAAGCAGCCCAGCGTAGGCTCATTTCCCCACCTAGTCCCTTTCCTGTTGCTTCCTCTATCCTATACCCTTCCTTGTTTCACTGTCCCCAGATTTAATAAACATCCTCTAAAAAATCACCTGGACTCATATTGTGAAATCTTTCCTGCACGAAATCAAGAACCCACACACTACTGGCAGGTCCCCTTTCCAGTAACACTAATAGGTATGAACTTTCTTTTTGGGGTGGTAGAAATGTTTTGTAATGAGAAAGTGGTGATAGTTGCACAACATAATGAATATAATAAAAACCACTGAAGTGTACACTTAAAAATGGTAAATTTTATGCTATGTGAATGATATCTTCATTTTAAAATCTGCCCTGAAATTACAATAACAAATGCATTACATAAAACATTTTAATTTAAAAAATAATATTTCCAAAGCAAAAAAAATAAAATGTGAGAAGAGAGATATTGTTTTACATTTTTACAAATCTAATGTCTGGCTGAAGAGAAAATAGCTGGGCCCAGTCGGTGTGGCTCAGTGGTTAAGCATCAACCTATGAACCTGGAGGTTGCAGTTCAATTCCCTGTCAGGGCACATGCCCAGGTTGCAGCTCAATCGCCAGTATGGGGTATACAGGAGGCAGCTGATCAATGATTCTCTCTCATCATTAATGTTTCTCTCTCTCTCTCTCTTCATCTCTGAAATCAATAACAAAAAATATATCCTATATAATAAAAGGGTAACATGCAAAGTGACCAAACAGCAGAACGACCAGTTGCTATGACATGCACTGACCACCAGGGGGCAGACGTTCAATGCAGGAGCTGTCCCCTGGTGGTTAATGCAATCCCACAGGGGAAGCACCGCTCAGCCACAAGCTGGGTTGACAGTGGGTGAGCACAGCAGCCTGCCTCATGGCAGTGCTAAGGATGTCCAACTGACGGCTTAGGCTCAGGGCCTAAGCCGTCAGTCGGACATCCCCTGAGGGCTCCCAGACTGCAAAAGGGTGCAGGCTGGGCTGAGGGACCTCCCCCCACAAACCCCCAGTGCATGAATGTTGTGCACCGGGCCTCTAGTCTACACTAATAAAAGAGAAACATGCAAATTGGGGTCACTCCACTATGCCCACCAGCCAATCAGAGCAACTATGCAGATTAACCCAACAAAGATGCCGGTTAATTTGCATACGCAGGCACGGAGCGAAGACTGAAGGCTCTGGCTGGAGTGAAGACTGAAGACTAAAGACTGAAGACTGAAGACTGAAGACATGTGAAAAATGCCCAAGTTTTGCAACATCAGAAAGACCTGAGTTTAATCCTGTGCTACATACTATGTTTATGACTTTGGACAAATAGTGGCATTTCTCAGAGTACCTAGTAAGGCACCTAATAAATATTTGTTATATGACTGAATTAAGTAATATAATTATTCTAATAGGCCTCATCCAGTCAAAGGCTGAGAACAAAACTGATACTGTATGGTATCACTTTATATAGAATCTAAAATCGAGGCTTGGCTTCTCCACTGCCGCTGGACCAAAGGCCTGGGTCCCGGGTGCCGGAGGAAAACTGGTGCCAGCAGCCATGGGAAGGAAGGCCTATTGCGCGAATCTTCGTGCAACGGGCTTCTAGTATATATATAAAAGAAAAAATAGCTGGATTCTCATATCTACTTCTGCATTTGTCTGTTCTGTTATCATATATCATATAACCTCTTGAAAACACCACCATACACTCAAGAAAAAGGATGCAAGGGGAAACAATCAAATGACATCATAGTTTTAGTATGAAAATAGTTTTGTACTTGCAGATTCCCCTGAAAATGTCTCAGGGATCTCCAGAATCTTCTGGACCACGTTTTGAGAACCACTGACTTAGAGATTGGCAGTTTGATTTTTCCCTGCACTTCAGAATAGGGTATTCAGGTTTTCACAGTTGTTGCCAGTCCTCAGATATTTGGTAAGATACCTGCCAGAAATAGTGAAAAGAGCATAGGTCAGCCTTGGCTGGGTGGTTCGGTCGATTGGGGTGTTGTCCTGTACTCCAAAAGGTTGCAGGTTCCATTCCCAGTCAGGGCACATGACTGGAGTATGGGTTTGATACCTAGTCGGGGCATGTGCGGGAAGCAACTGATAGATGTTTCTCTCTCACACCCGTGTTTCTCTCTCTCTAAAATCAATAAAAACATATCCTCTGGTGAGGGTTAAAAAAAATCACATAATTAAAAAAAAAAAAAGAGTATAGGTGAGGGAGTCAGGAGTTCTAAGGATGAATAAGTAGCTCGGATGCAGGGCTTTGATGCCAGGTCACCCACAGTAGAGATTTAGCCTCTTTGTGCCTCCGTTTCCTCAGTTTTTAAGAGAGAATAATGGTTGGACATGCCTCCCAGGTTTGATTTAAGGGTACCATCTGCCTTGTGGAAATTAGGATTGTTAAACACCTGACATTCAAAGACAATAAAATAATTCAGTTCACAGTGTATTATTTGCTTGTAGTGTGCTAGCCCACTGTCCTAGGTTGTAGGGATACCATGGTGAACAAGAAGACAGACATGGTCCCTGTTTTCCTAGAGTTTATTTTTTTGTGGGGATAGCGGTGTGGGAGTGAGTGATCGTGACAGACAATAAACAGAACTTTTAGGGGGCGAATGGGTAGCAAGATCTGCATCTGCCTGGTTGAAATTAGGCTTGTTAAACACATGATATTCAAAGAGAAACTGAGTTATTTTTAACTTCCAAACTAGACTCTTAGAAAACAAAGGAGAACAGAAGAAAGTAGAACATAGAGTTTATACCACAAAAATTAGAGACTAGTGAATGATGCAGATGATTCTGTTCTTCAAGCCTACGAAGGTTAAGTGAGGGTCATCTGGGGTGAAAGGCATAGTGGCAGTGATGGAGGCTGGGAAAGAGAGGACCACACTTGGAAGGCCAAGAGGAGAAGAAGGAGTCCTTAAATCAGTGATTTTCAACCTTTTTCATCTCTTGGCACACATAAACTAATTACTAAAATTCTGCAGCACAACCAAAAAATATATTTTTTGTTGATCTGACAAAAAAAGTTACAATTTTGGTTCATTCACACCAGATGGCTATTGTTGTGTTGGCTGTTGTCATTTCTTTATTTGACAATCTAAGGGAAAAGCGGTCAGTCAGTGCTCTTGACCTATATAGTCAGGTATTCTTTTAAAAATTCTTGTGCCACAGTGGTTGAAAATCACTGCCTTAGATAACAGATCACCACAGCTGGCCAGGAAGCTGGCACCAGTCTACCCAGAAGGGCACTGAGGACTGAAGTGAGCTTTGGTGGCTGCTGTGCAGGGGCAAGTTTGATGTGCTCACAGGAATGATGAGACTTGCTCTGCAGAGGTTGTGTTGAGAAGACAAAAAAAGAATAGTGTATTCATGTTTAAAACAAAATATTGTAATCCCTAGAGCAAAAATTCGCAAAATGTGATCGGGGCGGGGGGGGGGGGGGGGGCTCCCTGGCCTCTGCAAAGTTAAAACTATTTTCATAATAATACCAAGATGTTATTTGCCTTTTCTCAGTATTTATTTCATTGATTTTTAGAGAGAGAGAGAAACATTGATTGGTTGCCTCTGCATGCGCCCTGAATAGGGATCAAACTCACCACCCCTTCTGGTGTACAGGACAACACTCCAACCAACTGAGCCACACCAGCCAGGGCAACCTTTCCACTCTTACTCATAAGTGTACAGTGGAGTTTTCCACAGTTTACATGATAGGTACTATCACAACAGATTGAATGCAGAATGGGCTAACTTAGTGTAGTGTGAAAAAGTCAGAAGAGTGGTTGCCTTTTGGGAGTTGTGGGAAGGAAGTGATTGGGAAGGGCTAAAAGGAAATTTTCTGAGGTGATGGTACTGTCCTATATCTTTAAAGGAGTTTGGGTTATATAAGTATATGCATTTGTCAAAGCATGACAGGTTTTTTTCAACTGCATGATCCTCATATTAGAATTCTTATAAGATTTTGTTCCTAAGATATTTGAAAATCATGGACATGTGAAAAATACCCAAGTTTTGCAACATCAGAAAGACCTGAGTTTAATCCTGTGCTACATACTATGTTTATGACTTTGGACAAATAGTGGCATTTCTCAGAGTACCTAGTAAGGCACCTAATAAATATTTGTTATATGACTGAATTAAGTAATATAATTATTCTAATAGGCCTCATCCAGTCAAAGGCTGAGAACAAAACTGATACTGTATGGTATCACTTTATATAGAATCTAAAATTATAAAGTCAAAACTCATAGAAACAGAGTAGAATGGTGGTTGCCAGGAACTGGGAAATGCAGGAAATGGGGAGATGTTGGTAAAAGGGTGCAAACTTTCAATTATAAGGTAAGTTCTGAGGATCTAAGATGTACCATGGTGATTATAGTTGACTAGAGGCCTGGTGTACGAAATCGAGCATGGTAGGGTCCCTAGGCCTGGCCGGTGATCAGGGCCAATCTGCGGAGCAACTGGCTAGGCGATCAGCGGGGGGTCCCCACTGGCACCCGCCTTGGCAGCCTGGGGCCTGCAGGCTGGAGGCAGCTCCTTCATTGACCGTCTGCCCCTTGGTGGTCAGTGCACATCATAGCAACTGGTCGTTCTGCCGTTTGATCGATTTGCATATTAGGCTTTTATTATATAGGATAATATTGTATTGTACAATTGTATAGTTGAAATTTGCTGAGAGAGTAGATCCTAAGCTCACGAAATTTTTTTTAAAGAGTAATTATGTGAGATGATAGATGTGTTAATTTAATTTGGGAATCCTTTCATAATATATACATATATCAAATTATATTGCATACCCTAAATATATTACAATTTTATTTGTCAATTATACTTCAATAAAGCTTGAAATTTCTCTCTTGCCTTCTAGTGCATCATTACTCATTTCCTTTACCTCTCAGATCACTCTGTTCTTTATTTCTTTAACTGATTCTTCTTCTTTGTACCAACCATCAAAAGTTTATATTCTGCTCTCTTCTGACTTCGGCCTTCTCATTTTATATGTCTGCAGTGTCCCTCAGTGACTTCTTCTACACCCATGATTTGAACTGCATTATCTATGTGCTGAATCTACTAAGCTCTGTATCAAAGCTTTATTCTCAAATATCTCTCTGCCTACTGTTGGATCTCAACCAGGTTGTACCACAGATTTATCAAAATTCAGCAGGTCCAAAAAGCTAATTAATTTTTCCTTTGTGTTTCCCCATCTCAGAGAATATCCCTCTCTTCCTAGTTGCCCAAGCTGCAGATATGGAAGTTCTCTAGACTCTCCTCCTTCACTCACCCTCATGCTTACAGTTACCAAGTTCTTCTGAGTCTATTCTCTCCCTCAAATCTCTCAAATTCTTCCTTTTCCTTTATTCCTCATATACTGTCTTTGTACAGACATTTAATCATTTCTGATGTAGACCTAGTCTCAAATATTTTCTTATCCTTCTTTTACCTTAGTCCATTTCCTCCACTTACACCAGAAAATTTATTTTTTTATAAATCTTATCAATCCCCTGAGCAAAATTTTCATTCAGTGTCTTCCTATAGCCCATAAGATAAAGTTTAAATGGTTTCACATGCTATTTATGGTCCTCACCTTTCCATGAGACTTCATTTTTTGCCTCTGCATTGTACTCTGCATTTTAGCTATACTGAACCACTTGTAGTTTCCATATCTTCAGATTTCTGCATAAGCAGGTCTCAGCACCCTGTACTGCCTCCCCATACACACACACACACACACACACACACACACACACACACCTTCCTTCACAAAGTCTTCTCTGACACTCCCAGAGAAATTTACCCCTCCTTTGGCTCCTTTAGCATCCTATGAAAACACCTTTGCCCTGGTTTTGCTCAATGGTTAGAGTGTCAGCCTGGGAACTGAAGGGTCTCAGGTTCCCAGCCCAGGTCGGAGTGTGTGTGGGAACAGTGTATTTCTCTCACATCTCTCTCTCTCTCTCTCTCTCTCTCTCTCTCTCTCTCTTTCTCTTTCTCTCTCCCCCCTTCCACTCTCTCTAAAGATCAATGGAAAAAGTATCCTAGGGTGAGGATTAAACAAAAAGAAAAACACCTTTGTTACAGCACCAATAAATCTATTTGACCAGAAGAAAAGTAACAAATCTTTGGTAGTCTTTATGTTCCTAGAACTTAGCAGGGAATGTTTGATAAATGTGTGATTAGCTCAATTCAATAATTAAAAAACCTTATTAAGTAAAAGAAAGTTTTCTTTAAATAAAATGTTCTGCATAATTCTGATATGTAGACTAGACAAAAGCCAGAAATCCTATCACTTAATCCTCTTCTGCTATGTATGCCTCTTAGGTGCCAGTGCCTTCACTGGGCACAGTGTGAAAACCACTGGTTTAAAGGCTGTCCTAGCCCTAGCTGGTTTGATTTAGTGGATAGAGCATCGGCCTGTGGACTGATGGGTTCGATTCGGGTCAAGGACACATGCCCGGTTGTGAGCTCGATCCCCAGTAGGGGACGTGCAGGAGGCAGCCGATTAATGATTCTATCATTGATGTTTCTCTCTCTCCCTCTCCCTCTCTGAAATAAATAAACAAACAAACAAATAAATAAAAATAAAGTCTGTTCTAAAGTTGACCAGATATCTGATCTGTCAAAAGTCTGTCATAAAAAGGATTGAAGTGCTGATACATGCTACAACATGAATGAACCTTGAAAACATGTTAAAGGGAAGACACTTGACACAGAAGGCCACATTATTGTAAGATTCCATCTGTATAAAATGTCTGGGATAGGCAAATCCATAGAGACAGAAAGTAGATGAGTTGTTATCAGGGGCTAGGAGAGAAGAATGAGTACCTGCTTAAAGGATATGATATGGAGTTTCTTTCTTTTTAACAGGAGAAAACTCAATTTATTTTTTATTTTATTTTATTTTTTTCCAATCACCACATATCCCTCCTATACCCTCTTCCATCTTCACCCTAAAGTATTATGAATTAGAGAGTGGTGATAGTTGTTCAATCTGTGAATATACTAAAAACCACTGAAATGGCACAAGGGTGAATTTTATATTATGTGATTTATATCTCAATAAAGAAAATTACAGTGACATAATATTCCATCCAATGAAATTGATTAAGAGAAAGGAATTGTTATAAAAATAGTCTAGGCATGAGTTTGTTTCTATAATGTTAATATCTATATATATAAAAGCCTAAGTGACCGAATGACCAGAATGACCGATTGACCATTCCCTATGATGCACACTGATTACCAAGGGGCAGATGTTCAAGGCAGGAGCTGCCCCCTGGTGGTCAGTGTGCTCCCACAGCCAACCTTCCCCAGCCAACCAACCTCCTGCCACCCTCACTGGGACTGGGCAAGCCGGCCCCAATTGGTCCCAATCTCTGGCCAGGCTGAGGAACCCCACCTGTGCACGAATTTGTGCATCAGGCCTCTAGTTTCTTTATAAAGTTACATGTACATAATTGTTATCTTTGTCTAATTGGGAAGAAATGTTTTAGGACTGGGAACTAGAGTCCTAAGAATTATTTTCAAAGCAGCTTTATATTGCTGAATCTAACCAGTCACTCTAATCCCTGAACTCTAACCAATCCCTTATGTTCATAGAAACCCACAGTAGAAATCTCCCCCACTTTGAAGAGCCCTTTTATTTTGAGGATGGTGTTGATAGCATAGAAGCTGTGAGGAAGTGGTGACTTCCTAAGGAAGGAACCTCAGTTCTGAAGGAGCTAGAAAGGACACCAGGGCTTATGGGTAAAGGTGGGGAGGGACTAGTCTGGGTAATAGGCAGAGTCCTTGACACATTAGGCTAAACTTCAGGTGGGTTCTGGGAAAGAACAAAGGATAAAGGTCCGGGCCACCCACATACAGGGAGTGGGTTAAGTTCTAGAGAGTGAGGTGACAGCCTTGGTAAAGAGGTGCTATCTCAAGGGAGGGGAGGACAAGGGGAGAGAAGGGCTAGAGAGTGGAGCATCTTGGGTTTGGGCAGCAAGTCACATCGAGGCCTTACCCTCAGCCTCAGAACTCCAATTTGGGTAAACACTCTCAGGAGCTATCCTTGAAAAATGAATTAGTGCAAATCAGAATCTTATCTCCTTTTGATAAACAATGAAGAAAAGCCCAAGACTTTAACACCTTTCCCCCATCCTCCCACTCTTCCCTAGACTAACATCCTACAGATAGTCAAGAAAGAGATTCACACATCCATACCCAGAGTCAGGAGGTGGATCCCAGCTGCAGACACCCACATACACACAAGTTTAGCCATGCCCTTTTATTTTTTAAATGGAGCCATGTGGATGGGGTTAGTGGCAAGGGGGTTCTCACCCCCCACACTGCATTGCTCTTGCTAGGTCTCAGCAGCTGCTGCAGTCACTGGGATAATCGTCCCAGTGCAGGCCGATGGCATTAATGAGGGAGCCAGAGCGACCACTGATGAATCGTAGCACAGAGTTGGGGTGCAAGGGGACAGCATTGAAACTGGTGCCTGTGTCTTTTCCAAAAGGCAGGTAGCGGCCCTTGTCAGTCACGAAGACCAGCTTCCTCAGATAATACTTGTACTTGCCAGACACCTGGATCACCGATTCCCCAGGGTGCAGAAAGATCTCCTCCAGGTCTCCCTGGCTGCCACCCACATAGTCGCTCCACACCTTGCCATAGCGTACCTGGAGACTGGGGACAGGGTGAGGAGGAAGGAAGGGGAGACACTGAATAGGGTAATGAGAACACAGGACCTCTTGGCCTCTACCCTGAGACCTTCAAACTGGTGACAGGGATGGTAAGCCTCCTGCCAGTTCCACAGTGTGTGAGGCTTGGGTGAGCCCTTGGAGATCATACAGGGAACTTCAACTCCTCATTTTGACCACAAACAGACTCACAGAGGGAAAACAACTTTCCCAGAGTCACTCAGTAAGTGCCAGAGCTTGAGCTTGAAGTCTAGACTCCCACTGTACCCTCACCCCCACCTGAAAGAAGCAAAGCAATTTCTCAAACATCTGAAAGGCTCTCATGAGGGAAAAGACTTGTCTCTGCTGTACCAGCATGCGGATCCAGGATCAGAAGGATACACATTTTAGGAGAGGCATCAGCAAAGATGGAGGATGCCAGAGGGGGTTTAAACCTAGGGTAGGGCCCTGGCCAGGTAGCTCAATCCTGATATGCATCGTCCCAGTATACTAAGGTTTTGGGTTTGATCCCAGGTCAGACCACATACAAGAAACAACTAGTGAATGAATAAATAAATTAAACAACAAATCAATGTTTCTCTCTTTCTCTCTTCCTCTCCCTTAAATCAATCAATAAATTTTTTTAAAAAAGTAAAATAATAAACCTCGATTGGGGGCCAAACTAGACAACTTCCAGGCCCCTGAGAGTTTATGGTATGGATCACTCATGTTTGGGTTGTAGAGGTTTCAGCAGTGCAGGTCTCAAATCCAAGCCTCTAGCAGCTTTCACATACCATGTTATCTCTGGACTTGCTGATTGAAACAGGTGTGACCCAAAGTGACTGAGAAGTTCCCACTTTAGTAAGATCCCAGAAGGTCCTCAAACCACAGAAACTCAGTGAATCTTACCCTACGATGTAGTATCTGTTGACGCGGACACGGATGGCAGTGATGGGGCCGTCCATCTGGTTGCCAGAATGAGAGAATCGTTGTCCGCCACCGCCTCCATACTCTCCATTGTAGGAGGAGGACCTCGCCTGAACTGGAAGGGAAAGTAAGAGATTGAGGGAGAAGTTCCCTGAGAGCTCAGTTTCTCCCTACCATGCATATTCCTCCCACAACTCAGTTCCCACCACCCCAAGCCTGCCTCTGAAAGCCTTGGCCGCCAGCAGTGACCCCGTACTGGGCTCCCAGATTCTCACTTACTGGCATTGGCAGAGGCCGATGCACAAAGGAGGGCAAGAACCGCAATGGCCAACATTCTGGGGCTGAAATGGGAAGAAAGGAGAAGGTGAAGATTTACCCTCTTCCTCAGGACTTCATTTACCCAGGCATCCCTGACCTCCAGTTGAGACTCAGACCTAGCTGACCCAGTCTTGGCTTTGAAAGCATGCATAGTCTCTACTCCTGTTCCTCTCAGATACTATCTTCTGTGTCCTTATCCCCCCTGGTCGGCCTGTAGCCAACCCTCCTCGTCTGTCCCAAGGCAGAAGATCAATCCTAACCCTCCATCTGGATTAAGCTGTATTGAGCGCTGCTCCCTCCTGGCACAAAGCAGGAAAGGAGTTTTCTAAAGAAGTAGAGGACATCTCCAAATCATAGAAACGGTTGAGTTTACCAAACCAGGAGTCTGAGAAAACCTAACTGAAGTCCAGCTGGGGTAGATTGGCCTGATTTATGGGGCATCTGGGGCATAGTTTAAATTCCTAGTTTTACCCTGGTCTCAGAAGGAAAAGAGCATTTTAGAGGTGTGTCCCTGTGTCACCTGAGGAGTGAAGGCAGTCAGAGAAGAGACTGTGCCAACACCAGTTTCCAAGTAGTTCTGGTGGAGGTGGGATAGATTGAAAAGTTGTAGGAGTTGGGACTAGCTCAAGATATTAGATTCCCTGGTGCATAATATATTTGTCATCATTCTTTCTCCACTATCACAAATATGGCCATGTCCACGCCCCTGAGCATCCCAAGTGTCCCCAGTCTTTCAGCTGAGACCCAGATATCGATGCACCTATGACTAACTCCAATCCTGACACCCCGCTCTCCCCTCTGCCATTCAATCCAAGCCAGCTCTTCTCCTGCTCAGCGTGAATTCCCCCTAACTCACATCCAGGCCTCCTTGTCTCCCCTTAGCTCAGGCCTCTGTCACCCCTTACCTGGCAGTTTCAGATGCAAAGTAACCCCCCAGGATCTTGCAGATCTTTTATACTATGTCTAAGCCCTCCCTCTGCTCTTTATCGTGTGAACCTCACCTCCTGGGCAAACATGATCAATCTCTTAGGGTCAGTTGTCAGGCAGGGTCTGGAACATTTTATCCAGCCCCTCCCCTTAAGGGTTACAGGTGGCAGGGTGGGGTCCACTCTAGGCCAAAGACCAGATCTCAGGAGGAGCAGAATAAACTTGAGAAATATCACCAAGCAAAGGGCAAACAGCTTTGGGTGGGCAAAGTCACTAATCACCTCTGGGTGTGGCCTAAGGTTCTCCCTCCTCTATTGGATGTTTACAAGGGCTCTCACCTGCAATCTGTTCTCCTTTTGAATAACATTGCCCTCTCCAGCCATTAGAAAGGAATTGCACTGCCCACGTCTTATACTTTAGGAGGGCCTACTATTTGCCTGACAAAATTTTTTTCTGCTCCCCTAGTATTTTATGTGAAAAAGTTCAAATGTATAGAAAAATTGGAACAATTGTACAGTGAATACCCATACACCATGTACATTGTACCATGGTTATATTTTGCTGTACTTGCTTTTGTTTTCATCTATTCATCCTCAAACTTCTAAACCCTTCACAAATCTTTGAAAAGGGTGACTTGGGACTACAAGTGGACTTTTGAACATGTGTAGATCTCCAGGGATACACATAGTCAGTCCAGCGGGCAACTGGGAAGCTGAGGAACTAAGAGTAAACAGGTCCTCTAGCCCAGTGGTTGGCAAACCGCAGCTCGTGAGCCACATGCGGCTTTTTGGCCCCTTGAGTGTGGCTCTTCCACAAAATACCACGTGCGGGCGCGCACGTACAGTGCGATTGAAACTTCGTGGCCCATGCGCAGAAGTCGGTTTTCGGGCTAGCCGAGTCTATTTTGAAGAAGTGGCATTAGAAGAAGTGGGGGGTGTCGGTTGGTCGGGCGACGGGAGACACAGCGCAGGCGTACCCTAATTAAGTTAATAACAATGTACCTAAGTTTTAAAAATTTGGCTCTCAAAAGAAATTTCAATCGTTGTACTGTTGATATTTGGCTCTGTTGACTAATGAGTTTGCCGACCACTGCTCTAGAGGGGCGCAGGGTCCTCAGGCCTCAAGCTGTAGCCTACACAGGACAACTGTTCCTCCCAGCAGATCTGAAACTTCCCCAGGGTTGATATCAGAGATTTCTTGTCTTTGCAGGCCCTTCCCCTCCAGGATCAATTCCTCTCCACCTAAAATCCCTAGGACTGACTTCTGAGTTCTACTTCATGACCCTCTAGGGCTGGTCCTCTAACCCTCTGAGTCAGCAGGTCCTTCCAAGCAGAGAGAAGCATGGAGTCTGTCATTAATGACCACTCCTTACAGGTTCCTCTCCCCTTACAGGCTCCCCACCCCTTACAGACTCACCACCTGGGACTGAGTAGCCTCCTACAAACAAAGGGAGCCCCATCCTGAGCAGCCAGAAATAGGGTGTGGCTCCTGGCTGGGAGATTCCGGGTGCCTGGAGGACAGGCAAGGATGCCTTGCTTGAGCTCTCCTTTCCAACCTTCTCCAAGTCCTTTACCAAGACTTTTACCTCATTCTAGCTGTAACGTTCTGTATGTCTCTGTCCTCTCTGTGTTTGCCTCTCATTGCCAATTTTCTCTTGTTAAACAAAAAACATAACCTCTGTGGCTGAAAGCCTTTTTAAAGGACAGGGTTTATTGAGCCATATGCTAGTCAGAAAAGGACAGGTCCTGGAGCGTGAAGTCTAAATCACCAGCAGCAGGGCCAGGTGAAGATAAGCGTGTCTGCTGTCCTGGAGTTACAGAGCTCTGTTACATTATGTTCTGGGGAAGGAAGATGTGAGTTGTTTTGAAAGAATTTACGCAGACTACAGATAAAGGGGGATGGGAAAAGGTGAAGGGGGCAGTTCTAGGGTAGTGCACAGTCCATAAGGAAGAAATATTTATTATTCTTGATTAGGTACAGGCGACAGTCCTGAAAGTTCATGCAGATTCAGGATGTGGTGGTGTCCAGTGGTGGCTACAGATGCCTGGACTTGAGTCAAAGCCCTAACACACTCAGGAATGCAGCTGTCTTTTGCTCATTGGCCCACAGCTAATAGTAAGTTAATGGTTTGTGCCTCTTTTACCTTCTGGCAGCCTGTAATTTAATTTGAAATGTTTCTCTTGTCACTCTCCCTTTATGTCTTGATCTTCCACCACATCTCCTGCTCTGAGGCTTTTCTCCCCACCCCCCTTTTTTTGAAGCTTTTCTTTACATTCCCTCTTTCCTTTTTTCCTTCTGCCATATTTTTTTCCCTTCTGCCTCTTCTCTGTCTCTCCACCTCTTCCAAGCTCTTTCTCTCTTTCCCTCTGTCCTCTCACCATAGGCCATCTCAACTCTTTCTTCTGAGGAGCATATCACACAGTATGTGACCAGAAACAGGAAGTCAATGATGGCAGCTCAGAAAGGTCTCACCATGTGAGAATGCCCTCATATTTCCATGCATGACACATCGGGGACCCTCAGAATACAAGCTCCCACACTTGTCATAGGTTCACTTTGATGTACCGATCCCGCCTATGCAAAGACCCAGAGTCTCCTCCAGGCCTGCAGACTGCTCCCTGGGTTCCCCACAGCAAGTCTCAGTCTCCTCTCCAGAGTGGAAGAGATGCCTTTCCTGTGGTGGGAGGAGTCTCCGGGTTCATCCTCCTCCGGTCCTAGAGACAAGGAAGGCCACTGTGTAGCTAATGCTGGTATGTTTAGGTTTGCTCGATGCAGTGCCTGAAAAGCCAGAAGGAAGAAGGTGAAGGCAGTGGGACACCAGGCCCCACTCTGCTTCCACCTCATCAGCTCCCACTTGATCTGCTTCACATTTTTAAAATTGATTTTAGAGAAGGGGGTAAACATCTATGTGAGAGAGACATTAATCAGTTGCCTCCCTTACATGCCCAAAATGGGGATCAAACCTGCAACCTAGATATGTGCCCTGACTGGGAGTTGAACCTGCAACCTTCCAGTACATGGGACAATACTCCAACCAGCTGAGCCATCTGAGGGCTGATCTGTTTCATATTTTACCCATATGCTAGCTGTGAGCCTACCTGCCCCTTAAAATCCAGATAAAGTTGCCATAAACCTTGCCCCATCCCCCGTACCACAGGCAGTGAAAGCCCAAACTCTTTCAAAGCTTCCTGCTATTGACAGCTTCCTGCTGTCTCAACCCCTCTCATAGTCTCCTCTGCCCTTTGGCAAAGCAACTCATTCAACACACATTTATGTGTTGGAGGCACTTTCTAGAAGATGCTGAAAAGATAGCAAAGAGGAAGAGAGAGAAATCCTACTCACTAGGCACTTTCACTCCAGTTTGGGCAGTCTGCCAAATGAACAACTACATTACTGCATGATATATGCTATAAAAAAAGTAAGCAAAGTAGAGATCAAGGAAGAAATAAAAAAACTGCCTGGAAACAAATAAAAATGAACACACAACAACCCAAAATCTATGGGACAAAGCAAAAGCATTCCTGAGAGGGAAGTTCATAGCTCTACAGGCCTACCTCAAGAAACAATAAAAATTTCTAATAAACTAACCCTACAATTTAAAGAATTAGAGAACAATAAGAAAAGCTCAGAGTAAGTAGAAGGAAGGAATCAATAAAGATCAGAACGAAAATAAATGACATAGAGACTAAAACAAAAACACACACACACACAAAAAAAACCCACAAAAGATCAATGAAACTAAGAGCTGGTTCTTTGAAAAGATAAACAAGATTGATGAACCTTTAGCCAGAGTCATCAAGAAACAGAGATGCCGAAACCGGTTTGGCTCAGTGGATAGAGTGTCGGCCTGCGGACTGAAAGGTCCCAGGTTCAATTCCGGTCAAGGGCATGTACCTGGGTTGCGGGCACATCCCCAGTGGGAGATGTGCAGGAGGCAGCTGATCGATGTTTCTCTCCCATCGATGTTTCTAACTATCTATCTCTCTCCCTTCCTCTCTGTAAAAAATCAATAAAATATATTAAAAAATAAAAATAAAAAACAAAGAGAGAGGACCCAAATAAATAGAATCAGAAACGAAAGAGTTGAAATAACAACTGATACCACAGAAATACAAAGGATTACCAGAAATTACTATAAACAACTCTATGCCAACAAGCTGGACAATGTGGATGAACAAATTCCTAGAAAAATACAATCTTCCAAAACTGAATCAGGAAGAAACAGAAAACCTGAATAGGCCAATAACAACTGATGAAATTGAAGCAGTAATAAAAAAACTCCCAGCAAATGAAAGCCCTATTCCAGACAGCTTCACAGGGGAGTTTTATTAAATATTCAAAGAACTAACACCTATCCTCCTCAAACTCTTCCAAAAAATCCAAGAGGAAGAAACACTTCTAAGCTCTTTCCACAAGGTCAGCATTATCCTAATTTGAAAACCAGGTAAAGACACTAAAAGAAAGAGAATTACAGGCCAATATCCCTGATGAACATAGATGCTAAAATTCTCAACAAAATATTAGCAAATTGGATCCAGCAATATATTAAAAAGATCATACAGCATGACCAAATG
The DNA here is from genome assembly GCF_000412655.1 of Myotis brandtii. Taxonomy (NCBI): domain Eukaryota; kingdom Metazoa; phylum Chordata; class Mammalia; order Chiroptera; family Vespertilionidae; genus Myotis; species Myotis brandtii. The sequence goes on from NW_005370731.1 coordinate 444,755, forward strand.
GGACTTATTACAGGGATGCAAGGCTGGTATAATATTCACAAATCAATAAATGTGATACATCACATAAATTGAAAGACAAAAATCACATGATCATATTAATAGATGCAGAAAAAGCATTCAACAGAATCCAATACCCATTTTTATAACTCTCAGCAAAGTGGGAATAGAGGGATCATACCTCAACATAATAAAGGCCATATATATGACAAATCTACAGCCAACATCATCTCAATGGGTAAAAACTAAAACAATTTCCCCTAAGAACAGGAACAAGACAGGGATGTCTGCTTTCACCACTCTTATTCAACACTAGAGGCCCAGTG
>NW_005370731.1:445091-463249 GCF_000412655.1 Myotis brandtii
GGGGGGGGGGGCCCTCAGCCTGGCCTGTGCCCTCTCGCAGTCTGGGACCCCTCAGGGGATGTCCACCTACCAGCATAGGCCTGCTCCCCGGGGGATCGGGCCTAAGCTGGCAGTCAGACATCCCTCTGGCAGCCCAGGAGCCTATGGGGTGTGGGCCTAAGCTCACAGCCATCAGCCTGGCTTGTGGCTGAGCAGAGCTCCCCCTGTTGGAGTGCACTGACCATCCGGGGGCAGCTCCTGCATTGAGCGCTGCCCCCTGGTGGTCAGTGCACGTCATAGCGACCGGTCGTTTCCTGGTCATCCACCATTAGAGTCAATTTGCATATTACCCTTTTATAATATAGGATAGTATGGGAAGTCCTGGCCATAGTGATCAAATAAGGAGAAAAAATAAAAGGCATCCAAATTGGAGAGGAGGATGTAAAATTGTCATTATTCACAGATGGCATGATATTGTACATAGAAAACTCTAAAGCCAAGCCAATGTGGCTCAGTGATTGAGCATCGACCCATGAACCAAGAGGTTACCAGTTTGAACCCAGTCAGGGCACATACCTGGATTGAGGTCTTGATCCCCAGTAGGGGGGTGTGTGGGAGACAACCAATCAATGATGTTTCTTTCTCACGGATGTTTCTATCTCTTTATCTCTCTCCCTTCCTCTCTCTCTAAAATCAATAAAAACATTTTTTTAAGAGAAAACCCCAAAGACTCCACCAAAAAACTACTAGACTTAATAAATGAATTAGGCTATGTAGCAAGATACAAAATTACTCAGAAATTGATGGCATTTTTATACACCAATAATGAACTTTCAGAAAAAGAAACTAAAAAAAAAAATTCCCATTTTCCATTGTAACAAAAAAATTAAGATACTAGGAATAAACTTAACCAAGGAGGGAAAAGACCTGTACTCGGAAAACTATAGAACATTGAAAAAAAAGAGATAGAAGAGATATAAACAAGTGGAAGAATATACCATGTTCATGGATTGGTAGAATTAATATAATTAAAATGTCCATACTACCAAAAGCAATCTACAGATTCAATGCATTCCCAGCAAAATACCAGTGGCATATTTCACAAATCTAGAACAAACACTCCAAAAATTTATATGGAACCCAAAAGACCCCGAATAAATGCAGCAATTTGAAAAAGAAGAACAAAGTTGGAGGGATCATAATACCAGATATCAAGTTATACTACAAAACCACTGTAATCAAAACAAACTGGTACTGGCACAAGAACAGGCATATACATCAATGAAACAGAACAGAGAACCCAGAAATTGATACACACCGTTATTCTCAATATTTTTTTAAATATATTTTATTGATTTTTTACAGAGAGGAAGGGAGAGAGATAGAGAGTTAGAAACATCGATGAGAGAGAAACATCGACCAGCTGCCTCCTGCACATCTCCCACTGGGGATGTGCCCGCAACCCAGGTACATGCCCCTGACTGGAACCGAACCTGGGACCCCTCAGTCCGCAGGCCGACGCTCCATCCACTGAGCCAAACCGGTTTTGGCTATTCTCAATATTTGACAAAGGAGGTAAGATCATACAATGACGCCCTAACCGGTTTGGCTCAGTGGATAGAGCGTCGGCCTGCGGACTCAAGGGTCCCAGGTTCGATTCCGGTCAAGGGCATATACCTTGGTGGCAGGCACATCCCCAGTGGGGAGTGTGCAGGAGGCAGCTGATTGTTGTTTCTCTCTCATCGATGTTTCTAACTATCCCTCTCCCTTCCTCTCTGTACAAAAATCAATAAAATATATTTTTAAAAAAAGAATCATATGAAAAAAAAGATCATACAATAGAGTAAAGACAGTCTCTTCAATAATGGTGTTGGGAAAATTGGACAGGTATATGCAAAAAAAATGAAACTAGACCACCAACTTACACCATATACAAGAATAAACTCAAAATGGATAACAGACTTAAATGTAAGTCATGAAACCATAAAAATCCTAGAAGAAACATAGGCAACAAAATATCAGACACCTCATGGAGCAAAATTTTCAGATATATTTCCTAGGGCAAGAGAACAAAGGAAAAAATAAACAAGTGGGACTACATCAAAATAAAAAGCTTCTGCACAGCAAAAGAAACCAGCATCAAAATGAAAAGGAAACCCACCGTAGGGGAGATCATATTTGCCAACGATACATCTGATAAGGGGTTAATTTCCAAAATATATAAAGTACTTATACAACTCAAAAAAAGGAAGACAAACAATCCAATAAAAATATGGGCAGAAGACCTGAATATATACTTCTCCAAAGAGGACATACAAATGGCCAAGAGACATGAAAAAATGCTCAACATCACTAGTCATCAGAGAGATGCAAATTGAACGACAACGAGGTAAAATATCCTTGGGTGAGGATTTAAAAAAATAAATACATTTTAAAAAGAAAACAAAGAATTTCCTTATATTTTAGTAATGTAATTCTGCAAACTGTAGACATTACACATTGTGTAAAAAATTTTGTGGCATAAAGTATCTTTTCAATTTCCGGAAGGGAAATAAAGAAACAAAGCATAGAAAGAGCATGAGGAGGGAGGGGAGGCTCTTCCCCTGCTGGGGGGCCCTCTGTCCAGGTAACGTTTGTGGAGACCTGATTGAAGTGGAGAGAAATACAAATATTTGGATGAAGAGTAGGTCAGGCAGAACACACAACAAGCACCAAGCTCTAAGCTGGGAGTGTGTGGGATGAAGTTAGAAACAGCAGGGAGGGCAGGGTGGCTGGTGTAAGTGAGGGAAGCCTGCAGGAGGTGAGGCCTGGGCAGCAGCCAGTGGGCAGATGGTGAGGAGCCTGGGAGGCTGTGGTCAAGCGTTTAGCTTCCTTCTGAGAGTGAGGGGAGCCATTGAAGGGTTTTGCCTTTAAAAAGAATTACTCACTCTGGGTTTTGATAAAGGGAGAATGGCCTGGAGGATGGGTAAGAGCGGAGATGGGAAGCCATAGTAGGAGCCATGTGGACCTTTCCCTGTTTCACTGGGTCCCTCTCTCCTGCCCTCCTGGACTGCCTGAGAGCTATTCCCTCTCTCAGACAAAGCAGCTTTGTCCTCTGAAAGTCTTGGTGCAAATTCAGACCCCAGGGTGAGAATCTGCTCCTTTATCCCCATCAAGGATTTTTGAAAAAATACTAGTATTTCCAAACAATGGCATATATGTTTTCTGTTTAAGGAAAAACAATTCTCTACCTCCTCACTTACACATTGGGCCTCCACAGCAGTTTCATTTGAACAAAGGATTTTATCAAAAGAAAAAATGTGAACATTGCTTTTCTGTTCACCCTTCACTGTTCCAATGATTAGTCTAGCCAGCAAAAGTGACTTCACTAAGTTGCAAAGAGGATCCCTCCACTCCCTACCCTCGTGTGCCCTCTTTCTGTGGTTTGCTCATACTACTCCAGCTATCTAAAATGCTCTCCTTCTGTCTACCTACTATCTTTTGCCCTCAAGACATTCACCCCATACCACCACCATCACCACCACTCCCCTGCACCCACCACCCAGCCTTCTCTCACAAACTCCTCTTCTCTCCCCAGCCCCTCCCCTTCAAACAGAATTCCTCCTTCCTTTCCCTGGTCTCCAGCTGTGCTTCTTACATCACTAGGCTGGTCTTAATTACCCTGCACTGTAATTTATCTGTTTACATGGAAGCCTCCTCTAAAAGCAGGAGCACATCCTAAGGCAGGGACTATCTTATCCATCTCTGAATTCCCAACTCCTGTATCTCACCTGGCACAGAGCAGGTGTCCCATAAATGACAGATGTCTCGGCCGCAGTGAGACTTCTGTCAAATGCTCCTCCACACATCTGTGTCTCTCCTCTTGCAGGCTTGGATTTGGGTGTTTTTTGGTTTCTTATTTACAATTCCTCTGGAGAAACTGTATTCAGAAGAATACTGGACATAAAGACAGAATTCCAGGTTGAGGTCTATCCAACACTTCTTAGCTGTGTGAACTTAGAGAAGTCACTTCATTCTTTGGAGCCTTTATTTCTGCATTTGTAAAAAGAAAAATCTCAAGAGCAACCAAAATCTTCAAAGACAGTCTTTTTCAAACTGTGGCTCATGTATGTTGTTAATTTTTAAAAAAATATATTTTATTGATTTTTTTAACAGAGAGGAAGGGAGAAGGATAGAGAGTCAGAAACATCGATGAGAGAGAAACATCGATCAGCTGCCTCTTGCACGCCCCCTACTGGGGATGTGCCCGAAACCAAGGTACATGCCCTTGACTGGAATCGAACCTGGGACCCCTCAGTCTGCAGGCCGATGCTCTAGCCACTGAGCCAAACTGGCTAGGGCTTAAAATTAAAATATAATTGACATATAACATTATATTAATTTCAGATATACAACATAATGACTTCATATACATACTAGAGGCCTGGTGCACGAATTTGTGCACATTGAAAGGAAATTAATTAGAAGAAATATTTTAATATCTCTATTCGCCCTTTCTCTATAATAGGTCAACCAAATTCACGGTCGACAATGACAAAACGAAACACACGCATGCGATTGGTGCCAGCGAGAGCTTTATATGTATCACGCATGCACGAGCCAACTTAGCCATATATATATATATCTATATATATATCTATATATATTAAACTTGATTAATTAGACCTGCTTTCTGATTTAGCTAAACTTTTTCCAGCCCAGTGAAGCACCCCAACTTCTCTTTCAGGTAATTGTCAGCAACACAGCAGTAAATATCAACACAAAGCAGATTATTATTGTAGATTTTGCAGGGAGAACAACGGGTCAAATATTTAACTGCAGCAGTGTTTGACTATATTCTGCACAGTGAGAAAACCTGAAGTCATTTTCAGGGTCCACCATTTCTTAGTTCTTTTCAGTTGGGTCAAGTTTCTAAGCTTTCTAAATCTCCATTTTCCAGCTAATGAAAAGAAAATAGGATTCCACTGAGTCTCCTATCTACCTACTCCAGGACTTCTGTGAGGATCAAATGAGATGAGGCACAGAAAATGCTTCATAGACTTTGGTTAAAGTGTGAAATGTTTGCAGCTGGCTATAAAGCAAGTCGTGTTCCTCGACTGAAGAAACTGCAAGGAGGCTAGTTGTCACTAGGGAGAGGAAGCTGGGCATTGCTACGTGACATCATTACCCGGGGCCCACAGCCATCATTTCCGGGCTGGGCTGGGCTGTGGGCTGCATTTTGTTGGCTGAGATTTAGTAGGCTGTCACTCCAGGGTGGTGGCGGGGCCTCTGTCCCACTTGGGGGAAGCCAAGTGTTGCTTTGTGGGTGCCAGGTCTGGGGTGCTGTTTCTCTGTGTATATCACAGCAGCTCCTGCATTGAGCGTCTGCACCCTGGTGATCAGTGCGCATCACAGTGACCGGTTGGACGGTCGGAAACTTAGCATATTAGGCTTTTATATAGATAGGTCATGCTACAAAATGAGTTAATCATTTTTTAAATTGGAAACCTATAGCAATGTACTAAGAATTCACAGACAGAATATCCTATATAATAAAAGCATAGTATGCAAATTGTCCCCTCAACTGGGAGTTGTCCAGGAGCTAGACCAGGGGGTGGGGCCGGCTGGGGGAAGGGAGGGAAACCCTGGCTGGTGGCAGGGGTAGGCAACTGGGGGAAGGGAGGGAGTACCCAACCAGCAGCCGGCAGCCGCTAGGGACCCTACCGGTGCACAAATTTCATGCACTAGGCCTCTAGTTGTATTATAAAGAGACATGAGCTTAAAGTAGCAGTTCTCAACCTGTGGGTCGTGACCCCTTTGGCAGTCAAACGACCCTTTCACAGGGGTCGCCTAAGACCATCCTGCATATCAGATATTTACATTACGATTCATAACAGTAGCAACATTACAGTTATGAAGTAGCAATGAAAATAATTTTATGAAAAAAAATAATAATTTTATGGTTGGGTCACAACATGAGGAACTGTATTTAAAGGGCCAGAAGGTTGAGAACCACTGGCTTAAAGACTGATTCCAGCCCTTGCTTCATGACCTACTAAGTTTCTTCATCTGTAAATTGGAGATCATGAGAACAATCCATTTTTTGTCAACCTTCTGGTAAAGACCTGGGATGTGGTAGGCACTTAGTAAATGTTTATTCTCTTTCCCCTGCAGACTTCCACAAAACATAGCCTTACTTGCCTGGCCAGTGTGGCTCAGTGATTGAGTGTCAACCTATGAACCAGGAGGTCACAGTTGGATTACCAGTCAGGACACATGTCCGGTTTTTAGGCTCAATCCCCAGTGTGGGGCATGCGGGAGGCAGCCAATCAATGATTATCTCTCATCATTGATGTTTCTATCTCTCTCTCCCTTCCTCTCTGAAATCAATCTATATATATATAAAAGCCTGCCCTGGCCGGTTTGGCTCAGTGGATGGAGCGTCGGCCTGCGGACTGAGGGGTCCCAGGTTCGATTCCGGTCAAGGGCATGTACCTTAGTTGCGGGCACATTCCCAGTAGGAGGTGTGCAGGAGGCAGCTGATCGATGTTTCTCTCTCATCGATGTTTCTAACTCTCTATCCCTCTCCCTTCCTCTCTGTAAAAAATCAATAAAATATATTTAAAAAAATAAAATAAAATAAAAGCCTAAGTGACTGTTACGCCAGAATGACTGGAACGACCGGTCAACCAATCACTATGATGCACACTGACCACCAGGGGGCAGATGCTCAAGGCAGGAGCTGCCCCCTGGTGGTCAGTGAGCTCCCACAGTGGGAGCGCCACTCAGCCAGAAGCTGGGCTCACAGCTGGTGAGTGCAGCTGCGGTGGCAGGAGCCTCTCCCACCCCTGCGGCAGTGCTACCGAGCGGCTGCGGGGACAGGTGCAGTGGAGCCGGGATGAGCAGCAGCAGAGCTGTGCCTGGCCCTGGTTGGGGCTCCTCCCCAGCCATCTGCTGCCTACATCCCCCCCCCGCCCCAGGGGTCCTAGATTGCGAGAGGGCGCAGGCCAGGCTGAGGGACCCCACCCGTGCATTGAATCCATGCATTGGGCCTCTAGTAAAAATATATGAAAAAAAACATACAAAACAGCCTTTCTTTTTGGTCTCTCACGTAAAGTTGATCTGGGCAGCCATGATCTTTCTCACAGATAGCTTTATTTTTATTTTTTTTAAAAATATATTTTATTGATTTTTTACAGAGAGGAAGGGAGAAGGATAGAGAGTTAGAAACATCGATGAGAGAGAAACATTGATCAGCTGCCTCCTGCACACCTCCCACTGGGGATGTGCCCGCAACCAAGGCACATGCCCTTGACCGGAATCGAACCTGGGACCTTTTAGTCCACAGGCCGACGCTCTATCCACTGAGCAAAACTGGCCAGGGCAGGTAGCTTTATTTTATGACTTAGCTTGAGTTCAGATTCTAAAGATGTGTCTGGTCTGGTGTGGCTCGGTTGGTTGGGCATCGTCCCGTACACCATAAGGTGGCGGGTTTGATTCCCAGTCAGGGCACATACCTAGGTTTTGGGTTGGTGAGCATGTGGGAGGCAATCGATAGATGTTTCTCTCTACCTTTCTTTATCTCTAAAGAAATAACAAAAAAAACCCCAAACAGATTCTAGAGATGTTGTCAAATGCACAGTAAGACTTGAAAACGAATTTTATGTAAGTTGGTCTGGATGACTGGAGGGAATATGAGGTTAATTTCCTTTTATTGAGGCATAGTTACATGGTAACTTTAAAAAAAATACATTTTTATTGAGTTCAGAGAGTAAGGGAGAGGGAGAGAGAGAGAAACATCAATGATGAGAGAGATAATTGAATGGCTGCCTCCTGTACGCCTCCCACTGGGAATCGAGCCCACAACCCATGCATATGCCCTTGACCGGAATCGAACCCGTGACCCTTCAGTCCTCAGGCCAACACTCTACCCACTAAGCCAAACCAGCTAGGGCCATGGAAACTTTTTAAGCCTCCTCATTTTTTGCTTTCAGTCTTCAAGTCCTTACAGAATTGTTTGATCCACTGCAACTCCTTTTTTCCCTTTGTTTAGCTTATCTTCCCTTTGTTTCCCTTCTTACAATCACTCTCTAAACATATGACAATATAATATTAGAAGAGATGAAGTCCCCATCCGTCTGGGCTGGTTGAACCAGCCAGATCCAGTGCTCATATCTGCTGGACAAGCTGCTGTCAAAGTGGGAGTGAGCTGAGGTCGTTCTACCAGGATGCACTAATTCTTGCTTTGTGTCAGGAAGAATTTATCCAAAAATATGAGCAGATCTGGCCTCCTTTATATATATATCACATGAGATTCAAACAGTCATCTGCTCTTGCACATGGAGTGTTCCACAAGTGCATGAAAAGGGAGCAGTGTGGAGAGCTGCTGAAGAGCACCGGCTGTGTGCAGACCCAGCTGCCGCCACTCAGAAGCCAGCTGTGTGCCTGCGGCAACTTATTTGACTTCTCTCTGCTTGTTTTCTCATGGGGGGGGAGAGAGAGAGAGAGAGAGAGAGAGAGAAAGAGAGAGAACCGTACCTATCTCTCAGGGTTGCTGTCAGAATTTAATGGTACTGAGAGTAAAGCTCCAGCAGACGTGTGCGTGGTGAGTGCCAAGGAAGTGTTTCTATATGAGTCAAGTGAGCACAAGTAAATCATGTATTGTTAGCATTCCACACACTGGCTTCAATCTTGTTTTTTTCCTTCTCGATTGAAGATACTAAAGACTAACTCGATGGGGAACATAAAAATACATTTTTGGGAGGGGTCTAGCAACCTGACTCTGCACCTAGTTAATCAGTATCCCTAATGCTAACATTGTTATTAGCCTATAATCAAGTCACTGCCCCTTTCCTAATGATCTGGTCTTCACGACCTGTTTACCTAGATACTCCCATTTTACAGAGGCCATAAACCATGAACCATACATAACCCCTGGAGGAGGTTATCAGTGCTGGCGCCAGGCCAGGCCTTTAGGTGTGGTCTCATGGCCCCCATCCAACACACGGGACTTTTTGCAAAGCCCACGAAAGGTCCGGAAGTCTGATCATTATTTGGGGGACAAAGAAACCAAAGGGTATAAAGAGAAAGCTTCCTAAAAAAAAACGAAGCCGCCTCCACATGTCATTACTGCACACAGTGGTGCAGGTCACCTGTGTCCTGGCCACACCATCCCCGTGTGGGTTAGCCTGGAGAACACACTCGTAAAGGCAGAGCTGCTGCCTCACGTGGGCCTTGGCCTGCTGATACGTGCTTTCTGGGTTCACTCCATCTTGAAGCCCTCCAGCAGACAGATCACAATGAGGGCGTGTCCCGTATTTATTTCTTCTACCCTCACCCCACCCACCCACCATCCCTCCACTCCCCCCACTTAGCACACATTTATACACCCAGATGTCCGACTTCTCCATCCATCATTGATCCAGCTACATGCCTGTCCATCCACCCACCCGTGCACACATCTTTGTGCCCACTTGCCCATCCATGGCTGCTTCCAACTCTCCCAGCAAGTGCTCTCCCGCACCAGTCCTGTGCCGGTCCTGTGCTAGGGTCACGGGGCATGCAGAGATTAAAATGAATTAAGTTTACAATGTTCAAGAAAATCTTGGTCTAAGTCTGTATTCACTCCAGGTCACCTTCCAGGTGACTATTTGTTGAGCTCCTCCTATCAGTCAGGTGTTTCAGGCACTGGGCACAGATAGACACTGTTACTCTACCCCCTCCCACTTTACAGACGAAGAAACTGAGGCTCAGAGGTTATAGTGCAGTGGTTCTCAACCTTCTTAATGCTGCGACCCTTTAATACAGTTCCTCATGTTGTGGTGACCCCCAACCATAACATTATTTTTGTTGCTACTTCATAACTGTAATTTTGCTACTGTTATGAATCGTAATGTAAATATCTGATATGCAGGATGTATTTTCATTGTTACAAATTGAACATAATTAAAGCATAAAGATTAATCACAAAAACAATATGTAATTATATATGTGTTTTCCAATGGTCTTAGGCGACCCCTGTGAAAGGGTCGTTTGACCCCCAAAGGGGTCGAGACCCACAGGTTGAGAACCGCTGCTTTAGAGGTTTAAATGAGATATAAAAAACTGTGCTTAGCAAATTGCTGGGCACATAGAAGATGCACAATCAATTATGGCCAGAACAGTAGCATAGGAGGAGAGGAGACATTTGAACAAAGTAAGAAGATCAGCAGAAGGACAAAGTGGGACACATCTTCCTTCACTACAGAAGGTAAGTATCAGGGCAGATAAGGCTGCAGGAACTGGAGGAAGCCAAGAAGAATCCCCAGGCAGGCCGTGAGTGGAGCCAAGAGTTTATTTTCTGATTACTAATCTACCCTTGCTGGGGTGGGGATCAGGGGCAAATGGGGCCAACCCCACTCTTGGCAGCTGAGAATCAACAAGGAAGAGAACTGGGGCTCCTGCTGTGTGTATGGAGAAGGACGAGGCTATCAGTTACTGGAGAGAGCTGATGGAGTTGGGCAGGGCTCTCTAGGGAAGCTGTGAAAGGTTTGGAAGAGCAACTGTATGTAGGTAAGGAAGAGAGAATTGTCCAGATCCATGTTACAGGATGACAGGAAGCAGGTAGAGTTAGAGACTCTAAATGTGGTGAGTTGTGTGATTTCCTCCAATAGATTTTCTCTCTAACCTGGTATAGGACAAAAGGAAGCTGACTATATTGGTCCAGGGAAAAGGATTTATGAGGAAGGGTTGGCAGAAGGACTAGGTTGACAAGTGCTGGAAAGAGAAGGGCTGAAGCACTGCGAAGTCATGGACTATAAAGTCAAGGTTATAGAGGAGGTGGAGTGAAGTCGGGGCGAGGGGGGCGGGGGGGTGAGCAGTCAGACATGGACTCCAGGAAAAAGAAGTGTCAGTAAGGTGGACCAGCAGGTGGAGCGGGAGGAAGGTCAGGCTCAGAGCCTGGGGAATTTGATGGTCAATGTAGAGCAGTCTTGTATGGTATCAGGTTTAAGGTGGCCCCCTAATGTGAAGGGGCAAATCCTTCATGATCTTTCAAAGATAAGAAGCAATGTTAAATCAAGGTGGAAGGGGCTGCAAGTGTTGATCCTACTGTATGAGGTGCTTTATATAAACCAGTGATGGCGAACCTATGACACGCGTGTCAGAAGTGACACGCGAACTTATTTTTTTGGTTGATTTTTCTTTGTTAAATGGCATTTAAATATATAAAATAAATATCAAAAATATAAGTCTTTGTTTTACTATGGTTGCAAATATCAAAAAATTTCTATATGTGACACGGCACCAGAGTTAAGTTAGGGTTTTCCAAAATGCTGACATGCCGAGCTCAAAAGGTTCGCCATCACGGTGCTGTCCTCTCCTCTGTTTTTACTCTTTTTACTTATGCTCTCCCCTCTGTCTGAAGTGCCATGTCCCCTGCATGTCACCAGACTGACTCTTGCTCCTTTAAAAAGACTCAGCTCAGCCCCTACCCTCATTCCATCCCATCCCAGGCTAGGAGACTTCCCTGGAATCCCGAGTCCCTGCCTGAGTCACCGTCCCAGTACTTAACCCTTTGACTGGACTTGGTGATTTCTCCCACTACCAGGGGTGGGCAAACTTTTTGACTCGAGGGCCACAGTTTTTCAAAATGCTGACACGCCGAGCTCAAAAGGTTCGCCATCACCGATATAAACTATCTAATATTATCTTCCCAATAGTCCTTCAAGTTGGTGATTTGTGAAAAAATGGTAATGACACAAATTAAATCGATTGCCAAGGGTCTCACAGCTGTTAAGCCTGGCAGCTCAGATTTAATCCCAGGGTTGACTGGTTCCAAAGCCCATGTGCCTTTCACCTCCCCAGATTTCCACAAAGAGTGGCACTTGAGACCTTTCTAATTCATTCTCATCATTTCTCACAGCTCTCAAGGTTGGAATCTCTGATCTCGGTGTGTTGGGCAGTCAGGTAAGTGAGATCTGGCACGCCCTGAGCAGTGGTGAAACTCTCCTGAGCTCCACCCTGTCTTTATTCCCTGATGGCAGCAAGCTGGCCCTGGGTGAGGCTGGAACTCTCAGCTGGGCTGGACCCCACTGCAGAGAGGGCAAGTGTGACAGGAAGAGCAACAGGAAGTACCTGCGTTCTCTTGTTGAAGCTCTGAGTTTGTTTCATGTGATTGCCCTGCTCAGTGAGTCATTCATTTAGTGGAAGGAGGATGTTGGAGATGGTCAGATCTGGGTTCAGATTCAGCTCCAGCACTTGAGTTGTGTGACTTTGAATGAATGACCTTGACCAACTTTCTCAGTTGGCTCAGAATTACAAGGTTTTCTGGGACAGGGAACGTTCGGTTATAAAACCAGATATTCCCAGGCAAATGGGACAGTTAGACACCCCAAACAAGCTACTCAACCCCATTATGCCTCAGTTTCTGAGTATAAAATGGGGTTATCTGTGGCCTATTTCTCTGCTTCTTACCACCTGGTGGTGTGCTTTTCAGAGAATGCAGGAGCTGGGAGCATGGTTTAAAATCAGTCTGGTCAAGAGAAGTTTAGGATTGACTGCATGCTCCTGTATCGCTGAGGCTGAACTTCTGAAGTGCAAAGCCACTTTCTCCAGCATTCTGCTTGGAGCTCTCAGCTGTTGCTCATGTTGCAGCCTGAAGCATGAGTCAAGAGCCTCCTGAGTTGATCACCTCCCAGCTGTTCCTGGCTGTTGCTTCTTGTTCCCAGGTCAGTGTGGCAAGGTCCAAGCACACCATGCTCAGTAGGCAGTGTTGAGATTGGGGTTAGTTGTGTGTGAATGAAAGCAGCTTGAAACAGAAGATCCAGAATTCCAGTCACGTTAACATTGCGTAAGAAGAGCTTTATAGACTTCAGCCAGGATGGGTGGCATAAGCATGGCAGGAAGAGAGCGAAGTCTTCCCGAAGTTGTCTCCCCTGGTACCTGCTATTGATTTTCTTCCTGAAATTGGTGGCCTCCACATTTTGCCCAGGAGCCAGGTTCATAGTTGTACTCAACAATGTAGAGTGAGAAGGTGTGGAGCTTTTGTTCCTGTAGGAGGGTGAGTTCTAAGCAGAAAGTAATGCCCTAGCCAGTTTAGCTCAGTGAGCATCAGCCTGCAGACTGAAGGGTCCCAAATTAGATTCCCGTCAAGGGCACATGCCTGGGTTGCAGGCTTGATCTCCAGTAGGGGGTGTGCAGGAAGCAGCCGATCAATGATTCTCATCATTGATGTTTCTATCTCTCTCTCCCTCTCCCTTCCTCTCTGAAATCAATAAAAAAATATTTTTAAAAAAAGTAAAGAGAAGTGGATGAATTCAGCAGATGTAAATTTGGCCATCCACAGTTCCCAAAAAAGTTAAACATGGAGTTACAATGTGACTGAGAAATTCTCCTAAGTCTATACCAAAGAGAAATTGAAAACATATGTCCACACAAAACCTATACATGAGTGTTCATAGTAGCATCTATATATATAAAAGCCTAAGCGACTATTTGACCGGAAGCTATGACACACACTGACCACCAAGGGGCAGACGCTCAATGCATAGGCATGGAAACATGGAACAGACTGATGAATCTTAGAGGGAAGGAGGGAGCGGGGAGGTTGGGAAGAAACTAACCAAAGATCTTATATGCATACTAGAGGCCTGGTACATAGATTCATGCACCAGTGGGGTCGCTCGGCCTGGCCTGCAGGGATTGGGCTGAAACCCGCAGTCTGACATCCCGCGAGGGGTCACAGATTGTGAGAGGGCTGAAGCCAGTCCGAGGGACCCCACTGGTGCACAAATCTGTGCACCGGACCTCTAGTTACTTATAATAGCTAAAAAGGGTAAACAACCCACAAAAAAGGGGGGAAACAACCCACAAGTCTATCAATTGATAAATGGGTAAAAATGTAGTACATTGATACACTTGAATATTATCTATAATAATAAAAGGGCAATATGCTAATTAGACTGGACAGCCAAACCACCTTCCGGATGACCTTCCAGACTGTGAGGGCTAAGGCAGCATCCGGGGCTGCTGCCTCAGCCTTTGGAGCTCCTTGCATGAATTTCATGCATCGGGCCTCTAGTGCAGCTATAAAAAAGGAATGAAGTATTGATTCAGGCGATGGCATGGATGAAAAAACAAAAGGCCACATATGATATTATTACACTAGAGGCCCAGTGCACGAAATTGTGCACAGGTAGGGTCCCTAGGCCTGGCCGACAATCAGGGCCAATCAGGTTCCCCATCTCCCCACCTCCTCCTTCCTTCGCTGCCCGCACGCCACCACCGAGCAGTTCCCCCTGCCTCTCCATCTCCTCCTTCCCTCGCTCCCTCAGCGTCCCACCACCACCACTGATCACCCGCCATGTTCCGCACCACCCCTTGGTGGTCAGCACACATCCAGCCAAACCACCTTCCAGATGACCTTCCAGACTGTGAGGGCTGAGGCAGCATCCGGGGCTGCTGCTGCCAATGGGAGCAGCACGAATTTCATGCATCGGGCCTCTAGTGCAGCTATAAAAATTGCATAAAATGTCCAGTATAGGCAAATCCATAGAGACAGAAAGCAAATAGTGGTTACCAGGGATTGGGGAGTAACTACTAATGGGTACAGTGCTTCTTTTTGGGGTGATAAAAATGTCCTGGAATTAGGTAGTGGTGATGGTTGCATAGTATTATGAATATCTTTTAAATCACTGAATTGTACACTCTGAAAGGGTGAAATTCGTAGCTCAATGAATTATATAGCTCAATAGAAATAATACAGTTTGGCCACCCAGTCCTGCTACATGTAGAAAGTGCCCGCTGGTCACCCGCCATGTTCTGCACCACCCCTTGGTGGTCAGCACACATCATAGTGAGCGATGGAACTCTCGTTCTCCCGGTTGAACTCCCAAGGGGACACTTTGCATATTAGCCTTTTATATATATAGATTTGCATAAAATGTCCAGTATAGGTAAATACATAGAGACAGAAAGCAAATAGTGGTTACCAGGGAATGGGGAGTAACTACTCATGGGTACAGTGCTTCTTTTTGGGGTGATAAAAATGTTCTGGAATTAGGTAGTGGTGATGGTTGCATAGTATTATGAATATCTTTTAAACCACTGAATTGTACTCTTTGAAAGGGTGAAATTTGTAGCATGTGAATTATATAGCTCAATAGAAATAATACAGTTTGGCCACCCAGTCCTGCTACATGTAGAAAGTGCAGCAGTGAAGCGATGCATTCAGGATCCGCTGGAAGCCCTTGGTGTCAGGATGCAAGTGCTAGAGGATGGATGCGTCTCTTGGAACCAGGCACAGTGGGTCCTCCAGTTGGGTCTCAGGTGGCTAACAGCACACAGAGGTAGTAAACCTTCCTGTTGGCCAGGTGAGTTGTGGAGGGCATGAAGCTTCATGTTTTCTTGAGAACATCCATCTCCACCAGAATCAGGCTAAGAACCCGAGTATGGTCAGGCTCATGTACACACAGGAGCTGGGGAAAGATGTGGTAGCCCCTCCGCCCTTCTTTCTCCTGGCACATCGGCTGGGCCCCAGAGTGGAGGGTCGGATGCTGGGCACTGAAAGCCTCAGTCTGGAATGGGCCTCAGTGACTTTCCAAATGTCATTATGGCAGAGAAACAAGACCTGCAGCAAGTGGCCATGTGGGCAGAGGCCACTACCCATACTTAGCTCAACTGATTGCTTCCGTGAGATCCAATAGGTGTCATGTATCTCCTGATGGGCCTGTGAGCTTCGGCTTCAGCTTGGGGCTGTAGAGAACCGTTGAGGTATAGGGTGGCTAGATTGTGCAGAGGGGACCCCAGCACCTGGTGATCAGTCAGCGAGTCCTTTCGGCTGGGAGGGAGCAGAACTCCAAGGGGTAGCTCACCAACCTCCCAAACCTCTGTTTCTTTGAGGGTCAGATACACTAGGCCTGGTGTCATCTGAACCTACTGATTGGATAGGACATAGCACAGAACTGTGGCTTCCAGTTTTGCAAACACGTTTCCTCAGAGAGGGTGCACTGCTGGAAAAGCCTGCTTCCTCCCCGTCTCCTGTCTGCCAGCCCGTGTCATCAGGCCGTGTCATCCGGAAAGTCTTCCCAGTCTCTCATACACAAAGGAGGGGCACGTAATTAACATACACTGAGACTAGCAGGAGCTGGGACATGCTTGGTTGCTTACTCCCCAAGAAAGCCCCCCAAGTGCAGGGACCATGTCTGGTTGCTCACCGATGAATCCCTGTACATGTCACATAGTAGATATTCAATAACTATTACTTGGATTTGTGATTTCGCTAGTAGCCAAAATGTCCCCAACTCAAGTTAGGGTTGACCGGTTGCATTTTAGTCCTAGGGAGCTCCATATGCAAAAGCAGCCAGACTCCCTGGAGGGTCATCATAGCTGTGTCCCTGACTACAGCTGCATTGAGCTCAGCGTCAGGGATTCTGACACCCAGGCACACAAGAGCACAAGCACATGCACCCACACACGTGGGAGCACACCCACAGACACTCCACTCAGCACTGGCTTCTCTTCCCGAAAGTAGGTGTCCAGCCACACTTCATGATGCATCTGCTAGTGACCTGGCTTGGCTGCTCCTTTTGGAAGTCCAGGCCAATCCGTCCTGGTTGGCGCCTGGTAATTTTCCTTGGAAGCCCTGAACAGGAGTCACTCTTGAGGGGTCCTGAATAATAGATAAGCACCATTGACTCTTGGCAAGCCTTTCCTGCTCACCCTTCCCACCCCCCACGGAGAGGACTCCAACTCGTAGCCTTTGGAGAAGTAGTGGAAGGCTTCCCAGAGGAATGATGTGTTAGCGGACGGAGTCTTGATGGACGAGTGAAGGTTGGCCAGAGAGAGGGGTGTTCTGATTTCAAAGGGAAAGAGACTGTATCCCCAGCACACAGTAAAATGTCACATCACTGGGGTTTTATTGGCTGGGCAGATGCATAAAGAACACACAAGAAGAAGGCAGACAGTGGCTCCCGGAGCTTGAGCTGTGTGTGAGGCTGGAGAGGGGGGTTTGGAGCCAGACTGTGAAGGGCCTTGTGTGTTTAGCCAAGGAATTTCAACTTGATCTTGTTGGCAACAGTAGGCCCTCAAAAAATTTTCAGCAGAAAAGTGACAGGATCAGAACTGTCTTTTTAAAAGATTAACCTGGAAAAGATGAGGATGGGGAGAAATGAGAGGAGGCTGGGGAGACAGAGGGGTGAGAATGGAATAAGGGGTGGCTGTGGGGGTGGGAAGGGGCATTTTACATATATTGTCACCTGGGCCAGTTGGAGGGAGGGGTGAGAAGGAGAGATTCCAGACTATCCCACACGTTTCTAGGTCCGCCAACTGGGAGGCTAGGACGCCATTAGTTCAGATAGACATCAATAAGCTTATAGAGCGAGGGGGCTTTTGTAAAAAATATTTTTATTGTGAAATAGTACACAAATATATAAAAGTATAAAAAAGAAACGTGTTATGTAGTACAATAGTAATAAAACTGTTTTTTACTCATTAACTTGGAGTCACCTGTGGAATTTAGTCGGAAATTCTGTTTTGAAACATGATTAACAGACCCAGGATTATATAAATTAGCACTGTTTGGGTTACAAGTCCCAGAAACTTAACCCGCATTATTAGGCACAAAGGAAAATGTATTATAAGGACACAGGAACCCAAGGACAGCAATATGGCTGGGCATCGGGAAGGAGCTGGAACGCGGGACTCAAACACCATCAGAAATATCTCTCCAGTGCTCCTCTCTGCGGGCTGGCTTCTTCACTTCTCTGGCTCAAGTGATGGGAGAAGGACCACTGACAGTTCCCAACTTTTCCGTCAGATTCAATCTCCCAGAGAGTCAGTCAGTCTTAAAACTCGAGGGAAAGAACTATAGTAATTAGTCCAGCCTGAGGGTCCAACCCAGTAACAGTGTGCAGTGACATTGTACAAATGTGACAGCTCTTACCGCAAACGGTCAGGAAAGAAACTTCCTCAGATAGTGGGCATCCAGCAGATGCCCACTCCAGGGCAGAAGCTGTTGGACCCCCCTCTTCCCTCCCCTCCCCCCCGCCTGAGGGTACCCAGTAACAGTGTGCAGTGACATTGTACAAATGTGACAGCTCTTACCGCAAACGGTCAGGAAAGAAACTTCCTCAGATGATAGGCATCCAGCAGATGCCCACTCCAGGGCAGAAGCTGTTGGACCCCCCTCTTCCCTCCCCCCCCCCCCCCCCCCAATCCCCCCC
>NW_005370731.1:463404-466247 GCF_000412655.1 Myotis brandtii
GTAATTAACATACACTGAGACTAGCAGGAGCTGGGACATGCTTGGTTGCTTACTCCCCAAGAAAGCCCCCCAAGTGCAGGGACCATGTCTGGTTGCTCACCGATGAATCCCTGTACATGTCACATAGTAGATATTCAATAACTATTACTTGGATTTGTGATTTCACTAGTAGCCAAAATGTCCCCAACTCAGTTAGGGTTGACAGGTTGCATTTTAGTCCTAGGGAGCTCCATATGCAAAAGCAGCCAGACTCCCTGGAGGGTCATCATAGCTGTGTCCCTGACTACAGCTGCATTGAGCTCAGCGTCAGGGATTCTGACACCCAGGCACACAAGAGCACAAGCACATGCACCCACACACGTGGGAGCACACCCACAGACACTCCACTCAGCACTGGCTTCTCTTCCCGAAAGTAGGTGTCCAGCCACACTTCATGATGCATCTGCTAGTGACCTGGCTTGGCTGCTCTTTTTGGAAGTCCAGGCCAATCCGTCCTGGTTGGCGCCTGGTAATTTTCCTTGGAAGCCCTGAACAGGAGTCACTCTTGAGGGGTCCTGAATAATAGATAAGCACCATTGACTCTTGGCAAGCCTTTCCTGCTCACCCTTCCCACCCCCCACGGAGAGGACTCCAACTCGTAGCCTTTGGAGAAGTAGTGGAAGGCTTCCCAGAGGAATGATGTGTTAGCGGAGTCTTGATGGACGAGTGAAGGTTGGCCAGAGAGAGGGGTGTTCTGATTTCAAAGGGAAAGAGACTGTATCCCCAGCACACAGTAAAATGTCACATCACTGGGGTTTTATTGGCTGGGCAGATGCATAAAGAACACACAAGAAGAAGGCAGACAGTGGCTCCCGGAGCTTGAGCTGTGTGTGAGGCTGGAGAGGGGGGTTTGGAGCCAGACTGTGAAGGGCCTTGTGTGTTTAGCCAAGGAATTTCAACTTGATCTTGTTGGCAACAGTAGGCCCTCAAAAAATTTTCAGCAGAAAAGTGACAGGATCAGAACTGTCTTTTTAAAAGATTAACCTGGAAAAGATGAGGATGGGGAGAAATGAGAGGAGGCTGGGGAGACAGAGGGGTGAGAATGGAATAAGGGGTGGCTGTGGGGGTGGGAAGGGGCATTTTACATATATTGTCACCTGGGCCAGTTGGAGGGAGGGGTGAGAAGGAGAGATTCCAGACTATCCCACACGTTTCTAGGTCCGCCAACTGGGAGGCTAGGACGCCATTAGTTCAGATAGACATCAATAAGCTTAAAGAGCAAGGGGGCTTTTGTAAAAAGTATTTTTATTATGAAATAGTACACAAATATATAAAAGTATAAAAAAGAAACGTGTTATGTAGTACAATAGTAATAAAGCTGTTTTTTACTCATTAACTTGGAGTCACCTGTGGAATTTAGTCGGAAATTCTGTTTTGAAACATGATTAACAGACCCAGGATTATATAAATTAGCACTGTTTGGGTTACA
The DNA here is from genome assembly GCF_000412655.1 of Myotis brandtii. NCBI lineage: Eukaryota > Metazoa > Chordata > Mammalia > Chiroptera > Vespertilionidae > Myotis > Myotis brandtii. The sequence goes on from NW_005370731.1 coordinate 464,873, forward strand.
AGTCCCAGAAACTTAACCCGCATTATTAGGCACAAAGGAAAATGTATTATAAGGACACAGGAACCCAAGGACAGCAATATGGCTGGGCATCGGGAAGGAGCTGGACCCCGCCCCAAATCCGCCCCAGGAGGTACAGAGAGTGCTCAGGCAGTGGTTCTCAGCCTTAGCTGAACATTGGGATCACCTGGAAAACCTTAAAGAAGACTGACGCCCACTCCACCTCAGACGACTCAAGCTTTTTCAAAAGCTCCCGGGTGCTTCTCATGAGCAGCCAAGGCTGAGGACTCGGGGCTGGTGCCCAGCTTCTCTAATGTTTATGTGCCTCCAGTCACCCGCGTACCCTGAGCAGATGCAGCTTCTGCCTCAGCAGGTCTGCAGGCCCTCGGCCCACTCTGGCAGCGAGGGTCTGTGCTGCGCAGCCCAACAGAACTTCCTGTGGTGGCCGCACACCGCAGCCGTGCTGTGCAGTACAGTGGCCACTAGCCGCATGTGTCCACTGAGAACCTGAAGTATAATTAACGAGACGGAACATTTTATTGTATCTTACTCTAATTAATTTGAAGAGCCACGTGTGGCTAATGGCTACTCTATTGGACAGAGCAGGGCTGGTGGATCTCAGCTAGGGGGAGGGCATATCTGAATCACCTGAGGTATTTCTTAACCAACTTAACGCTCTTGTTGCTACTGTGTTCCTCTGCACACACCCCCAATTCAGACCCTAAAACGGTGGGATAGAAAGGGGCGATGGTCATAGGGATAAAGAACCACTGGCATAGAATGTTCCAAGTTATCTATTTCTGTTACAAACCACTCCGAAACTTGACCTAAAACAGCAATATGTATTTTTGTCATAAATCCATGTTCGGGCAGGACTCAGAGGGGCAGCTCACCTCTGCTCTCCTTGGCATCAGCTGACGTGGCTGGAAGGCTGGGGCTGGGCCACCGGAAGAGCTGCTCATTAAGGGGTTGGGTGGTGGCTGTCAGCTGGCACCCTAGCTGGGGCTCTAACCAGGGCACCTACAGGGTCTTGGGCTTTCTCACACTTGCGATTGGATGCCAGGGCGTGCATTGAGTGGCGGGGGAGCAGAGTGCCCCGGCTGGCCAGGCGGGAGCGCTGTCCTTTTTTTAAAACTAGCCTCGTTGCCGAAACCGGTTTGGCTCAGTGGATAGAGCGTCGGCCTGCGGACTGTAAAGGTCCCAGGTTCGATTCCGGTCAAGGGCATGTACCTGGGTTGCGGGCACATCCCCAGTAGGAGATGTGCAGGAGGCAGCTGATCGATGTTTCTAACTCTCTATCTTTCTCCCTTCCTCTCTGTAAAAAATCAATAAAATATATTTAAAAATAATAAATAAATAAATAAATAAAACTAGCCTC
>NW_005370731.1:469489-473747 GCF_000412655.1 Myotis brandtii
CCTCCTCTGAGTCTCGGTATGCTTTTCTCTTTCCTTCTAGTTGTAGAATTTCCACTCAGCCAGCCTTCCTGTGGTTCTGGATGATGTCCGTTCCGTCTTTTAGTTGTATTTTTGAAGTGGTTGTGTGAGGCAGCAATCTCCGGTGTTTACCTATGCTGCCATCTTGGTTTATCTCCTTTTCTCAGAAATTCTTGGTGGGGAGTGGGAGAGACCTGGAAGTGAGGGCACCTGGGTCTGGTCCCCACCCTACAGAGCTGATAAAAAAGGACACAGGTTTATTTGGGAGTGCGGAGATTACGGGAAATCATTTTCTTCTCTATGTTTCCATTTTCTATATTGTTAAATTTCTGATTGTGGTAAAATATACATAACATAAAACATACCATTTTAATGATGTATAAGTACAGTTTAATGGCATTAAGCATATTTACATTGCTGTGCAACCATCACCACCATCATTTCCAGAACTATTTTATCTTCTCAAACTGAAACTCTATCCCCATTAAAGTAACTCCCATTTCTCTCCCACCCCACCCCCCGCCCCTGCCTCCCACCCTGGGCACCCACCATTCTGCTTTCTGTGTCTATGAGTTTGACATGCCTTGTTGCAGGCTCTAGGAACCTGTAAGTAGAATCATACAGTATTTTCCCTTTGTGACTGGCTTATTTCACTTAGCATAATATCCTAGAGCAGGGGTGGGGAACCTTTTTCCTGCCAAGGGCCATTTGGAAATTTATAACATCATTCGCTTAATATAATTCACTTACTATAAATTTGGTTGCTATGAAAAAAGTTCCTAGATTTATTGAATTTCGAGTCCTGCCTGCAGATGCCTTGGCAGGGCCGGACCAAATGATTTCATGGGCCTCATACAGCCCGCGGGCCAGAGGTTTCCCACCCCTATCCTAGAGGTCATCCCTGTGGTCGAATGTGCCCTAGCCAGGTGGCTCCGTTGGTTGAAGCATGTTCTGTGCACCAGAAGGTGGCAGGTTCCATTCCCGGTCAAGGCACATACCTGGTTTGTGGGTTTGATCCCTTCCTCTCTCCCTAAAAATAAAAAAATATGCTCAGGTGAGGATTAAAAAATATATGCATATTGAGAATGTGTCAGAATTTTCTTTCTTTTTGGGGTGAATAATATTCCAGTATGTATGTGTGTGTGTGTGTGTGGCATTTTGTCTATCCATTCATCCACTGATGAACACCTGTTTCTACTTTTTGGCTTATTGTGAAAACACTGCTATAAACATTGGTGTGCAAATATCTGTTTGAGTCTCTGCTTTCAGTTTTTTTGTATATGCTTAGAATACATAGAGCATAATTGTGGTTGAATAATATTCCAGTATGTGTATGTGTGTGTGTGTGGCATTTTGTGTATCCATTCATCCACTGATGAACATTTGTTTCTATTTTTTGGCTTATTGTGAACAACACTGCTATAAACATTGGTGTGCAAATATCTGTTTGAGTCTCTGCTTTCAGTTTTTTTGTATATGCTTAGAATACATAGAGCATAATTGTGGGATCATTGGTAAATCTATTTAATTTTTTGAGGAAGCAGTTAAAATTTTTTAAGCTTTTTAAAAAAGTGATCAAAGAGCCCTGGCTGGTTTGGCTCAGTGGGTAAAGCGTCGGCCTGCGGACTGAAGGGTCCTAGGTTTTATTCCAGTCAAGGGCACATGCCCAGGTTGCAGGCTCAGTCCCCAGTGTGGGGTGTACAGGAGGCAGCTGATCAATGATTCTCTCTCATCATTGATGTTTCTATCTCTCTCTCCCTCTCCCTTCCTCTCTGAAATCAATACATATATATTTTTTAAAAAGTGATAAAAGACTGTTAAGAATAAAACACCACCTGGCTGGTGTGGCTCTGTGGTTGAGTGTCGACCTAGGAACCAGGAGGTCACAGTTGGATTCCCAGTCAGGGCACATGCCTGGGTTGCAGGCTTGATCCCTAGTAGGGGCCGTGCAGGAGGCAGTCGATCAATGAATCTCTCTCATCATTGATGTTTCTCTCTCTCTCTCTCGCTCTCTCTCTCTCTCTCCCTTCCTCTCTGAAATCAATAAAAATACATTTAAAAAAAAAAAAGAATCAAAACACCCATTTCAAAACTTTAAAAACAGAAAAATCATGTTTGTTCATTATGATTTTTAATAATGTTTACTCTTCTAGTGTTTTTATTTATTTTTAAAGACTAATTGAGAGAGAGCATCCATAACAATTTTCAGGTTTTATTTGGTTATTTATATGGATTTTTGAAAATAAAACATTTTTATTGTAATAAATACATATAACATAAAATTTACTGTCTTAACCATTTTTAAGTGTGCAATTCAGTGGTATTAAGCCCAGCCGGCATGGCTCAGTGGTTGAGCATTGACCTATGAACCAGCAGGTCACTGTTCAATTCTCCGTCAGGGCACATGCCCAGGTTGCAGGCTTGGTCCCCAGTGGGGGGCATGCAGGAGGCAGCCCATGAATGATTCTCTCACATCATTGATGTTTCTATCTCTCTCTCTCCCTCTCCCTTCCCCTCTGAAATCAATAAAAAATATATATATAGTTTTAAAGCTCAGACTTTAAGGCTTATAATCTCGTCAAATTCCAGTCTCTTCAGGTCCCTGCATACCTCATGAGGCCCAGAACCACGAGCTGTTCATTTCCACCGACTCCATCCCCCTGTTGCACTTGGCGCTCCTCTGCCCCTTTCCTCCCAACCAGCAGGGCAGAGCGGCCTGAGTCAGGCTGCCCCCGTGACCCCCTTTTGTAAGACACTAGCATTTCAGCATATTTTTGTAGCTTTTCACACTAAATGGTTGTCATTTTGCAAAACAAAATATTCACACCGGGTAAGAGTTGTGTTGTGTTCCGGGAGCTTGCTAGACCAGGAATTTACATCTATGCTTCCCCCATCCCTCCTATGTACGTGGGCCGTGTGCCTGGGCACAACACCTCCCTTATTGGGGCTCACCTGTCATCTGTCAGTAAGTGAGTCAAACCACACAACCTGAAAGGACACCAGGAGCTAATGACACCATCCTGTCCGCACCCAGGCTCCTCCCACCCTCAGCCACGGGAGGAAGGAGCCAGGACGGCCAGTGTCCAGGGTCTTGGAGACGTGCCCAGCCTGTTTTTGACTCTGGACTTTTCCCAGAAGCTTGGCATTGTTGCTACCAGGCCTCACCTCACAGATATTTTCTAACCGAAACTGGGGCAAATGGTCTGAAAACATGGAGATGTAGAAGACATGCTCGTGAAAAGAAGGCAGAAGTCTCGCTCCCGCAGGAGGGCATGGGGGCCGGATGGCAGGCGCTCAGTGGGCAGGACAGGGCCAGGGCAGCCTGCAGAGAGCAGGCGGAGGGAGGCGCGTGGTGCTGGGGTGGAGTGGGTGGGAAATGGGCCTCTGGGTGCATGTTCTGGGGCCTGACTATGGGGTGACACTGAGTTCAACAGAGCCACTGCCCATTCTGGCCCCACCCCTCTCGCCAGGAACCGCCTCCCCAACGACCGACCGCAGTGACCACATCCCCCCAGGTTGCCTTGGAAACACGTCTCAGGACAGGGGAGTTGGGGCACAGTTGCCCAGCAACAGGTGGTGCCTCCCTTCCGCCCTCATCTGAGGCCCTGCTCTGCACCCTTCCACAGGCCAGGGAAGAGCTGCTCTGAGGGGAGAGGGGAGCCCAAGGACAGAAGACTGAGGTGAGGAGCACAGGAGGCCCCTGTAGGTGGGAGCCCCTGGGACCAGCCCCCACCACTTCCTCTCTGTAGGCCCAGCAAGCCCTGAGGGGCTGAGGAGACAGAGGGAAGACGCCCTTGGGGCCCTTAGAGCTTTGTCTGAGGCACCTGGGACCTGGGAGGGGAAACGGGGTTCTGAGCAGGAGGGCCCGGCTGTGGGCCCCAGTGGTGCTTCCCCCACTTTGCCTCCTCTAGCCCTTCCCAGGGTCCCTCTGCTCCTTTCCCTGTCTGGGCCTGTTTCTCGGCCAGATTCCCAGCCCCCTGACCCCGGTCCCTCTACGCAGTCTTGGCTGGGCCCTGGCTGCCTCTCTGGGCCTCTGGATTGTGCTTCCTGTCCTGACCCTGTCTCCCCAGATGCCTTGGACTCCAGAGCAGCCCTCTGGGCACATGGAAGGGCCTCCTGCATCGGAGTCGGCCTCGTGGCCCCCGCTGCCCTGTGGGCCTTGCATCCCCATCATGCTGGCCCTGGCGGTGCTGGCCGCCCTCTTCCTCCTCACCACGGCTGTGCTGGCCGAGCGCCTGTT
>NW_005370731.1:473946-482407 GCF_000412655.1 Myotis brandtii
TGCCCCTTCCCCACACTCCCCTCCCAGCTTTTTTGTTCCCCAGATCCCACCCCAGGCCCCAGTCCCAAGTACCTTCTGGGGGCCCCAGGCCTGGGAAGGGAGGCCCCATGCCCCGGGCCTGGTGAGCTGGGCTGAGCCTGAACAGAGGCCAGAGCCCAGCATGAATTTGGGGAGCCCCCAGGCCCGAAGACAGCGGCCAGGGAGCCCTGATCCCGAGTGGGGCCTCCAGCCTCGGGTCACCCTGGAAGACATCTCAGCTTTCTGGAGGCGAGAGAGCCGCACCAGCGTGGGTTTCTGAACCCCCAGAGCCCGGAGGACTGGCCTCCCAGAGGCCTCTGAGCAAGGCCCGACCTCAGAGCTCCCGCCTGGGAACCCAGCTGACACCTGAGGCCAGGGAAGGAGGCCAGGCTTTTCACACCCGGATTTCAGTTCAGCTGGGTCTGGTCTGGGCAGGCTGGGTGTGGACACAGCCTGTGCTGCAGGGGAAGCTCAAGGTGCTTCTGCTTAGCTGCCTGCAGGGGGCGCTCAGGGCAGAGTGGAGGCGGGGAGGACTCTGGGCCAGAAGCCGCCGAGATCACGTTCCTGATTAAGAATTCAAGGTACGAGACCGGCATGAAAGAGCATCGCCGCAGCGGCTTCCGCCTTCCTCACTGTGTGTCCAAATGCCGTGCCAGAGGGCAGGGTGCGGTGGACGCCGAAGAAGAGATGCCAGCGGTGCTAGCAGATGACAGGAGCCCAGCTTCCGGAGCCACAAACCATCCCGCCAGGAAAACACAGTCGGAGAGGCCAAGGCCAGCAAAGGAGCGTCTTACGAAAAATGAACCCCAGCTCCGAGCACAAACTAGGGGAGCCAAGCTGGAGAGGCCGCTCTGCCTTCAGCCGGGGCCTAGAGCCAGATAACCAGCGGGTCCTCTGCCGTCTCCGAAGGCTGACACCCCAGCCCGCGGAGTCTTACCCCCCCCCCCCCCCCCCCCCCGGAGGCCTGGGCCAAGGACATCTGAGGTTGAACCAACATGGAAAACCTTCCCAGGGCAGGGCAGCTCCCAAAATGCAGCCTCTGGCCACCCCCCCACCCCTGCCGGCAAGGCTGGCTGGAGTGTTCCAGAGAGACAGGTCCCCCCAGGCAGGCAGGCTTACTTATAAGGCTCCAGCTCCACCCGGAGAATGGAGCCCCCAAACGTCCTTGGCCCCATAGCACCCGTCTCAGCTGACCTCGCTGGGAGCAGAGCCGGGGGCCGGGGAGAGGCCAAGGAGTTTTCACTCCAAACTGGGGTCATGACTGTTAGGGTTCTTGCCGTATCAGTTTACCAACTGTACTATTATTTACTTTATGTTTTCTTTGAATTGGTTTACTGTTTGCTTAATAAGTTTATTGTAAAAGGAATATTTCGTGTATCACCTCTGTAAATGGAAAACCAGTATCACTTGCCATAAATAGAAGGTCAAATAAATGCATTGTAAACAAAGACATTAAGTTCTAAGTAGACATTGTTCCCTGCTGGAGGCAGTGACCTTAAGAGCTGATCTTTCTTTGTTGTTGTTGTTTTTAAAAAAGGAGGGATGATGTCAGCAAGTGTTAGGCGGTCCAGCTGCCACCCTGAGACCCCCCTCAGAAGTACTCAGACAGACGGATCCTGCACCGGAAGCAGGGACAGCGAGCCTGTGCTGCTTAATGCCGGCAGGGGCCTCGGAGTTCACCCACAGCCAGGGAACTGCTGCTCCGAGGGCCGGGGGGCTCTGGGCCTGGACCTGCCCTCTCATCCCCCGGACGCCAGAAGTTGAAGGAGCAGTAGAGGAATGAGTAGCCCCTAGGCCAGTGGCTCTCAACCTTGGCTGCACATTAGAATCACCTGGGAATCTTTTTAAAATCCTGATCTCTGGGCCTCATCCTCCGGAAATTCTGTTTCTTTGTTATGGGGTGGGGCCACAACCTTAGTAACAAAGCAACAGAATTTCCGGAGGATGAGGCCCAGAAATCAGGATTTTAAAAAGATTCCCAGGTGATTCTAATGTGCAGCCGAGGTTGAGAACCACTGCCCCAGGCGGAGGGACCGCTCCCCAGGGACACTCATCCAGCACAGGGGCCTGGCACTGCCCCTGAGCCAGGCCCGGGGATGGAAGAATCAGACCTGGCGTCTACACTCAAGGACCTCCCCGTCTCTCCAGTGGCAGCGCCGGGGGTGGGATAAGACAGGACACATAACTGACAACCCTAATACAAGGCGGGGTTCCTGTCCCGTCTGCCTCTCAGACGGGTAATGATGTCGCCTCCTCAGGACAGCTGACAGGACTGGTGGTGGGGACTCCGCCCCCAGGAGGGATCAGTCCCCCAGGGAGCAGAGCAGAGGCAGCGCTCAGAGCCTCCACGTGTGGAAGGGGCCCGGAGACAAGGCCCGGCTCCCAGGCTGGCTGTCACCACTGACCGGGAGGCTTCGGGAAAGTGGTTTTATGTGACTGGGCCTCACGTTCTCCCCTCTGTGCAGCGAGAGAGTTGAAAGCTGAGCAAGACGCTCTGTTGGGACTTTTCTAAGCTGTGGCATCTCAGGATGGTCTAGAGCAGTGGTTCTCAACCTTCCTAATGCCGCGGCCCTTCAATACAGTTCCTCGTGTTGTGGTGATCCCCTATTTCATTGTTACAAATTGAACATAATTAAAGCATAGTGATTAATCACAAAAACAATATGTAATTATATATGTGTTTTCCGATGGTCTTAGGCGACCCCTGTGAAAGGGTCGTTCGACCCCCAAAGGGGTCACGGCCCACAGGTTGAGAACCGCTGGTCTAGAATGAAAGATGGATGACACACGGGGGAACGTGAGCCTCCTGAGGCAGCGTCCAGCCTGCTATCCCCAGTGTCGCCTTTATGTCCCCAGACCCAGAACCTGGTCTGGAACATAGCAGGAGCCCAAGGAAAGGGGGCGGATGAGGGGGTGGACAAGACATGCACCAGTTTGCACACCTTGCTCCTTTCTCTGCATTTCAGACCCCTCCCTCTCCTTTCTAACACCCTCGTGTTACTCCCCCGTGTTCAGTCCTTCCTTTGTGTCTTCAGGCATTTGAAACATCCTTGCGGTTGGTCCTGTTGTGGGGGGGAGGGGGAGGGTCTCGGGCTCCCTCGCTTTCACGGCAGATGGTTTCCTCTTGGGCTTTCTAGTCCGGGCTGTGAACTCGGCTTCAGCGGGGCCCTGTGAGTGGGAATCCACGCGATCAGTGTGAAGGGGTGTCTTAGGGATCCTGTGTTTGCTCCTGGCCAGGGAGCTTCAGGGCTATTACCAACACTGGACCACATTCTTTGTTAATTTTATTTGAGCTTCTGAGACAGACAAGGTTCTGTTTGCTCCCCGGCTGGTGGGAAGATGTTTTTCTAACCTGCTCTTCTCAATGCTGCAGGCAAGGCCTCCTCTCCAGTCTCGAGGTGAATGGAGGGCCCAACCCCTTCATTGCCAAGCTCTGCAATTCAGAGCAGCTCTGGCTTTCAACTTCCTCCTTGTGTGGCCCCTGGGGGTTCCCCTTCCTTCCTTGAAGCCCAGCTGCACATTTTAAAGGATGTTTGTTTGTTTTATGCAGCATTTCTAGATGTTTCATGGTGGGAATGTGCTTGTCCGGTTTTAACATCCACAATATCACAACAAAACCAGACTATTTCCTCTATAAACAAATTCAGGTCTCCCCCCTTAAAACAACAAGCTCACTTCCCTTGGCTGGAGCATCGTCCATGCCCCAAAAGGCTGCAGGTTTGGCTCCCGGTTAGTGCACATATCTGCGATGCGGGCTTGATCCCGGGTCAGGACACATGCGGGAGGCAACCAAGTGATGTTTCTCACATCAATGCCTCTCTCTCTCTCTCTCTCTCTTTCTCTCTCCCCCCTTTCCACTCTCTCTGAAACCAATGAAAACATATCCTCGAATGAGGATTAAAGAAAACAAATAGCCCTGGCCTGTTTCTCTCAGTGGTTAGTGTGTTGGCCCCCTAAAAGGTCAGGGGTTCGACTCCTGGTCAAAAGCATGTACCTGGGTTGCAGGTTCGATTCCCAGCGTGTTTGGGAGGCAACCAGTCGATGTGTCTCTCTCATATCTCTCTCTCTCTCTTCCCTCCCTCCTTTCCACTCTCTCTAAAAATCAATGGAAAAAATATCCTCGGGTGAGGATTAACAAACAAAAAACCAACAGCCAAACAACAACTAATTCTCCATCCTTCACCACAGTAACATGACCTCTCATCTCCTTCACAGACAAACCTGCGGAAAGCTGTCTGTCCCGCAGTCCACACGTCCCCATTGCCCCTCCCGCTGCAGCCCCTGGGCGCTTCCCGCATTCGCAGAAGCCGCTTCCACAGACCCAGAGCCGCGTGCTTCCACCCAGGGACTCCGTTCAGCCTCCTGTCCGCAGCATTAGACACCCGGTTCCACTGGCACATTCTGTCCCCGTGCCGGCTGTGGCTCCACACACCCCTGGCTGCCCTTGCCTCTCTCTGCCTTCCTCAGGGGTCAGCCCTGGACTGCTTTGCTCTCCTTCGACACACTCTTCCCGGCAACCTCATGACGCCGTGGCTTCCATTACTCTCATGTGGTCCTCCCGTAGATATCCCCCATTATTCTAAAGTAATGGTGCCCATGGGAGAGAAAACACGATGAGTAACAAAAGGTGATCTGGAGCCAGTGCATGGCCATCCCTGGGGAGTCAGTGTTTGTCCCCAGGGCAAAACCAGCACCGCCCCCAACCCCCCAAAAAAGTGCAGGGGTCATGGATTCACATGTATAAAGAGGCCAAGCCAGAGCCGTGGGTGAGTGATGTGGACGAGGGGACGGAGGCGAGAAGAGACCACATGTCTGTCTCTGGGCACAGCTGCCACTCGGTGCCACCAATCACGTCCATCCTTCTGACTTTGCACCAGAAGCTAAAAATCTGGGGCTTGGGGTAAAATCAACCAAAATATTTATAAACATTGATAATGTATTGACCCATACAAGCCAAATGAAGCAAGTCTGTGGACCACATGTGGCTCGTGGTCCACAGACTTGAACAGGTGCTCATTATCTGGGCCTTGGGTGGTTTGAGGCGGGGCAGCCTGCTCCCAGAAGACCTTAGGTCAGGGCTTTCCCCACCTTCACGCTATTGATGTTCAATAATTCTTCCCTGTGGGAGACTTTCCTGCATCACCTCTGGCCTCCATCCACTAGGGCCAGTAGCATCCCCTAGTTGTCAACCACAAATGTCGCCCAGGGGAGGGGACCAGGAACCTCTGATCTAAGTGGAGTGTTTTAATGAATTAACACACCTGCCCCTGGAGCGCGACCCTGTCTCAGGGACAGGACGGCCGGGGAACCAGTGACACCAAAGGAATAAGATGAAGAGACAGACGACCAGCCCTGGAGGAACCAGGAGGCAGGTCCTGCAGCCCAAGCAGGTGGAGGCTTCTGGGAACACCCTGCAGCTGCAGAAAAAGAAAGGGTTCTGGGAATTACAAACATCATTTCCCAAATTAGAGAGTTCAAGGGAAGTACGGAGGACAGAGTTTAAACGTTTTTCAGGATGTAGAGCAAAATGACAAAGAAATGGGAAACGTGAAAGGAAAGTTAAGAGATGAAGGATCCTTCCATTCAACGTTCATCATTAATGGGAGTCCCAGGAAAACACAGGGGAGGACCAGCCGGACTGTGATTGAGGGAAACAGGGCCAGCAGAGCGGAGAGGTCTGCGCACGGGAAGGCCCGGCGAGCTCTTAGCAACACCACCCCCGAGACTCCCGCTTCTCACCACGGTTACCCCCGCTTGAAACCACACCACCGACACCACCACCACCACCACCAACAACAACAACAACAAACCAACAAAATACATGTAATAACAGTTTTCAAAACACTGGACACCAAGCAATGAAAGGAAGGAAAGCAACGAAAGCCCCGAGAGAAAGGATCAAGGCTGGTCCTTTCGGAGGGCCCAGCTTGCTGCTTTGAGTTTCCCAACTTCAGGCAGAGTCGGGGACTGAAGGGGACCCTGAGGACTCCTGGCGCTGAGAGTGCAGGGGGACCACAGCAGCTAGAGGCTCAGAACAGAACAGAACACAGAGAGAGCGAGTTGCCCGGAGAGAACCCCAAGACCTGTAGAGAGGCCCCCGTGAGTATTCAGCAGAGAACTGCTCAGCACCCGAGGCCCGTGGACGAGCCACCTGAAGAGCCAGCGGGAGCAGCGTGCAGGGTTCACACAAGGCCAGGGCCTTCCCACCAGCCAGCCTGGAAATGCCAAGGACACTGGGCCGTCCTCAGGAAGGCCTTGGCCTGGGAGTGGCGAATAATTAATCAACCCAGAGACTGAACAGGCTCGGAACCTGCCTAACAAATCATACAGATCACAAAACTACCTGGCATTCCACAAGGTAAAATCCGCAGTGTCAGGCGAGCAATCCAAGATCACAACACATGCAAAGAGGTAGCAACCATAACCCATACTGAGGATAATCATTCATCAACCGAAACCAACCCAGAACTGACACAAGTGTTAGAATGAGAAGATTAAAAAGCTATTCTAACTGTATCCATATGTTTAACAAGTTAGGTAGAGACATGGAGATATACAAAAGATACATCAGACTTCTAGAAAAGAAAATTACAATATCAGAGATGAAAATACACTAGTAATAACAGATTAGACATTGTAGAAAAAAATTAATGCTGTGACACAGCAATAGAAACTACCTAAAATATAACAGAGAAAAATGAATTTTAAAAAATTAAAAGCACATTAGTGATCTGTGGAACAACTCATGCAGCTGAATATGTGAGTAATTGGAGTTGAAGGAGAGACATGGGGGCACAGGAAAAATATTTTAAGAACCAATGGCTGAACAATTTCCAAATTTGATTAAAATTGTAAATCCAAGAAACTCAACAAGTCTCACACACAAGAAACTGCACCAAGGCTCATCATAATCAATGTGTTCAAAGCCAACGATAAGGTGAAACTTCTAAAAGTAGCCAGAAAAAAAGTATGCAGAGGTAGCTCAGCATCACTGATCATCAGAGAATGCAAATCAAAACCACAGGGTACCACCTCACGCCCGTTAAGTGGCTGCTAAAAAAAGAAAGACGAAAACAAGTGTCGGTGAGATGTAGAGAAATCGGAACCTGTGCACTGTTGGTGGGAATGGAGAACGGTACAACCACTATGGAAAGTAGTATGGAGGTTACTGAAAATGTTAAAAATAAAATTACCATGTGACTTAGCAACCCCACCTCTGGGTATATACCCAAAAGAATTGAAAGCTGGGTCTCAAAGCACACCCATGTTCATAGAAGCACTGCTCACAGTGATCAAGAGGTGGAAGCGATACGGGTGTCCGTCGACAGATGAGTAGATAAGCAAAATGTGGAGTATACATACACACAGTAGAATATTATTCAGCCTTAAAAAGAGCTACAATATGCATAGATCTTGAAGACATTGTGCTAAGTGAAATAAGTTAGTGTCAGAAAGACAAATACTGTATGATTCCCCTTATATGAGGAATCTAGAAAAGTCGAATTCATAGAGACAGACGGGAGAATGGTGGTTGTCGGGGGCTGGGGGGTGGGGTTGGGAGCTGTTGTTTACTGGGCACAGAGTGTCAGTTTGGGAAGACGAAAGGAGTTCTGGAGGTGGTTACACAACATGTGAATATGCTGAACACTGAACTGTACACTTGGAAATGGTGACGGCGGTAACTGTGATGCCGTCCATTTTTATCAAGTCCTACTCAGCTGGCAGAACTCAACTGGGTGGCTTAGAGGTTTACACATGGGAGAAAACTACAAAGAAAGTCAAGAAGATGGTGACCACGGCAGTCAAAATGGTCGTGACCTCGGAGCAGGGGCCAGCCTGGGATGGGGGTTGGGCTCTGGGAAGCTGGCCATCTTTCATTTCTTGACCGAGGTGATAGTTCTTTTCATACACATTCTACAGTAAAAGAGAAAAAACACTTGGGGGATGTCTTTGCAGATTAATGGGGCCCAACACAGTGGATGAAATGGGTCCAGACCAAGACTTTTAGAGCACGGGGCCAGGGAAGAGCCCGCCTGCTCCCAGAGACGAGAGGTTTTCTGACCGTCGTAAACCAGCATGGAACTGGGTTCCCAGTGCTGACAACGGGAGCCGGAGGGGACAGCTGTGCATTCAAAATACCGAGGACAAGTGACTTTCCATCTTGATTCTCTATCCAACGATAAAGTGTGAAAGTAAAATAGACATTTTTCCACTAGCAAAGTCTCAAAGATGTACCCTTACTTATCAAGGTTCTAGAGAATATACCAACCAAAGCCAGGGCTAAAGCAAGAAAGAGAAGACACGGAATCCAGGGAACTAGGGATCGACTCAAGAAAGAGGTGAAGAAGAAAAAAAAAGCCCTAACTGGTTTGGCTCAGTGGATAGAACGTTGGCCTACGGACTGAAGGGTCCCAGGTTCAATTCCGGTCAAGGGCACCTGCCT
>NW_005370731.1:482782-483860 GCF_000412655.1 Myotis brandtii
CTTCCTTTCTGAAATCAATAAAAATATATATATTTTTTTAAAAAAGAAGATGTGAAGGAAGTCCCAGTGGAGCCTAGGAGAGCGCTCTGCAGCCTGGGGAACAGCCACTCCAGGTGCAGGCAGGTCAGAAGCTGCAGAGAAGTGTCTCTCAGAAATTAGAAAATCTAATGTGTTTGAATGTAATGAGATATTTCAATCTCCGGGGAAGACCCGGGGAGGGGGCGGGAGTGGGGCGGGGGGACATTTGTAATACTTTCAACAATAAAGTCTTTTAAAAACCTCAAGGTAGAGTTTAGGCTTGAATTAGTGTTCGCCATACACAGCAAACAAATAAAACAAAACAACAAAGATGCTTGCTTCTGGTCAACAGGCAGCCGAGTATCAGGAAGCCAGTGACCTGGGGACAGCCCTTCGCTGGTGCTGAGGCCTCGCATCTCTTAGCTCAGAAAGAGGGAAGGTCGCCCAGGGACCCACTGAACTGGAGACGGGCAGAAGGCTCTCTGCCCTGCCCATTTCCCGGGTGAGCTGTGCCCCTCTCCTGCCCTAAAGAGCACCACAGCGCTGAGGTAAAGGAAGCCACACATCTGGGGCAAGCCTCCAAGCTCCAGGAGCCTGTGAGAGCCGCTCCTCACGGCCTCGCGGTCGGCTTTCTTCAGCACTTTGTAGTTCGGTCTTACACGCCAGCTACTTAGCGGCCCAGAAAGCACCTCTTAATTGTTACTGAGTAACTGCCGACATGACCTGACTCAGGAAGCGACTGGAACAGAGTACGGGGGTGTTGAAACATTTATGGAATTTTACCTACCATGTGCCCTGGAAGGGCTATTGATGAATTAATACATGTGTCTACACCACATAATACCACAGTGGGACTTTTTAAAGATCCAAGGTTTCACTGCTTTCAGATACAGCTTGGTTGGCTGATAATGTCTTCCCATTTTTTAATGCTTTCAGCTTTCACTGGCCTTGGCATTCTAAAACTCATGCCCGCTGAGTTCACTGACGGTCAGTCTGGTTTGACTTCTTGCCTTCCCGGACCCTCTAGACCAGCGGTTCTCAACCTGTGGGTCGTGACCCC
>NW_005370731.1:484190-485604 GCF_000412655.1 Myotis brandtii
GGTCAAGGGCATGTACCTTGGTTGTGGGCACCTACCCAGTAGGGAGTGTACAAGAGGCAGCAGCTGATTGTTTCTCTCTCATCGATGTTTCTAACTCTCTATCCCTCTCCATTCCTCTCTGTAAAAAATCAATAAAATATATTTTTAAAAAAATAATTTTATGGTTGGGTCACAACATGAGGAACTGTATTTAAAGGGCCAGAAGGTTGAGAACCACTGCTTTAGACTGAGTGCTCCAGTTGGCGAGTGGGTGGAGGTGTGGCAAGGGATGGATACATGGAAGGAGGTAGCTGAGAATTAAGACGGAGAGAAGCTGAGTGGGTGGATAAGAGGGTGGCCAGGAGGGCAGATGGAGGAGGGGTGAGAAGGTGGGTAGGTAGAGAGGACGCATGGGTTGGTGAGTGAATATGAGTCTTGGTGATCTCTGGAATACACAAGGCCTTGAAAAGTCACTGAGATACCTTGGGCAATTGGATGGGGATCTGATAAGGGGATTAACCTGGAAAAGTAGGTAAAGAAGGAACTACTGGGTGTACACACACATACACACTCCCTTCAGCTTTCATTCTTTTCTTTTTTTAAATATATTTTATTGATTTTTTTACAGAGAGGAAGGGAAAGGGATAGAGAGTTAGAAACATCAACCAACTGCCTCCAACTGCCTCCTGCACACCCCCAACTGGGGATGTGCCCGCAACCAAGGTACATGCCCTTGACCGGAATCGAACCTGGGACCTTTCAGTCCGCAGGCCGACGCTCTATCCACTGAGCCAAACCGGTCATGGCTCAGCTTTCATTCTTGAGCAGATGCTACACTTAGTATTCATAGCCTCCATGGCTATTATCTTTGGAACCTGGAAGGGAAAATGGAAAGTGGAATCAGAGAATGGACGATGGAAGAATTACAGTGCCCTCTGGTGGCCATAAGTGGATTTGACATTTGGTATTTTCAGGTATTTTGTTCATTGTCTATTCTTCCCACCCTCCTCCTCCACACTGGAATATAAACTCCTTGAGGACAGGGATTTTTGTCTGTTTACTCATTGTTGTATATTTGGTGTCTAGAATATTGCCTGGCACATAGTAGGTGCTCAAACCCTGCCCCACCACTTTACTGATGTCTGACCCTGACAGCTCTCTTAACTTCATAAAAGCCTCGGTTTCCCAATGGGTAAAATGGGGACGCTACCACCACCACCACGAGCACTGACTGAGGGAAGGAGACGTACGTTGCTGAGCAAGGGCACCCGGTCGGTGCGTGCTCCCTTCTTGCTCACCAGCCAGTCTATGGTGGGCGTGGGGCAGCCTGCGGAAATCCTCCCAACCCAGCCCCAGGCCGGCCAGGCAAGGAGGGAGTGTAGCCCGATAGGGCAATACCAGCTGAGGGTGCGATTCCTCTTTGCCACCCGCCCCT
>NW_005370731.1:485651-487753 GCF_000412655.1 Myotis brandtii
CCCCCCGCCCCTTCCCCCCCCCCCGCCCCCCCCCCAACTCTTCCAGCTGCTCCCATCCAAGAGGCTGTAAGTGCACTGAGCCTTTCAGCTGTGTTCCCTCCGCCTGCATTCCTTCTCCGTCCCCCCAGCCGCACCCACGGTCCAGCCCTGGGAGGTCAAGCCCTGGGAGTGGCCGCCGCTGCAGCCGCCGCCGGATCCCTGCAGCCACTCCCGGTCCTCAAATAGCTCTTCCTGCAGGAGATGCATCTAACTGCCAACATGCTCATCTCCCCTTCCAGCTCCCAGCTGATTGCTCTCGGGACAGACTCCAAGTCCTCTGGCCTCCCAGGTTGTGGTCTGGGCCCCGCCCAGCTCCTAGCCACCTCACCTCCGCTGGTCCCAGCTTCGACTCTTCCACCAAACAATCCCAGTCGTCGCTGCCTCGAGCCTTTGCCCAGGCCGCCTCCGCCCCAGCAGGCCCTGCGCTTTCGCCTGCCCAGGAGCCAGTCTCCTCTGGAGGTGACTGAGGGCTGAGCCCTTCCTGGGCTCAGGGTGAGCTGGAGACTCCGCCCGTAGATTTCATTTTCTCTCCCCTTTGTCTCATTCCAGCGTCCCCCTCCTCCGCCGCACCCCATTAATTCTGTCCACCTGGGTCCCCCCCATGTATTCCGTCCGCCTGGGTCCTGGGGCTCTCGAGTGAGACTCGGGCCCACTTCTCCCCCTGCTCCTCTCAGGCCCATTCCCTCCTGGGTCCCACCTGCTTTGCCCCCAGTTCCCAGCTCATCCAGGGCCCCAACCTCCCTGCTCTCACACCCAGAAGTACCCCTGGTTCTACGGGGGCTCCGTTCTCCTGCTTCAATCAGGTCTGAGGAGCTGGGGCTCAGAGCTTTCATCTTTCCCTGGGGAAGGACAGGATTGAGAGGTGCAGTGTGTGAGAGAGAGGACAGGAGCGGCCCCAGGTGGCGCCTGTGAGCTGTGTCCTGTGGAAAGGGCCCCTTCCGGCCGGGTCTCTGCTGGGGAGTCCTCCCTGGGCTGAGCCTGCTCCCGGCAGGTCTGAGGGGCCGGGGCTTTCACATCGCCGATGAGCTCAGTGTTTCCCTGATCTGCCCCTTCCCAGGCCCCTCGGGGGTCTCCGGGGTGGGAGGGGGCTCAGGGAAGGGCACCCCCACAGGAGGAGCGGGCCTCCAGGGTCCCCGGGGGAAGGAGCCTTTGGGATGAGAGCTGGTTTTCTCTCCTGGCGAAGGGCGAAGAGAGTGGGTTCTGGGAGGGGAGAGGGGCTCCAGACTGGAACCCTCTGGAGGTGTCACCTCAGGGGCCACCTTCATCCTAGGGAGCCCTCGTGCCCGGTTCCTCACAGAGCCCCCCATCCCCCCTGAGATTAAAGAGATGAGCCCTGGGCTGGGGCTGGGAGGGGCTGGGGGAGGCGCCCAGCTGAGCGAGACCTCAGGTGTGTGTTTGGGGAGCAGGATTCAGACTCCCTGCTTAGACCCCTGGTCCTGACTTTGCATGGAAGGGAATGAGCCCCCTGAACATGTACACGCCCCGCCCCAGCCTCACCCCCTCAGCTCCCTTTGCCCTGGCCCAGCTCTGCCGACCTCCTCTCCCAACGACGGCCCAGGGAACCAGGCCCGGAAAGGCGGGTCGCACCAAGCAGAGCCTTCACCTTGGGAAGACGCACGGTGACGTCTGCTGGGGCCCCAGGAGGCGAGGGATGGACAGGCTCTCACCTCCACCAAAGAGGCGGCAGCCAGAGGTGAGAGGCAAAGACAATAACCCACAACTACAGCATCAGCCCAGCGGAATGTTCCCGCCGGACATCCCACCTGATGCCACGTGTCCTCGAACTAGACGTCATTCATTGCACAGCACATACCATCGCTCAAAAAGAACAGTGCCGTGGGGGCAGGGACATCTATAATAGTGTCAACAATAAAAATGAATTAAAAAACAACAACACTTTCTATGGAAGTAAATCTCAGTGAGGGGGTGAATGTGACCAGAATCAGTTGTTTTTATTTTATCTTCATTAGAATCCAGAGATTAACATTAAACATTTATCTACATACCTACCTTTAAAAAAATAACTCAGTTGCCCTGACCGGTTTGGCTCAGTGGATAGAGCG
>NW_005370731.1:487891-489791 GCF_000412655.1 Myotis brandtii
ATCCCTCTCCCTTCCTCTCTGTAAAAAAATCAATAAAATATATTAAAAAAAAAAAAAAAGAACAGTGCCGATCGAACGATGACCAACGCTTGCTTCACTCACCACTTCTTTCTATTTGTAGAAAGGGCTCAGCAGGACTTGTTTCAGCAGAGATGACCAGGTTGTACCTATAACCGGCATGTACGGCCACGGCAGCCACGGGATGGCCGGTGCCTGGCTGACAGTGGCCACCAGGCACTGCTGATTACAGACACAACTTGACTGGCGAGAAGGCGGAGTGTGACGAAGTGCATAGCAGAAAAGACAACTCTGGTAATTTCTAGGATTTCCCGAGCGCTTACCACGTGTTAACTACGGCCAAAGAAATGTCTGAGGTTGGTCATTTATTAGACCCATTTTACAGATTAGGAAACTGAGGCGAGCAGAGGTAGAGTCCCAAAAAAACCATGTTATCCCGTGGCCAGTGTCATCCTCTTCGGCGTTAGGAGCGGCGGGCATGGGGCGCCGGAGTGGCCCCCTCAGCAAACAGCTTCAGGGAGAAATCCAGGGCTGGGGCCGCCTGGGTCAGCATCCCCAAGGAGATGACATCGACGTGCGGCCCGCAGAACTGAGGCAGGTTGCCCAGCGTGATGCCCCCGCTGGCCTCCACGCCCACACGCGGGAACCGGGCCTTCAGCGCTTCGGCCGTGGGGTGCAGCTCCTGCGGGACACAAGCCGAGGGGAGGTGACAGCCCCTAACACGGCCCCTCCGAGAAGCAGACCCTGCTCACCTCCGGCCTGAAGTTGTCCAGCAACACGAGGTCTGCTCCTGCCTCTGCCGCCTCCAGGGCCTCCTGCAGGCTGCTGCACTCCACCTCCACCTTCAGGGTGAAGTTGGCCACCTGCTGGGCCCGCCTCACTGCCTGCCAGGCCGGGGGCGAGAGTGACAGGGGGTGGCGTGAGGGGCACATGGGGCTGGGACTGGCAGGCAAAGGCCCCAGGGGGACAACAAGCGTGGGGCTAATGAGGACACCGGGCATCAGGATGGTTTCTTTCGTATTCGGTGAAACCACATGAAATGGTCACCCTTGTGGGTCCAAAAAAAAAGGCCAAATATCAGTAATATTTGGCATTTGGATGAGTTCAGTTTGACTCAGAGCATTAAGGGCTCTTTAAGAACCTCTCCTCAGCCCCTGCGGGTTTGGCTCAGCGGCTAGAGCGCCGGCCTGAGGACCAAAGGGTCCCGGGCTCAATCTCTGTTCAGGGCACGCGCCTTGTTGCTGGGTCCTCCGGGTCCCTGGATGTGTTTTTGTCACATGGATGTTTCTCTCTCTCTGTCTTCCCCTCCCTTTCCCACTCTCCCTGGAAACCAGTGGGAAAATATCCGCGGGTGAGGATAAAAATAAGACAAAAAGGACCTTTTCACCGGTTCAGGGACCCAAGGCTGGAGAGCCATGGACACTGGACCCCCACGCTGGTCCTTTGCTCTTGAACATCATGCCAAGCCCGAGGCTTGCAGAGAAGCACATCCAAGCCCTCACTTTACAGAGGGGGCACCTGAGGGGTACAGGGGTCTCATCCCCCTCCCGCCTGCGAGGAAGGGCTGCGAGGGGCCGGGGCCAGGGCGACCTGTCGGCCATCACCTTTCCCCTCCATCACTGTTCCCACTCCGTCACCTTTCCCCTCCATCACCTTTCCCGCTACATCACCTTTCCCACTCCATCACCTTCTTTCCCACTCCATCACCTTTCCCACTCCATCACCTTCTTTCCCGCTCCATCACCTTTCCCACTCCATCACCTTCTTTCCCACTCCATCACCTTTCCCCTCCATCACCCTTCCCACTCCATCACCTTCTTTCCCACTCCATCACCTTTCCCACTCCATCACCTTTCCCCTCCATCACCTTTCCCCTCCATCA
>NW_005370731.1:491420-504989 GCF_000412655.1 Myotis brandtii
GGGAGGCCAGCGTGGCCGGGGGCAACAGGAGCGCCAGGCCTGCGGGGAGAGAGAACGCGCTGTGGTCCGGCTGCCTCTCCTGCGGCCAGCGGTGACCATCAAAACACAGCTGACTCTTGAGCAATGCAGGGGTTCGGGACAGCACCCCCCCGAGCAACTGAAAATCCCTGA
This sequence comes from Myotis brandtii, assembly GCF_000412655.1. NCBI lineage: Eukaryota > Metazoa > Chordata > Mammalia > Chiroptera > Vespertilionidae > Myotis > Myotis brandtii. The sequence continues at coordinate 491,592 of NW_005370731.1, forward strand.
ATAGCTTTTTAAACAATATTTTAATTGCCCAGCTGGCGTGGCTCAGTGATTGAGCATTGACCCATGATTCAGGAGGTCATGGTTTGATTCCCCGTCAGGGCCCATGCCCGGGTTGCAGGAGGCAGCCAATGAATGATCCTCTCTCATTATTGACGTTTCTAACTCTTTCTCCCTCTCCCTTCCTCTCCAAAATCAATTTAAAAAAGACCTTTGAAAATAAATAAATAATATTTTTATTGATTTTTAGAGATAGTGGAAGAGAAACATGGATGTGAGAGCAGAACATGGATGGACTGCATCCTGCACGCCCCCTACCCAGGAATCAAGGCTGAATCCCAGGCATGTGTCCTGACCAGGAATTGAACCAGCAACCTTATGGTGCACAGGATGACGGAACCACACTTTGAGGGCTCCCATACAGCCTTTGACTCCCCCAAAACGCCAGTTACCCCTCCGTATCGATGGGGGATTGCTTCCGGGACCCTCCCCTCCCACTGATACCAACCTTCACGGACGCTCAAGTCACCGTATAAAACACTGCAGATCAATGCATCCAACCACGGCTCCAAACAGTACAAGTGTTTATCGGGGAAAAATTGCAGGTAAGGGAGCCTGTGCAGTTCAAACCCGTGTTGCTCAAGGGTCAATTCCATTTAACAACCAGCAGAATCGGGCACTAGCCAACCAGGATGAAGCTCTGGGGGTCCCGGGAGAGGGGCTGGGGTGCTGGGAGGCCCCTGTGGACTGGTCAGCGTTGCCAGATTGAGCAAATAAAAACACACACCACCTAGTTACATTTAAATTTCTGACCAACATCAAGGATGTTTTAGTATAAATATATCCTAGGTGATATTTAGAACATACGTTTACTTTAAAGTCTCTGCTGGTGCCCTGGCCGGGTAGCTCAGTTGGTTAGAACATTGTCCCAGGGAGCCAAGCTTTCGGTTCAGTCCCTGGTCAGGGCACATGTCAGAGTCAGCCAAAGGCTGCATAAGTGGGCGGAGCAGTAGATCGATGTGTCTCTCTCTCTCTCTCTCTCTCTCTCTCTCTCTCTCTGAAATCTGTAGGTTAAAAATATAAAAATCTATCTGTCGGTTATCTGAAATGCAGATTTGAACCATGTCCTGTATCTTCTCTGGCAGACTTAGTGCTGGCTCAGCAGCTATGGACCAGCCAGGAGCGGAGCAAACAGCATCTCCGTCACCGGCTGCCTTCCAGTCCGCCTGGGAGCCCCCAGTGAAAGACGAGCTGGGTGTCCTTCAGCCGGGCGTCTCCACGGCACAGGGCTTTGAAGCTGGAAGCTCAGCTTTTTCTGGGTGCAGATGGGACAGAGCGGAAAGGCGAGTTGGCCGAGGGCCACACAAAGCACAGCAGAGTCAGGCCAGCCAGGCGTGGCGGTCGTGGCGCTGGCCCTCTGACTCGGCCCCTAGCCCCCCCCCACACACACACACCTGATGTTTCAATAAACTGTCACCTATCTAGAGACGGGAGCTGTGCAAGGAGGCTGTCCACAGGGACACTGGGCTTGAGCCCCTCTCCGTGGGACACAGCTTCGGGAGTGTGGCTGAGTCCTTTGCCTGTAAAATGACAGCTGTGGACACAGCGGTTGGTCTCTGAGGTCCTTCCTGCTGTGAGTGTGGGCTAAGGCGCCCTCCCGCCTGTTGAATGAATGGGGTGACAGCAGAGGAGGCTCAGGCGTGGGGCATCATCCCCACCTGTCGGCCAAGAGAAGATCTGCAGCCTCAGGAAGCCCGGAGGACTGGCCTCCCAGAGATCTCTGAGCTCCCAACCTCAGAGCTCCCGCCAACTGGGCAGCCTGTGAGGGAGTTGGGTTGGGTTGGGTTGGGTCGGGTTGGGTTTTGTTGCCGCACTTTTGCTCCAAGTTGAAGTAACGCCATGCACTCTGGCTCGCTCTACTCTCAGAGGTATGCTCTTCTTCCCCAAAGCCAAGAGGCTGCTCTTCACCCCTCACCCCTGCCCTCAGCCACCGTCCTGTCATCGAACCGAGGCCTCCTGCCCCACATCCTCTCCCACAGCTGTGCCAAGTGGCCTCCACTCCTCTCTCACAGCCAGCGGTGCCCTGGCGGGGTGCCGGGAGCAAAGTCAATGCAAGGGACAAAGACGCAGTCCCCATCTCCCCTGTGGGCATCAGTGCAGCCAGGCCAAGGCCTGGAACGAACGGCAGGAGGCAGGGCCCCCATTCCAGGCAGACTCGGTGCAGTGACCTTTGCTTTTTAAAGCGAATTTTAATCTTTCCACTGGCGAGTGTCAGAGAAACAAGCGGATGCCTCTGTACAGCCTGATTCATCTCTACGGTGGAACTCCACTCGGCAATGAGGAGGGAACCAGCCACCGAGACACGCAACGGGGACCCCTCTCAAGTGCGTGGTTCTAAGGAAAGAGGCGGTTCGCAGGGCTGCACTCTACCTGACTCATCCAGATGACATTCTGGAAACGGCAAACTCATAACCACAGAGAGGAGGCGGATGTTTGCCTCGGGGTGGGGAGGGCCTGGCCAGGAAGGGGCAGCACCCGGGAGTTTTTGGATGTGATTGAACTATTCTAGATCTTGTCTGCGATAGTAGCTACACCACTGATGCCTTCATTAAGCTGGATAGAACTTCACAGAGAAAAGGGTAAATTTTACTGTCCATAATTATAGCTGATTTTAAAGTAAAACAATAAACAAGTAAATTTGAGTGGATCACTCGCCTGTTTAAAACCCCACTTTCACCCTGGCCGGTGTGGCTCAGTGGTTGGAGCGTTGGTCCATGCACTGAAGGGTCGACGGTTCAATTACTGGTCAAGGGCACGTACTTGGGTTGCAGGTTTGATCCCCGGCCCTGGTTGGGGCACACGCGGGGAGACGAGCAATCGATGTGTCTCTCACACCGATGTTTCTCTCTCTCTCTTTCTCTCCCTCCCTTCTACTCTCTTTAAAAATCAATGGAAAAAGTATCCTCAGGTGAGGATTAACAACAACAACAAAACCCACCCTGGCTGGTGTGGCTCCGTTGGTTGACCTTTGTCCCAGGCACCAAGAGGTCGCGGGTTCTATTCTCGGTCAGGGCACATGAAGGCAGCCGATCTGTTTATCTCTCTCTGGCTCTCCCCTCCTCTCTTTCTAAAATCAATAAAAACATGTATATTTTTAAAAACTCCCCACTTTCTTTTTTTTCTTTTTTAAATATATTTTATTGATTTTTTACAGAGAGGAAGGGAGAGGGATAGAGAGCTAGAAACATCGATGAGAGAGAAACATCGATCAGCTGCCTCCTGCACACCCCCCACTGGGGATGTGCCCGCAACCAAGGTACATGCCCCTGACCGGAACCGAACCTGGGACCCCTCAGTCCGCAGGCCGACGCTCTATCCACTGAGCCAAACACCCCTTTGGGGGTCTCCCCACTTTCATTGTATTAGCTTTAGCTCTCTTGACTTCTTTGCATTTTTAATATATTCTTTTGACAAATCTTTATTGAGCAACTGGTCAGTGCCAGGTACTAATTGGAGTGACAGAGTGGGCAGCTGTTTCTCTTAGCTTTCAGGCCTTAGCCCAGTGGTTCTCAACCTGTGGGTCGCGACCCCTTTGGGGGTCAAACGAGCCTTTCACAGGGGTCGCCTAAGACCATCGGAAAACACATATATAATTACATATTGTTTTTGTGATTCATCACTATGCTTTAATTATGTTCAATTTGTAACAATGAAAATACATCCTGCATATCAGATCTTTACATAATGATTCATATCAGTAGCAAAATTACAGTTATGAAGTAGCCACGAAAATAATTTTATGGTTGGGGGTCACCACAACATGAGGAACTGTATTAAAGGGTCGCGGCATTAGGAAGGTTGAGAACCACTGCCTTAGCCTACACTATTCCAGGTTGTGCCTCTGCCTGGAAGCCCCTTCTCTTACCGCCGCCCACCTCCGGCTCCCCTTCCTCTCACTCCCCTTTCAGGTCTCCTTAGGCTCTATCTCTGCCGAGGGCTCTCACAGACCCAGAATCAGGCCACATGCTCACTCTGCTCCTAGCTCCTCCCTATCATCACACCCCAACCTTGTTTCCCCTCTGGGGGCAAAGGTATGTCCTTCCAGAGTTTCTGGCTGTGTCGCAAGTGCCTGGCACAGTGAACCAGATGAATGTGCTGCTTCGATTGGGCAAACACAGCCAAACATTGGAAGTTTTCTGTTGCTCAGCTTAATACAAAGTGTTCACTGACACTCAGCCACGCAGAGAGGCCACACGGTGGAATGACTCAGATAGCTTAATACGAAGTGTTCACTGACAGCCACGCAGAGAGGCCACACGGTGGAATGACTCAGAGTCTAGACTCTGGAGCCACAGAGCCTGGGCTTCAAGGCGGCTCTGCCTCCTTCAGCTACGTGACCGGGGACCAGCGACCCACCCTCTCTGGGGCCTTAGGCTCCGCACCTGTAAGAGCGATAATGCTAATGATCCCCTCTAGAGCTGCTATAAAAATTAAGTGGGTTAATATTTGCCAAGTGCTCAGGAACACGGTCTGGCACATGGCAGACGTGTTTGCTGAAGGAATGACTGAAGATTTACCGAGGGTGGTGGGAGCGAGAGGCAGAAATGACAAGTGCCCTGGGGACGGGGCGGCAGTCCCAGCGGCCTTGAAGGGTGAGTAATGTTTGCCAAGCAGAGGTGTGGGGGGTGAGGAGGAGGGCGAGATGGCTCAGGCTGAAAGAGCAGGTGCTCAAGGCTCAGAAGCGAGAACACAGAGAGGGAAGGGCGGCTGAGTAGGGTTCTCGGGAGAAATGGTGGGAGTTGAGGCCAGAGAGAAAAAGGACTAAACTAGCAGGAGTCTGGATAGATCGCAGGAGCCGTAACGGAATTGTAAGGAAGGGAATGACATGACTGTGACTTTTTCTGGAAGGGTCACTCCGGCCATCAACTGGAGATGGGTTGGGGGCAAAAGGAGGTGCAGCCATCGGCCAGACAAGAAGAGACGCAGCCCCGAATCGGGCGGGAACCGCAGGCCTAGCAGGAGGGGGCACAGGTTGTTCCTGAGGCGGGATGTGCAGGACTCGCAACTAATAAGATAGAAGCCTTGGTTTCCGTCCTGGCAGCTGAAGACGCACCCAGAGCTGTTCAGGGGGGGGGGGGGGGGGGGGGGGTCGTTTGACCACAGGCCCTGGTGGCCCTGGTGCCGCCCTGGTGGCCCTGGTGCCGCCCTGGTGGCCCTGGTGACAAGGCTTATAAGCAGCAGAGCTGGGGGGGTTGGGAGGGGCATGAGAGTGACTTTGGTTTTGCAGATGCCAAGGTTGCGATGCCAGCAGGAAAGGTGATGGCTGTCCCCGAGGGAGGGTAGGAGAGCGGCTCTGGAGCTCAGAAGAGATACAGGGACGAGGATTGGAAACTTTGCAGCCGCCAGTGGACATGGCTGGCGCCTGAGCATGGTGGGCGGGGGAAGATCACCTGGTCAGGGAAGAAGAGGAGGCCCCGGGAGGAAGGGGGTGTCTGGATTTCAGGAAGCAGGGTGTGGCCCTGGCCATGGTCTCAGTGGTTAGCGTGTCAGCCCACACCCTCAGTCAGGGTGCGTGCAGGAGGCAGCCAGTCGCTGGGTCTCCTCTCTCTCTCTCTCTCCTTCCAATCTCTCTGAAAAGCAATGGAAAAAATATCCTCAGGTGAGGATTAACAAGAGAGGGGGTGCCGGGGGGAGAAGTAGGGTGTGAACAGAAGCAAGAAGGAAGGCTGACCGGGGTTGGGGGCAGCAGCGGGCAGGCCTTCGCAGAGCAGTTCTGGTTCCGTGTGGTTGGGCAGGAACCACGTGGTCGTGGCCAGGAGCGTGGGGAGGTGAGGGCGGGCGCGCGGGCATGCCCACGGGGGTCACCCGGGCAGCTTCCCAGACCCTCGGCCGCGCAGGCCCATTGCAGACCCTCTGCATCCGAGTCTTTGGGGGCGAGGGGGGGGTTCCCAGGCACCCGGTTTTCGAAGCCCTGCCCCTGTGACCCAGATGCACATGAGGGTAAGAACCAATACGCACACAGACCGCACAGATGAAGCGGCCGGAGGAGGCAAATCGAGAGAGACAGGCTTCCGAACAGTGCTCGCCTGGGGCTGGGAATGAACTCGACGGCATGAGACCTCCCGGAGGCGGAAATGCTCTATGGCTGTACAACTCAGGAAAGTTACCAAAACCACTGAGTTGTCTGCTTAACCAAATAAGATCCCGTGCTCTGCGGGAAGGAGGAACCATGCTGCAACCCCGAGAACCGGTGCAGCCAGGAGCTGAGCACCGAAAGCCAACCTCGAGCTCCTGAGGGAGAACACCCCGCCACCCCGCAGCGCTCTCGGCAGAACAGATCAGACTTCTAGATGCAGCCGATGGACAGAGGAACGCAGGAAGGCATCCCGCAGGGTTGCCACCAGCAAGGTTCAGACCAGAGGAACCCTCCAGAGGATAACCCGGTCTCTTTAGCAAATGCGTTGCAAGGAAAGAAAAGGTTAAATGATCGTAAAACACATACTAACCAATCAATCGCAGTGTATCGATCTTATCTGTAACCTAATTCAAACGTACAAATTGAAACGAAATTAGGACATTTACGAAACAATTGAAAATCTGAACACTGTCTGGATATTTGATGACATTACGAGAACTTTTAAAATTTAGTTGTGATCATTGCATTGTGAGTGTAATAAAAAGAAGTCATGCCTGGCTGGTGTGGCTCAGTGGTTGGGCATTGACCCACGTACCAAGAGGTCACCAGATCGATTCTCGGTCAGGGCACATGCCCAGGTTGTAGGGCTTGATCCCCAATGGGGAGCATGCAGGAAGCATCCAATCGATGTTTCTCTCTATTCCCCGCCCTTCCTCTCTCTAAAATCAATAAACACACACACACATATATATTTAAAGCCCAGCCAGTGTGTCCCAGTGGTTAAGCATCAACCAATGGACCAGGAGGTCACTGTTCCCTCAGGGCACATGTCCGGGTTTCTGGCTTGATCCCCAGTTTGGGGCGTGCAGGAAGCAGCCAATCAATGATTCTCTCTCATCATTGATGTTTCTGTTGCTCCCTCCCTCTCTGAAATCAATAAAAATATTTTTTTTAAAAAGAAAAGTCATTGTATTTTAGAAAATACATGCTAAGAAGTTAATGTATAAGAGCTGGTTTATATATATATATATATTTTTTTTTTTAAATTGATAACATTAAGATAATTTAATGTTAACAACCCCCGGGCCTGTGCCCTGAGCAGGAATCGAACCATGACCTCCTGGTTCATAGGTCGATGCTCAACCAGTGAGCCACACTGGTCAGTCCGAGAGCTGGTTTTGCTTTAAGGTGACCCTGGGAGGCAGAAAGGAGGGGGGGTGTGGCTGGGGCTGCACTGGCCACAGCTGATGGTTGCTGAGGCTGGATGATGGGTACATGAGGGTTCATCAGATTTTTCTGTCTATTTATGTGAATGTTTGACATTATAATTTTAAAAAATTGGAAAGAGAGAGAGAAAAGAGGCCCCTCATTGGAGATAGGGTCAAGGGGGGAGAGCAGTGGTTCAAAACCCAGGCTCCACAACGGAACTGTCTGGGGAGCTTTGCAAGATGCTGGGCCCACCCCCGGAAAATCGGATGTAACGGGTCTGGAATGTGGTGACATCATTCTAACTCGCAGCAGAGATGGGAGCTCCTGACCCGCAGGACGAGAGGGAAGCTGCCATCCATGGTGCCTGCCAGCTGCCCGCACTTGCTACGCCTGCTCTGCGGTGTCACAATCCTGCTCGCAGTTTTTCACAGTGGAGATCACCCGTCTTCAGAGGTGGAGAACGAGGCTCAGAAGCACAGAGGCAGTTACTGAAGGGCAGAGCTGGGAAACCGCCAAGCACACCAGCCCTGCCTTCGCCGCCTGCGGGGTCACCGCCCACCCCTTCCTTCGAGATCAGTTCTTCTGATCGCCTGTTGCAGAGGCAGATGCCCGGCCTCCACCAGATCTATTCTCGGTCAGGGCACATGTGAGAAATAAACAAACGCCTGGCACTAGCTCTCCTCAGGCCCTGACTCCATGCGTTTCCAACCAAAGGGGCTCCTTTGAAATGCTGGCTCTCTGAACGCGCAGCTGTGAGGGAAAGTTATTTTTATAACTTGACCCAGTTGTACAGCCACCACAGCTGCAGCAGCTGGCGGGGGACCGGAAGGCACGCTGTTCCCCTGCCCGCTCTCTGCCCTCGCACTGGCGGTGAGAGTTCCCTGGAGGTGCCTGCCCTTCAGAGTATCCTTTCATCCTTGCTCTCTCAACCCGATACCTTCCTAATTGCTTTTCCAGCATTTTATTAAAATTGGCATCTCTGGCCCCGCCCTGCGGCTCAGGTGCTTGGAGCGTCCGTCCTCCCCACATCAAGGGGCCGCGTGTGATCCCGGGTCTGGGGCCTATCTCTCTCTCTCTCTCTATCTATCTATCTATCTATCTATCTATCTATCTATCTCTCTATCTCTATCTATCTATCTCCCCCCTTCTCTGCTTCCCTCTAAAATCAATTTTAAAAATAATAATTTTAAAAAAGAACTGACTTTAAAAAAAAAATTGGTGTCTCTGTTTCTGAGGGTACTTCCTGCGTCTCTCTAAACACCTTACAGGGAAGGATACAGATGAACTGGATCTGGCCCGACATACGGAGGCCTTCCCCGCAGGCATTTCTGCCGGTCCTGTCTGCGCTTCCGGGTTGCCCTGACTAGACAGGGCCCCTTGCCAGCATCGGGACTCCCATCCCTCATCTTCCCTCCCTCCTGCCTGGTGGGCGGACAGAAAGGGCGGCTGTGCCGATGGACCAAAATGAATATAACAAGTCTAGGTTCCGGATTGTATGTGGAACGATGTGGCCTGTGTTTGCAGCCACGGTGGTGTTACGAGAGGCTGACAAAGTCCTCCAGCCAAAACCAGGTAATGATGGCTTCCCCAATTTACAGGGGGAAATTAATGTAGATAGAAGTTGTCAATTTTAAAGGTTTTGTCTTTATAAATTTTTCTTAAACTCTGAGGCCTACTGCCACTTGTCTATAATCAAATCCGGAATGACGTAATATATAGTAATAACAGCCAACACTTTTACTGTCCTTCCTAGGCACTGTGTCAAACATTTTATATATATTAACACATTTCATCCTCACAACAACCCTATGGGAATACTACCATTATCCCCATTTTACAGATCGGGAAACTGAGGCACTGAAAGGGCAAGTAACTGGCCCAAAGTTCACACAGCTGGGAAGTGTGCTCTCAGGAACACCCGCCCAGGCAGGCGGGCTCGAGTCCCCTCACTTACCCCACCTCACTGTTAGACAGACCTGAGCAGAGCCAGGACGATGGGCCAGGGACAGAAACTCCCCGGGGCAGGAAACCCGGGTGCCCGGCAAGGGGCAAAACTGGGAAAACAAGGACCTCGCCCCCAGGGCAACCTGCCCTCCCCTGGCTTATCACTGGCCATGCGGGTGAGACCCCTGACCTTTTCCTCCCTAAGATAACATCTAGGCCTCGGTTGTATTTCGCTCCAGGCCCCAGAAAAGCAGCAAAACCAGACAAGTGATGCCAGGCTGCCTGGGCACCAGCTGCATTGACTAATGACCCCCTGCCCTAGCACCGACCAATCAGTGGAGACCGTGACCCTGAAAGAGCACAGCTGGGAAGCTGATGAAATTCTAACAAGACCCTCCCCTAAGATTTCCAGCTGCGAGAGGGAGATAAATACACTCAGGACGAAGGACCAGTGCCTGCTCTCCCTCCAAGGAGCACTCCCGTGCCATCCCCTTCTCTCCTCTTCCCACAGGCACGGTCCCCCAACCTCTCAGGAACCCCATGAGACTTGCAGCCAGGGGAGCAGTGGGCAGTGGCAGCTCGTCCCAGGCTCGCCCCTGACCCTGTCTCCAAGGCCCCTTTTCTCCATGAAACCCTTCCCTTTGGATATCTCCATCTCCCATCCCCTTTTCTTTAAATAAATTCGATTTTCTTTATTCACTGTGTGAAATGGCTATTTAGCCTGCCTGCGTACCATCCACATTAACCTTTTAACTCCTTTTTCACCTGCCCCTCATTCAACTATTTTTGCATTTTGTTGCTTCATTGTCTTCACAGCCATAATTTTAATGACTGTCTACACAATTTCCACGATTACCATATTGAGCTGAGTCATTTTCATTTCTGCTGGTCCTGTCTGTGCTTCCGGGTTGCCCTGACTAGACAGGGACCCTTGCCAGCATCAGGCTTGCATCCCTCATCTTCCCTCCCTCCTGCCTGGTGGGCGGACAGAAAGGGCGGCTGTGCCGATGGACCGAAATGAATATAACAAGTCTAGGTTCCGGATTGTATGTGGAACGATGTGGCCTGTGTTTGCAGCCACGGTGGTGTTACGAGAGGCTGACAAAGTCCTCCAGCCAAAACCAGGTAATGATGGCTTCCCCAATTTACAGGGGGAAATTAATGTAGATAGAAGTTGTCAATTTTAAAGGTTTTGTCTTTATAAATTTTTCTTAAACTCTGAGGCCTACTGCCACTTGTCTATAATCAAATCCGGAATGACGTAATATATAGTAATAACAGCCAACACTTTTACTGTCCTTCCTAGGCACTGTGTCAAACATTTTATATATATTAACACATTTCATCCTCACAACAACCCTATGGGAATACTACCATTATCCCCATTTTACAGATCGGGAAACTGAGGCACTGAAAGGGCAAGTAACTGGCCCAAAGTTCACACAGCTGGGAAGTGTGCTCTCAGGAACACCCGCCCAGGCAGGCGGGCTCGAGTCCCCTCACTTACCCCACCCCACTGTTAGACAGACCTGAGCAGAGCCAGGACGATGGGCCAGGGACAGAAACTCCCCGGGGCAGGAAACCCGGGTGCCCGGCAAGGGGCAAAACTGGGAAAACAAGGACCTCGCCCCCAGGGCAACCTGCCCTCCCCTGGCTTATCACTGGCCATGCGGGTGAGACCCCTGACCTTTTCCTCCCTAAGATAACATCTAGGCCTCGGTTGTATTTCGCTCCAGGCCCCAGAAAAGCAGCAAAACCAGACAAGTGATGCCAGGCTGCCTGGGCACCAGCTGCATTGACTAATGACCCCCTGCCCTAGCACCGACCAATCAGTGGAGACCGTGACCCTGAAAGAGCACAGCTGGGAAGCTGATGAAATTCTAACAAGACCCTCCCCTAAGATTTCCACCTGCAAGAGGGAGATAAATACACTCAGGATGAAGGAGCCAGTGCCTGCTCTCCCTCCAAGGAGCACTCCCGTGCCAACCCCTTCTCTCGTCTTCCCACAGGCAGGTCCCCCAACCTCTCAGGGACCCCATGAGACTTGCAACTAGGGGAGCAGTGGGCCGTCAGCTCGTCCCAGGCTCACCCCTGACCCTGTCTCCAAGCCCCCTTCTCTGCCCTCCCAGTGACCAAAGCAGCCCCGCCTGGCTCTCCCATTGCTTCCTCTATGCCCGTCCTTGTGTCACTGCTCTCAGGGTGTTTTTGCTGCCACCCTGGACCCAACACCCTTTGGCTCAGTGCTGTGCAGCCCTATCTCCATTCCCCATCCCTTTTCCTTAAATACATTCAATTTTTCTCTATTCACCATCTGAGATGGCTATTTAGCCTGCCCACGCATCACCAACTTGAACCTTTCACTCACCACACTGCCATTTAATCTAGCACTAAGTCATATTTTAATTCAGTGTATGTTTATAATATCAATATTCAGAGTTCCGTGAGCCGCAATCAGGGCTCCGGGCCCTGTCCCTGGTGCTGGAGCAAGAGCCTGGACTGGGAGTCAGAAGCGCCTGGGTTTGGACCTGCTCCACTACGCACCACCAACTTGAACCTTTCACTCACCACACTGCCATTTAATCTAGCACTAAGTCATATTTTAATTCAGTGTATGTTTATAATATCAATATTCAGAGTTCCGTGAGCCGCAATCAGGGCTCCGGGCCCTGTCCCTGGTGCTGGAGCAAGAGCCTGGACTGGGAGTCAGAAGCGCCTGGGTTTGGACCTGCTCCACCACCCACACGCGGGCAACGCCAGGCGGTTTGCTAACCTCTCTGAGTCAGTCTCGCGAGGAAATCTCAGAGCTGCAAAGAGGAGGGAACACGGCGATTGACACCCAGTGCCTGAGCCGATGCCTGACCAGGTCTTGCACGCCCAGGTGTCTGACTGGCAGCTTTGGTGATCCATTTGGCAAACACCAGGTGGAGACAGAAGCTGGTTTGCACCGCAGCTTCTAGATCAATGCTCTTTTCTTCCCCCTTTCCCTCTAGCGAAGAGCAACAACCTCCACGTCGGCCCAGTATACGAACGGTACAATAATCTACAGGATCTCAGAGCAGTTAGAGGGCAGCAAGAGAGAGGGCCGAGGGGTAGCTGGGGCCAGACTGAGCAGGCCTTGAGTGCCAGGAAAGAGTCAGGGTTCTGCTCAATAGGCCGTGGGAAATCACTAAAACTTTTCATCAGAAGTCACAGCATCAAAAATGCTCTTTGAAGTTTAACTATTTGAATGGTGCCTCTGGCTCCTGAAGGATGTAAGCGGGAGGATGTTGAACTGCTGGACAAGAGGCAGGGAGCCAGGTGAGGTGTAGGGAGGCATCCCTCCTGAGCGGTGAGCAAAAGGGCCCATACCGGCACCCACGTCCACAGACTTGGGGCTGGGCCGCCCGCTCGCACCTCGGCCAAGCTTGACTTCTCCTCCTTTGCCCACCAGCCCGCCATCTGCTTCTGCCCCAACTCTGTCCTCACCACTCCTTCCCCCCCGTCCCCCGCCAGCAAAAGGGATACCGGCACCCACGTCCACAGACTTGGGGCTGGGCCGCCCGCTCGCACCTCGGCCAAGCTTGACTTCTCCTCCTTTGCCGCCCAGCCCGCCATCTGCTTCCGCCCCAATAACTCTGTCCTCACCACTCCTTCCCCCCGCCCCCCACCCTGTCCTCCAGCCTTTGCCTCACCCCCTTGACTTGCCTGCTCCCTCCCAGCTTAATTCCCTCGGCTCAGTGACCCAGCGCCAGCCCTTCTGAGCTGCACATCAGGTGTGGTCACCTGTGTGAAGGCAGCCGAGGCCTCCCCCGTGTGGGAACAGCCCGGGAAAGGGCGCAGGTGACGCCAGAGAGGTAAATGCATAGGCCGCGGCCGCTGTCCAGGTGTTGGGGTGCGAGGACAGTGAGCAGTAAAAGCTGACCCTGAGGTTTCCAGTCTGAGCAGGAGCGGGTGAGGCACCAGCAGAAATGGAGCTGGCATGGCAGGGGGAGGTCCGGGTGGAGGCGGGCAGACAGGGCTCCCAAAAATGGAGCGGAGCTGAGGAGGCCCGGGCTGCAGAGACAGGTCTGAGGGACGCCTCTGCGCAGGCGTCACACCGAACCCTCACCACGGCCCAAGGGAGGGCATGTTTC
>NW_005370731.1:505868-512620 GCF_000412655.1 Myotis brandtii
GGGGGTGGGGCTGCCGGGGGAGGGGGAGGAGGGCCCCAATCAGCCCTTCCCGGTTCCCTGGGGCTCCCTCTTGTCCTCGTTCCCGTTCCTGGCGTCAGGACCCCTGGCCGTGTGGTATCTCGTCTGCTTTCCAGGCTCCGAGGGGAGCTCTCCTCCCTCTGAGCCGAAGGCCTGTTCTCTCCACACGCCCAGCGCCCCAGGGTGAGAGGCCGAGGATGCAAGACTGTGCTCCCCCGCGAGGGCCGGCAAGCCCCGTGATGGTGCCCTCGGTCACAGTGGTCGGCAAACTCGTTAGTCAACAGAGCCAAATATCAACAGTACAACGATTGAAATTTCTTTTGAGAGCCAAACTTTTTAAACTTAAACTATATAGGTAGGTACATTCAACTTTAAATTCAACTGGTACTCCTAAGGCTTAGGAAGAGCCACACTCAAGGGGCCAAAGAGCTGGAAAAATACAGGTAACTTTATGCTTCGAGTAGGTACTTTTGTCACCCGCGCGTGATTTGCGGACGCGACTAGCACTAACCACTGCACAATGAGACTGCTGGCTGACTGGCTCACTCATGAATCTCGCGTGCCTCCCCCACGCTGTGTATCCTGCGTCCCGCCTGCGCTGCGTATCCGGACGCCCAACTGACCGACACCCCCCACTTCTAACGCCACTTCTAACGCCACTTCTTCAAAATAAAATAGACTCCCCCAGGCCGAAAACCGACTTCTGCGCATGGGCCACGAAGTTTCAATCGCACTGTACGCACGCCTGCATGTGGTATTTTGTGGAAGAGCCACACTCAAGGGGCCAAAGAGCCGCATGTGGCTCTCGAGCCGCAGTTTGCCGACCAGGGCCCTAGGAGAACCAGGCTTAGGGGTTCCAATCCCAGTTCCATCCTTCTTTATCTCAAGCGCCTTTTTACCTCTTTCTACACCTCAGTTTGCTCTGCTGTAAAATGGGGTAACACTTCCCTGGTGGGTTCACCTGAGAAGTGAGGAAACTGCCAGCGACACAGAGTAAACGCTGGACAAATGTCCATTTCCCTTCCCGTCCGTCCCGGGGTCCTTTAAGGTCGAGGACAGATCAGAGCTCGGCCTCTGAGAGGGGAAGGGGGCACTGCCACGACCGGTGCTGCGCCTCCAGGCCTGTTCCCGTCCGAGAACGGCCGCCTCCGTTTCTTCCTGGGAACTGCGGGCTCCGGGCGCCGGGAGCTCTGATGCCAACCCACTGGCACCTTCCCAGCCTCGCCCGTCCCTTCCTCTGCAGACAAGACCCTGCCAGGATGGGGGCCCGGAGACAAGCGAGAGTCCTGGGCCCAAAACCGAAGGAGGCCTCACCCCAGGTTCCATTTTGTACCCAGCGCCTTGCTTGCCTCACTCGCGCCCAGGACTGCTCCTGCCACCTTCTCCAAACCATGTTCCCCTCGATGTCATTTTCTCCCGGTTTCTCCCTTAAAGGCTCTGTGCTGTTGCTCTTTATTTTTTTTTTTTAAAGAAATTTCTTTTTTTAAAATATATTTTTATTGATTTCAGAGAGGAAGGGAGAGGAAGAGAGATAGAAACATCAATGATGAGAGAATCATTGATTGGCTGCCTCCTGCACACCCCACACTGGGGATTGAGCCCGCAACCCCGGTGCCCTGACCGGGAACCGGTGACCTCTTGCTTCCTGGGTCGATGCTCAACTGCTGAGCCACACCCGGCTGGGCTCTGTGCTGTCCCAACCCTCAAATTGTGGTGTTCCCTCAGTGTGGTGGGACAGTTTCTCCTTTCCTCCTGGGCACACAACTAAGCTACATTTCTCAGCCTCTGTTACACTGAGGCCACCACATGACTGAACTCTGTCCCATGGAGGGTGAGAAAAAGTGAACGTCTCCCCATGGCCCCCCTCTCTCCTCGCCAGGAATGATGGAGCCACAACACGGAAGGAGCCTGGGCCCCTGAATGGCCTCATGGGAGGTCACCCTCCATATGCTAGTATTGAACTGTTATGTAAGCAAGGACAAAACTTCTCTTAAGTTATGTACCTGAGTTTGGGGATTGCTAGTTACAGCAGTTAGCTTGCCCTGACAAACACTCTAAGATTGTCTCCTTTTCTCATTCTACACAGTAAATGCTAGAGTTAATACATTTATTCATTGATACCATTATTTAAATTGCTATCTAAAATCAAATGACTCGCCCTAACCGATTTGGCTCAGTGGATATCCGATAGAGCGTCAACCTGCTGACTGAAGGGTCCCAGGTTTGATTCCAGTCAAGGGCATGTACCTTGGTTGCGGGCACATCCCCAGTAGGGAGTGTGCAGGAGGCAGCTGATCGATGTTTCTCTCTCATCGATGTTTCTAACTCTCCATCCCTCTCCCTTCCTTTCTGTAAAAAATCAATAAAATATATTAAAAAAATAAAAATGAATAAAATCAGATGACTCTTGGCCCAGCCGGTGTAGCTCAGAGGTTGAGCGTCAACCTATGAACCAGGAGGTCAGAGCTGGATTCCCAGTCAGGCCACATGCCTGGGTTGCGGGCTCAATCTCCAGTGGAGGGCACACAGTAGGCAGCTGATCGATGATTCTCATCATTGGTTTTTCTATCTCTTTCTCCCTCTCCCTTCCTCTGAAATCAATATGCTAATATTTAAAAAAATACTTTAGTCCTAGCCGGTTTGGCTCAATGGATACAGCGTCAGCCCGTGGACTCAAGGGTCGCAGGTTGGATTCCGGTGAAGGGCACCTACCTTAGTTGTGGGCTCGATCCTGGATCCCTAGTCGCCCCAGTTGGGGCAGGTGCAGAGGCAACCAATCAACATGTCTCTCTTATGTAAGCGATGTTTCTCTGTGTGTGTCTCTCTCCCTCTCTGCCACTCTCTCTAAAAATCAATGGGAAACTGTCCTTAGGTGAGGATTAACAAAAAAATACTTTTAATAAATAAATAAAATCAGATGACTCTTGCCCTGACTGGGTAGCTCAGTTGGTTAGTGTCATCCTGCTATGTCACGGTTATGGGTTCCACCACAGGTCAGGGCACATACAAGGACCAACCAATGAGCCCTAGCTGGTTTGGCTCAGTGGGTAGAATGCCAGCCTGTGGATTCCATTCTGGTCACGGGCACATGCCTGGGTTGTGGGCTTGATCCCCAGTGTGGGACGTGCAGGAGGCAGCCAATCAATGATTCTCATCATCATTGATGTTTTTAGCTCTATCTCCCTCTCCCTTCCTCTCTGAAATCAATAAAAATATACTAAAAAAAAAAAACCCAACCACTGTATGCATAAATAAGTAGAAAAACAAATCGATGTTTCTCTCTTTCTCTCTAAAGATAAAAATAAAAAATCAGATGACTCTTAAACCCATACCTCTCACTCTGACATCTTTCCAAGATCCAGGTCTCTACTTCTAACCATCTCTAAACATCCCCCCCGACCAACACTTCTAAAAATGAACTCAATATGTTTTCTCCAAAAATGCTCACCTCTCTGCATTTCCACACGATGATGTCAGCATCTGAATCTCCCGAGATAGAAACCTTGAAGTCTAACCTCATTCTTCCCCCATCACCTGCATTCTCTGAATAAATACGTTTCTGATCTGAACTCTGCTTTCCCCTGGGGCCACGCTCGCACTATATTGAACTTGGACTAGAATAATGTGCTCGTCTTGGGGCCACACTGCCTTCAGGCCATCTCTGGATGCCAGGTTCACTCAAAAGACGGATCTGATCTTGCCACGTGTTTACGTAAAAACCATCATTTGGCCCTGGCTGGTTTGGCTCAGTGGATAGAGGGTTCAATTCTGGTCAAGGGCATATACCTCGGTTGCAGGCTGGATTCCCAGCCCTGGACCAGGCATGTGCAGGAGGCAACCAAGCAAAGTGTCTCTCTCACATCGATGCTTCCCTCTCTCCGTCTCTCCCCCTCCCTCCCACTCTTTCTAAAATATCAATGGGAAAATATCCTCGGGTGAGGATTAACAACAACAAAATAAATAAATAAAATAAAAGCAGTGTTTCAAAAAAAAACAAAAAACCCCACAACACCCATCACTGGTTCATTTATTATTTCATTTATCCCTCCATTCGGTAAATACATACCAGGGAGTTACTATGTGACAGGCCCTGGCTCCGGAGCCGCCACGATGACATTGGACTTGGAGGGGCTACACTGTCGTGAGTGAGGACCCCTTCACACAATTGCAGCCCCTGGTTTGTGCTGTCACCAGCTGCTGTGAGAGTGGACGAGAAACATTGTCTGTTTGGGGTGGAGGCAGCAAGGGTGACATTTAAAAAAAAAAAAGCAGTGACATTTGAGCTGAATCTTGACGGTTGAGGAGTTTGGCGGGAAGTCAAGAAGTGTGTGTGTGTGTGTGTGTGTGTGTGTTTTCTCTCTCCCTTTCCCCTTCCTCTCTCTCTCACTCTCAAAAAAAATTTAATTAATTATAAAAGAGTGTGTGTGTTGTGGGGCAGCTGGGGGAGGGCTGGCTCAGGCAGAGCATGCACAGGTGAGCCACGGTCCAGCGGGCTGTCCTGCTGCCGCAAGCTGAGCAGGCGGGTCGATTGTCTCCAAAAGACCTCGGGTTCTGTTGTCTACCGTCTCGACCGCAAGCCTGCCCCCAGCAGGACAGTCCCACTGTGCAGGCCCCTCCATCCCCTCTTCGAGTCTGAAAGAGCTGGAGAGGTCAGATTGGCAGGGGTCGCTTCTGCCTGAAGCCCCCGGTGCCCATCATCCGCAGGTCTGCCTGCCACCGGCCAAGGGCCAGAAATGGGGGTGCAGAGGGAAATCGGGTGTAAATGTCCATTTCAGAGAGAAAATGTCCTTAAAACCGTGCATTGGGGCCCCTTTCCTGTGTTTAATACGTTTCTCAAGGCCTTCCCCACCCAGACCCTCTTCCATCTGGAAGTTTCGTTTTGGATGACAAAGCTTTATTTGTAACTATGGTCTTACTAATAATGTGCACTTTTAACACTAAAGTAGAAACATGTATTTTTAAATGTAAGATGGAGAATAATACACTGTATATGGTTGTGTCTATGTGTACCCTATTACTTAAGAAACTAGAATGTGCTGGTAATTAACTTTTGCAAGAGAGGAAAAATGTTATTTTACTGTCTGAACAAAGATATGTTCAACTGCCCGGCCAGAGCATATGCCCAGATTGTGGGCTCGATCCTCAGTGTGGGGCGTGCAGGAAGCAGCCGATCAATGATGGATGTTTCAATCTCTCTCTCCCTCTCCCTTCCTCTCTTGAAATCAATAAAAAAATATATATTTTAAAAATCAACAGAATCATTCTGTTAGAATGAATTAGCTACACAGAATGTGTAATAAAGGATAGTGTATATTTTAAAAAGATATATTTTCGGCTCTCTCTCACTCCCTCGCCCTCCCTCCCAGGAGCGCGCCCTTGCCTCCCACCTTCTTCCCCACAGACCTGCATCTCCTAACCTCTAAGGGACCCGCACGGCTTGCAACCAGGACAGCAATGGCCGCGGCAGCTCATCCAGGCAAACCCCCTAAGCCTGTTCCCAAGGCCCCCTTCCCTCTGGCTTCTCAATGAGCCGAAGCAGGCCAACCGAGGCTCATTTCTCCAGCTCTTTCTTGTTTCACTGTTCCCAGCTTTAATAAACAGCCTCTAAAATTAAAAAATACGTATATTCAACATTTTTAAACATTGATTTCAATGATGAGAGAGAATCATTGATTGGCTGCCCCCTGCACACCCTACTGGGGATTGAGCCCGTGACCTCCTGGTTCATAGGTCAATGCTCAGC
This sequence comes from Myotis brandtii, assembly GCF_000412655.1. NCBI lineage: Eukaryota > Metazoa > Chordata > Mammalia > Chiroptera > Vespertilionidae > Myotis > Myotis brandtii. Next base: position 511,630 of record NW_005370731.1, read on the forward strand.
CACTGAGCCACACCAGCCGGGCTATTGTCAACATTTTTAATTACCCTCCCCTGCCCAAGAAAAGCACAAGGCATGTTCCAAGAGCTAGCTACAAGGAACTGGATGAGGCGGGAGAGCTAGAGGACTGACCAGGCAACGGCGGGCAGAGGAAAAGCAAGGCCAGATCTTGACGGGGTCTTATACTACAGGCTAAGGAGGGGGCGGTTGGGGAGCGCAGGGGTAACCTGGACAGAGTAGCCTTTTATTTACTAATATTTTAAAATTGATTTTTAAGAGAGAGGCAGGGAGAGGGAGAGAGAAACATCAATGTGAGAGCAAAACATGGATCAGCTGCCTCCCGCAGGCCCCTTACCAGCGTTTGGGCCCGCACCCCGAGCATGCGCCCTAACCGGGAATTCAACTGGCAACCTTTTGGTGCACGGGATGACGCCCAACCTACTGAGCCACACCAGCCAGGGCAGAGTGACTTTCTAGAAGTGTCACTGGGGTTGCCGGGAACAGAGGATGGAAGGGATTGGGGTCGGGAAACCGAAAGGGCAGTCTCAGCAGGACCGGGTCAGGCTGATGGGCCTGGAGAGCAGGAAGGGCTCGCAGGGCCTGGGCACGGGCAGCGAGGACAGAGGAGGGAGCGAGGCTTGATGGGGATGCTCTGTGCTTTGCTGAAAGGCAGCAGTTTCGCCTGCTGTCCTCAGGTAGAGCATTCTATTCCCATGGAACTTTCCCTGAGCTGAAATGGGCTCATGCAACAAAGCAATTACCATTCACTTATACGGAAAAATTGGGGGGCGTTCCCAGAACCAAAAAATAACCTGCCAAACCATAGCAAATAATACATAAAACCTAAAATAACACTAACATATAGTAAAAGCACTGACACACTCGCGGCTCAGGGTGCGCTGCCCCTTTAACCACCCGCTACAAAACAAACGCTGACCACTGTTTCCTCCTTTCGCCTTTTTAAAATTTTTATTTTTAAAAATTTATTGTTGAC
>NW_005370731.1:512837-537133 GCF_000412655.1 Myotis brandtii
GAGAGAGAAACATCGATTCAGCTGCCTCTTGCACGCCCCCTACTGGGGATGTGCCCGCAACCCAGGTACATGCCCTTGACCGGAATCGAACCTGGGACCCTTGAGTCTGCAGGCCGACATTCTATCCGCTGAGCCAAACCAGCTAGGGCTTTGCTCATCAGTTTGTTTTGCTCATTAGATTCCACATGTAAGTGAGATCATGTGATATTTGTCTTTCTCTAACTGGCTTATTCCGCTTAGCATCATGCTGTCCAGTGGGTGAGAGTGAGAATCTTCTGTGGATTTCTTTCATTTAACGAAAACAGGCACCAGTGTAGGTCTTTTGTACAAGTGAAGTGGCAAGCGAACAGGAACCTTCCGAAAGCATGAGACACCTACGATGTATGCAGCACCTGCTGAGGCCTCAGACGGAGGCGTGAAGCCGGCTTCGGTTTAACTCCCCTCAGGCTTCCAGACCAATGGGAACGCTCCAGCCCCTTAGCACGGCTCCCACAGGCCTCTGCAGCCTCACCTCCCGCAGCTCTCCCCAGACCACACCCCCAGGGAACACCTATTAGCTCATATTTTTTGTAATTGTAAAGTGATTGGCATTTATTGTATAAAATTTGCAAATATAGAAAAGTATAAACAAAATAAAAATCACCCATAAACCTTTATAGATAACCACAGTTACTATATATTCCCACTTGACATTATATTGTAGACATTTTTCAAAATCATTACATAGTTTTTTTGTGTTTTTTTAAAAAATATACCTCACTGAATCCTCACCAGGATTCTGTGAATTCAGCAACATTATTTTTTTTTCATTTTATATTTTTATTGATGTCAGAGAGGAAAGAAGAGGGAAAGAGAGATAGAAACACCAATGATGAGAGAGAATCATTGATTGGCTGCCTCCTGCATGCCCTCCACTGGGGACCGAGCCCGCAACCTGGGCATGTGCCCTTGACCAGAATCGAACCTGGGACCCTATTTTGTTTGTCAGTTTATTTTGTTCATTAGGTTCCACATGTGAGAGCATATGGCATTTGTCTTTCTCTGGGTCCCTCGAGACATATATTTTATTAATTAATTAATTAATTTCGTTAATCCTCACCCGAGGATATTTTTCCATTGATTTTCAGAGAGGGTGGAAGAAAGAAGGAAAGACAGAGAGAAACTTCGATGTGAGAGAAACACATCCATTGGTTGCCTCCTTCATGCACCCAGGCAGGGCCTGGGCCAGGGAAGAGCCTGCAACTGAGGTACATGCCCTTGACCGGAATCGAACCCAGGACTGTTCAGTCCGCAGGCTGATGCTCTATCCACTGAACCAAACCGGCTAGGGCCCTCATGGCATGTAGATACTAAAGTTTTACTGTCACTATCCAAAGTTCAAGTTAAGATGCTGAAGGTGTGGACACAAATGTCCAAACTAGTCATGAGCTCTCTGAGGCAGCCAGGAAAGGTGGCCGAGTTCTGAATCGGGCTCACAGGAGTGGGTTTCTGTGAAGGTGAAGATGTGGTGGGCAGCGGACTGGCACCAGGTGTCTGACCAGTGGGTGCAGACCAAACCTGGGTTTCAGCCACCTTGGTACTTGGGTTGTGGCTGGGAAAGAATTCAGAATCCAGACCCAAACTGTCAGAGAACACTTACTGGGTAAGTCACAGAGGTAGGAAAAGTAATTCCTGGGGGCAGTGGGCTTCGGAAGCAACCTGCAGAGGTAAAGGGGGGCCCTTGGAGCTTGGGAGCGAGGAAGCTAGTCGGCCGTGCTGCGCGAGCAGGTGGAGGGGCTGGCCTCTGAGTTCAGGGACAAGATTTTCTGAGATCGGGGACTTGGTTTGATAAATCGAAGACAACAGCTACAGAATCCCTACGGGACTTTGGGAACTCACTTCTGCTGCCGTGGGGCTACCGGCAGCCCAAACAGCGCTTGTGAGAAGTAGGAAAAGGTGCCAGACACAGCCTCGTGGGCGCAGTCTGCACGGTGAAGGCCGGATTTCCGCCCCAGCCCCTCTGTGCCCCTCTCTCCCCCACCTCATGACCTGACCGCCAGGGCCCTTTCCCCATCTGTCCCATGGTGACCCCCTGTTACTCCGCCCTCGTTTTGTAGGTCAATCTGTCTGCTCTCAGCCACTGGCCCCCAGTGACTCAACAACTTCCTCTTTGCAAATTTCCTCTTTGCCCTGGGGAAATACCAACCGCCTCTGGGCCATGCGGCTCCCTGGGCGCTGGCCTGGGCTGCTCTCAGGGACAGCCAGTTGGGTCCTGTCGCCTCCTGCCTGTCCCAGAGCCACAGGGGAAGCCCCTGGTGCTGCCAGCGTGGCACATCCTCTTTAGCTGGCTCTCACGGACTCGCATTGGAGAAGGGCAGGAGCTTGCAACAGACAAACACATTACACATGTGACAGCAGAGCGTCACCAGGACCCGCTCCCAGGGCTCCTCTCCCCTGGCTCCCGTGCAGGGGAGGCTGTGAGGGGGCCGAGCAGCTGGGCTGCAGAACCGGGCTGGGGTCACACGGGCCGTCTTCCCATCAAGCCCAGCATTCTTTCCCTGGCCTTTTCCTACCTCCACCCCATCTGAGCAGAGAGGAGGGTGCAGATGTTCTCAGCAGCTGGCATGTCTTCAGCCCCGAAACCCTTCCTGCCCCGCCCTCACGCCCTCTGCACGCACCACTGCCCTCCACAACCACCGCATCCTTGCCTCCTGCACACAAACCACACCCATGAGTGGACCCACATGGGTGCTGGGGCTTCCGAGGACTCCACCCGCCCAGAGCTCTTCTCACCTCTGCCGGCGGGAGGAGGCATAGCTGAAGCCTTTGGCTGCCTCGGTCCATGGTCCATAGTGAGGGAGGGAGTGGTGGCTTGAGCCCGGGGCCAGCCTCGAGGCCAGGTGTGCACCAGGCACACCTGAGAGCACAGCTAGATGGCACCGCTTCAGGCTGGCCCCGCAGAGCACTGTGGCCCCGAGTTAAAGGAGTTTCGTGGGTCCACCCAGTGGCTGTCCTAATCTACGGGCCAAATGTGCTTTACGGAGTAATCCTAGACGGAAGTTTCTGGCTTGTCATTTCCTTCTTCCCAGACTCTGGTGTCCCTGGGGAACCCTCTGAGCAATCATAGGCCAAGGAAATTGGCATCATAGAGACTCAGCATCTGGTTTCAAAGACAAAACGTGGAGGACAGGCGATGGAGAGAAGTAGGGCTGGTGAGGAAGTTCATTCATTCAGTCTCTGAGCCTTCTGTGGGTGCAGGCCCTGGCCTCCTGCTGGGTTGGGGCGCTGGGTGGAGGTGCTGGTGTTGGGTGCGGAGCTGGAAAGTCCAGGGTTAAGAAGCTAGATGAGGATTCAGAGTGAAGATGCTGGGTGCGAACGCTGGGTGCTGATGAGGAGGGAAGCGATGATAGGAGGGTGCCGAAAGCTAGGAATGATTCTGACCTCCAGACTTGTTATTCACAAGCACTAAGGGACCTCCACATCTCCCGCTACCGGCCCGTCAGAAGCGGGGGCCTCCACAGCCTCATCCTCACTGCCCACCAGTGGCTCTTCCTCCCCCTTCAGGCTGGCGGCTGACTCGGCCTTTAGCTCCTCCAGCGCCAAGGAGCCCTGGCGAGACTTCCGTCTACCAAAGAAAGTGGTGAGTGTGGGCCGACGGCCAGAACCCTCCCCTTCTGGGACCCCAGAGCCCTTGTCACCACCAGACACTCCTGCTGCTGTTATCACAGCCTCTTCATCAGACACTCGGGCGGGCCCAGCCCAGGCATCAACCACCCCATTGTGCTTCCCACCTCTGTTTAGCGTCAGAGCCCCCGTCCTCCGCTTCTGCCGCCGGCGCCACAGTAGGACGAGTGCCAGGAGAATAATGACCACCAGCAGGGCCACAAGCACAGCCACCACCAGGGTGTTACTTGTCTTCTGATCTGAACTTTGGGAAGGCCCACTGCCTTTGTTTGTGGAGATGCCTGGGGTAGTCATGAGTATGTTTACCCCAAAGATGGGCGAGCCACTGGTCTCCTTGGGAGTCTTCAGAGAGCTGGTTGCCATGGTGACAGGGCGTCCACTGGTCCCATTGGAGGTCTCCAGAGAGCTAGTTGCTATGGTGATAGGGGGTCCACTGGTCACATCAGAGGTCTCCAAAGAGCTAGTTGTCATGGTGACAGGGAGTCCACTGGTCCCACTGGAGGGCTCCAGAGAGCTGGTTGCCATGGTGACAGGAGATTTACTTGTCAATGTCCCACTGGAGGTCTCCAGAGAGCTAGTTGCCATGGTTTCACCAGCCGTAGTGTGAAGTCCCAGAGTAGTCATTGCTGGGACAGTAGGATCACTGGTTGCAGTGGAGCTTTCCTGGAACATTGATAACTTCCTGGTGTGAACTTCTTGGGTGGCTATTGGATCAGCTATAAAGAGGCCAACGCTGGCAGCCATGGACGTCTCAGGAGAGGACACTTCGTATGGAGTTGAGGAAGGCAGGGAGACCTGGTGCCCAGTACCGCCATTTTCCTCAGGGACCCTTGTTATTGCCTGATCGGAGGCCACTGAATCAAGGTTTGAGGCCTCAGAGATGTTTGAGACCAAAGAAAAAGAGGTCTGTCTGGGTGTAGACATCTCCGGAGACTCTGTGTCCACCTTCTGGGCCCACAGACCCCCAAAGAAGAGGAGAAGCAGGGTCATTTCCATGACAACAGACATGAGCAGGGGTTGGGACCTGAGGGTGGAGAAATGGAACACATAAGAGGCTGGTGGTAGGACCTTCCTCCTGCCGACTTCCCTACCAATTGCCAGGCCTAACCTGAGGTTTAACGGCTTTTTCCACCCTTTCTTTTACTATTATCAGAAACAACAAGGGAACAGATGCTGGGAGCTCCTCCATCAACTCTATCCCCTAGGCCCCCTCAGGCCATAGCAGCTTGCAACCAGCAACGGCCACCCCTCCCGGCCTTCCCTGACCCTCTTCAGCCCCAGTGGCTCCTGATCCTCTTTTCCCGCCATTTTTCAGGGTCTTTCCGAGCCATAGGCGCATTCCCAGGTCTGATGAGACCCCCGCCCACCGAGTCCCACCCCCTTACCAGCTCACGTGATAAGGCCCAGGCCTGGGGCCAGGCTGCTCCAACTCCTCCTGAAGCTGGGGTAGGACTGGGCGGACAGGGGCCCCAAGGGGAAAGGAAGTGGCCCTGGCTCCACCCACCCCACCCCAGCATCCTGCCCCACCCGCCCTGTTCCCACTGCTGCCTTGTGACCAGAGCGGCATCACTTACTCTTTCCGGGGTCTGAGGTGGTGCAGGGGCTCTGGGGTCTGAGCTGGGGTGGGACGGGGAATCTGGGTCGGGAGTCCTCCGTCTTAGCAGGGAAATGGGCGGGAAATGGGACGGCAAGAGGTTCAGCTGGGATAAGGAAGGGGGTCAGACCCGGGGTGATGGGAACCTGCACTTAAGAACTAGGGGGTGCAGGGGAGGAAATGAGAGGGGAGGGTGGTTTCCTTTGCATTTGTGGTCCCCAAGCTGTTAGGCCAGAATCCAGGAAGTACCAGAGGAAGCCCCTGACTCTGCTGGGGGCAAAGAAAGCCTTTGCAGGCTGCACGGATCCCTGGTGAGCCCCTGACTGCTTCTCAAGAAGCTGGAGGGCCGCCACAGTGGCCCCGTGTGGCTGCGTAGCTAAGTCAAGGCAGCTGCAAGCACTGCACAGGCCATGATCTGATTCTGATAGAGGCCTAGCACACACGTGGCACTCCGTGGAAAGAGCAGTCTGGGGAGATCTGCTGGGGTGCCAACCAAGTCTCTGAGGACAGGTATGAGGAAGGCTCGTTATTTTCTTCTTTGGATGGTTGCTGTTTTCTGATTTTCCCCCAATTTGTAAGCTCTGACTTTTGCTATGTGTATGGTTTTGTTTTTTTGCCTTCTTTCTAAAAACATAAAAACTGTAAAAGCAATAGATGTACCTATGGGTGAAACAGGCCAGCGTCAGGCCTGGGCCCTGCCCCACTCACAGGCTCACTAACAGGCGAGTCTGACGCCAAGACCGAGACGCCTGGGCCAGACACAGGAGCTCAGTAGTCGCCGCACAGCAAGCAGCAGGCGCTATGTGGTAACCAGCTCCCCTCGCCCCCAAGGCCCGCTCGGGCACACAAAGGGGCTTGCCCCACAGCTGGGGAATTTCTCTTTTCAAGCAGGCGGTAAGGAAGCCTGCTCCCTGTCCTTACAGGAGACATTACTTTGCCCCTTAGAGTTACTAACTGCAAACACAAACCTGAGAAGCGGCCTGATAGGGAGTGGCCAGGACTCTGCCTGCCACACAGCAGCAGGCGCTGCAGGGAAGCTCAGGGCCACAGCGGGTGGGATGCCCCTCCAACAGCCAGAGGGCGCAAACTGGGGAGGCTCCATTCACCACCAGCAGGTAAACATTCCTAACAAAGCCTTTACGCATTCATGTATCCTATCTAATAAAGAGGGAATATGCTAATTGACCCTCACACCGTCGCAAAGATGGCGGCCTACAGCCAATAAGGAGGGAAGGTGCTAATTGACTGCCCCGCCCTCAAAGATGGTGGTGCCCACAGCCACAAGATGGCGGTGCCCAGTCCCCTCAGCCCTCCAGCCACCCAGGGCCACCCGAGGCTCAGGTAACCAGGGCTGGCCAAGGCTTGCGCTGCCGGCAGTGGCAGCAGCAGAGGGGTGACGGGGCGTTGCCTTCCCCTGATCGCCAGGTCGCCTCCCACCCCTGAGGGCTCCCGGACTGTGAGAGGGGGCAGGCCGGGCTGAATTTTCATGCAACGGGCCTCTAGTTTCATTATTTTAGACTAGAGGCTTGATGCCCAAATTCATGCATGGGTGGGGTCCCTCAGGGTGGCCTGCGGGGATTGGGCCCCAGCTCATGCCCCCAGCCTTGCAGCCCCGCAGCCCCATCTGGCACCCCTCCGTGGCCTGGCACCACCCCCTCACCTGCTCCACCACACTGCCTGCAGGACGATCGGTTAGGGCTGGGCCCTCTGCTCTCTACCTCAGCACCTGGGAGCCAGGTGGCAACCCCTCCCCGCACTGCCACTGCTGGTCGCTGTCTGTGGGGCGATTGGTGGGGCAATCGGGCCCCCTGCTCGCACCCACCTTGGCCTGGTGCCACCCATTCACCTGCTCCACCATCCCACCACAGTCCTGCTCCCATCATCGGGGCCCATCAGAGTCGGCAGCGCCTTCACTGCTGCTGGCTGCCAGCGCCGCATCGACGATGCCCATCATGTTCCGCACCACCCTCTGGTGGTCAGCACACGTCATAGCAAGCGGTTGAACTCCCGGTCAAACAATTTGCATATTAGGCTTTTATTATATAGGATTTCATTACATACACTGTTCTGTACTTTTCTTTTTTTACTGAACTAATGAAAGAAGGAGAGAGGGAGGGAGGGAGACAGGAGAGGGGAGAGGAGGGAGAAAGGGAGGAAGGAAAGAAGGAAGGAAGGAAGGAAAGAAGGAAGGAAGGAAGGAAGGGAGGGAGGAAGGAAAGAAGGAAACCATTCCATTGTTGGACCTTTAGGTTGCTGCAAAATTTTGCTACTACAAACAGAAAAGTAGGAATAATTGGTTGCAAAGTAATAGGATGTTGAAAAAATGTTTTTAATTCTAAAAAAATAAAGATGTTTGGAAGACTGCACAGATTCCCAAATTTTCCAATCTTTAAAAAAAATCACTAAAGCAAAATTTATCTATCTATCTATTTTTAATCTTCACCCCAAGATATTTTTCCCATTGATTTCCAGAGAGAGGGAGGCAGGGAGGAGTGGGGGGAGAAAGAGAGAAACATGGATGTGAGAGAGACACATCGATTGCCTCCAGCACACGCCTCTACCAGGGCCGGGGAACCTCCAACCAGGGTTCATGCCCTTGCCCGGGAATCGAACCCACGACTCTTCGGTCCGAGGGCTGACGCTCTAACCACTGAGAAAAACCAGCCAGGATGCAAAATTTATTTTTGGCAAAATTGTCATTCCCACCCAATTGCTGCTGACAAAAGTGTATGTTCCCCAGGCTCCATGTGGGGCCCCAGTTCCGGGGAAACCTGAGATGATGTAGATGCATCCAGCCTGAAGCACTCAGGGAACGAGACCTGGCAGCGCAGCCTGCGGACCCCGGGGTGGAGAGAGAGGGGATGGAATATGAACCGGGCGGTGGCCCCAGGACGTCACAAAAGGGCAAGACTTTGGAAATACTCTTAGAAAATGCTGGTAGTCGCAGTTTTTCAGGTACAAATCTCTATGCAGGATTCCAGCCGTTCCTCACAGCAAGCCCTTTAAAAAATAAAAATAAAAAATACACACACACACACACACACACACACTAGTATATATGTGTATATATGTATGTATATATACACATATATACATACACACACATATATATGTGTATGTATGTGTGTGTATATATATATTTATAGATTATTTTAGAGATAGAAGAAGGGAGAGTGATAGAGAGATAGAAACATCGATGGGAGAAACATCATCGATTGGCTGCCTCCTGCATGCCCCCCAGTGGGGATGGAGCCCACAACCCGGGCATGTGCCCAGACTGGGAATCAAATGGTGACCTCTTGGTTCCTGCGTTGGCACTCAACCGCTGAGCCACATCAGCTGGGTGCAAGCCCATTTCACAGGTGAGGAAACAAGGTAGGAGAGGTTAGGTAAACTCCCTTAGGCAGCTAGAATGGGCCAGGCTCAATGCCAAGCACTTTACATTCACATAGCATTTATGAGGTACATATTATCACCCTAACTTTGCAGATGAAGAAACTGAGAAACCAGTTAAGAGACTTGTCCAGGTTCAGACAACCAACAAGTGCTAGAGATGAGCTTCAAAACCAGGCCGGTTGAAGGGCCCAAGGCCCAGAGCGAGCATCTCCAGGGCAGTGCCAGAGTCTGACAGGTACCATGCTGCGCTTAGAGACATGCTGTGTATAAAGTTCACATGATAGAAAACTTGCTAAAATAGAGGCTAGATTCAGCCTTAGGGAGTGTCTAGGAAGACTTCAGGGAAGCAATGTCTAAAAAGCTAAAGGGAATAGGGACCCTTCTCCTCTTATACCTTCATTCAACCCATCTGTAAATTCTGTTTTCTCTACCTTCAAAACAGGGCCGGCGCCTGACACCGGATCTTGGCTTCTGGATACCCCTCTCCTTCAAAGGGGCCAGGGCTCCTGGGCAGTGGCTGATTCCAACGCGGGGCAGGCAAAGCACCAGGTGCGCCTGGAACATCTTGTGCTTAGAAAGCAGGAGGCACTCGCAGGATGACGGTAACCTGTGGGAAGGACATGGAACCAGCTTGAGGGAGTTTCCTCTGGCAAAACAGGGACACGTTATGCATCAAGATGAGTAAGGGCGGTGCTCACTGAATGAAGGAAGGACCCATGAGCTCATACCAATTCTGGAAATATTAGAGATGCAGAGCGAAGGACGAGGGGAAGCCGAAGGGAGGAAGGCGAGTAGGGAAGTTCTTTTGCAGTAAGAAAGCCAACTCATCATTAAAGAAGGAATATAGAGTTTAAAATGACCAAGTTACAGCCACCATGATAACTGATTCAGGTAAGGACGGGTGTTAAAACCATGGGGTGAAATTGGGGCAGGAAGGGGTGTTGCTTACCAGGATAGGGTAGTTTTAGTCTTACAGTATCTCCTCACAAGATATGTGTTCATACCGAGGAAGAGTATGCAACTTTAGGTGGAGAAATCTTAACCAAGGGATCAAAGTTAACATCACCGGTAATGAGGCAAGCCAACATGGGGTGGCTCCAGATATGAGGGCTGAGAGGGGCACAGTGCCACCTCTGTGGTAGCCCCAGCAAAAAACGCATAACCTGAGTCCAACTGTGAAGAAATATCAAGCTGCCCTGGCCGGCTCAGTTGGTTAAGAATGTCATCCTGCCCTGGCTGGTTAGAGCATCGGCCTGCGGACTGAAGGGTCCCGGGTTTGGTTCTGGTCAGGGGCACGTGCCCAGGTTGCAGGCTCAATCCCCAATGGGGGGGTGCAGAAGGCAGCCAGTCAATGATTCTCTCTCATCACTGATGTTTCTATCTCTCTCTTCCTCTCCTTTCCTCGCTGAAATCAATAAAAATGTATTTTTTTTTTAAAGAAAGAATGCCATCCTGATACACCAAGGGTCAGGGCACATACAAGGATCAACCAATGAATGCATAACCAAGTGGAACAACAAAACAATTTCTCTCTCTCTCTCCCTCTCTCTCTCTCTCAAAATCAATCAATAAATAAATCTAAAAGAAATATCACGCCAATCCAAATTAAGGGTTATTTTAGAAAATAATTGCCCTCTACTCTTCAAAACCGTCAGTGTCAGGAAGGACTAAGAAAGCCTGAGACCTTCTTCCAGGCCTTAAAAGAGGAGAGATGTGTGACAACTAAATGCAGTGTGGGATTCCGAAGCAGATCTGGGATCGGGGAGGGGTAGAACGCAAAGCACGCCCCAGGGATAATGGCAAAATTCAAACACAGGCTTAGAGTAGACAATAGTATTGACTTAGCATCAACGTTCCTTAATTTAACAAGCATGTTGCGGTTATGAAAAAGAATGTCCTAGTTCACAGGAAATACGTATTTGAAGTATGTAGGTGTGAAGGTGCACCATGCAGCAACTTCCTCTTAAATCGTTCCACAAAATAATAATAATAACAACAACACAAATAATAGTAACGGAGAGAACGGAGAGCCCATGTGGCAAATGTTAACGGTAGAGCAGGAGCTTCTGGACGGTGGACGGTGGCGATTTGGGGAGAGCGGCGCACTGGGAGAGGGGGACGCTCTGCCCTGCGAATCTCTCCCAGCGGGCAGTTGCTGAGTTCTTTCCTTTTATAACAAACTGACCATCTAATATCTTTTAACATTTTCCTGAGCCGCCGCCCTGAGCCTCCAGGTCGACCCAGGGCTACAGGGTTTGCGTTTGTTTCAAAGCCTGGGGCCCTTTCCTCCCATCCGCCACCCTCTCCAGAGAGAGGACGGCAAGGCGAATGCACTCGTTGAACATCATGATTTCTTAATTTTTGTCAAAGTAACGCATATTATAAGCACAAAGGTTTCTCATGAATGGTAATACTCTTCTCTCTTCCCTTCCAAGCCGTGGTCCTGGAAAGAAACCGCGTTTTAAAATCCTTTTGACCTATTCTAGTCTCAGTTCTCCTGGAGGATCCATATACTTAAAGCAGAATATGCTTGTTCTGCTATTTCTTTTCTTTTTCTTTTTTTTAAAAAATATTTTATTGATTTTTTTACAGAGAGGAAGGGAGAGGGATAGAGAGTTAGAAACATCGATGAGAGAGAAACATTGATCAGCTGCCTCCTGCACACTCCCTACTGGGGATGTGCCCGGCAACCAAGGTACATGCCCTTGACCGGAATCAAACCTGGGACCCTTCAGTCCGCAGGTCGACGCTCTATCCACTGAGCCAAACCGGTTAGGGCTCTTTTTTTTTTTTTTAATCCTCACCCAAGGATATGCTTATTAGTGTTGAGAAAGAGAGAGAGATCGGTTGCCCCCTGGACACTACCAGGGATCAAACCTGCAACCTAGGTATGTGCCATGACTGGGGAATCAAACCTGCAAACCTTTGGTGTACAGGATGGTGCTCCGACTCTGAGCCACCCAGCCAAGGCTGCTATTTCTTGATAGATCCATTGTGCCTGCCATCACCGACTGGTTCCAGCTCAATAGGTGAGCATTTGACTCGCTGACACCAACCCACTGTCCAGGTCAGCTACGCCCCTCTGTTTAGGCCCTTTGTAATAAAGTGCTTTTGTTACTTTAAAATCATAGCCCCTCTATGCTCATTTTCCATATCAGCTGTCAGGCACAACAGTGGTTGAGTGGGTGGACTCTGGAGCCAGACTTCCTGGCCCAGACCAAGGCTCAGCCACTGACTGTGTGACCCTGGGCAACAAATGTAAACTTTGCCTCAGGTTGCTCATTCTCAAGAAGCGGTTAACACTATCAGTACCTGCCCAGCAGCCTTGTTCTGAGGTTTAATGCGCAGGGACATGGAGAGCTCTCGGAACAGGGCCAGCGATCCCAACCCCTGCAAAGGTTGGCTGTTCCAAATTCTTGGTTGTCACCTTGTGGCTTCCCTTCCTTTATCTCTCTTGTGCCCGATTTCTGCTCTGTGCACACTGACTCTTATAATGCTCAGGGTAGGTACTACTTACACTCTCTTCCTCGCATTGCCTAGAGGGGCACTGCCCATACAGCAGCCACCAACCACATGGGGCTGTTTTAATTTAAATTAGTCAAAATTAAGTAAGACTTAAAATTCATTTCCTCCATTACAACGAGCCAGGCACATTCCAAGTGCTCAAACACCACATGTGGCTGCTGCACTGGACAGCACAGAGGAATACTTGCCTCATCTCAGAAGTTCAAGATCAGCACTGTTTGGGCAGATGGCAAAGGACAAGAACCGAAGATTTCATTCCAATGTGGGGTCTAAAACAAGAAAACAACAAACAAACTCCTAAATACAGACAACAGAATTGTGGTTACAGAGGGGAAGTGTGGAAGGATGAAGAAGGGAAAGATATATGGTAATGGCAGGAGACTAGACTTTGGGTAGTGAATGCACAATAGAGTAAACAGATGTTGTGTTACAAGGTTATATACCTGAAATTTATGTTATTAACTAGTAGTACCCCCAATGAATTTAATTTTTAAAAAAGGATAAAATATTTAGGAATAAATTTAACAAAGGAGGTGAAAGACCTATACACTGAAAGCTACAAGATATTGATGAAATAAATTGAAGATAACACAAATAAATGGAGAGATACTCCAAAAATTAATGTTGTTAAAATGTCCATACTACTCAATGCAATCTACAGATTCAATTTAAAAATCCAATGGTATAGTCCTGTGCACTAAAGGGTGGCAGGTTCTATTCTGATCAGGACACATACCCGGGTTGTGGGTTCGATTCCCAGGTGATCCCCTGTCGAGGAGCATACTGGAGGCAACTGATCAATGTTTCTCTTTCACATTGATCTCTCTCTCTCTCTCTCTCTCTCTCCCTTGCTCTCTCTCTGAAATAAATTAAAAAATATATCATTGGGTGAGGATTTTTTTTTTAAAGCCAATGGTATTTTTCACAGAAATAGAACAAGCAATCCTAAAAGTATATGGTGGCATAAAAGATCTCAAATAGCCAAAATAATCTTCCATCAGAACAAAGATGAAGGCATCATGCGTCCTGATTTTAAACTATATTACAAAGCTGTAGTAATCAAAACAGTATAGTATAGACATAAAGTCAGACACTAAAACAATGGAACAGAAGAGAGAGCCTAGAAGTAAACACACACATAAACAGTCTATTAACTTATGACAAAGAAGCCAGAATATACAAATGGGTAAAGGATAGTCTCTTCAATGAATTGTTCTGGGAAAACTAAAGACTTGCATAAAAAAGAATGAAAACAGACCCCTGTCTTACACCATACACAAAAACCAACTCAATATGGATAAAATACTTAAATATAAAAATCTTAGAAGAAAACGTAGGGGTAAGCTCCTTGACATCAGTCTTGGTGGTTTTCAAATTTAGCACCAAAAGCAAAGGCAACAACCCTGGCCAGTTTGGCTCTGTGGTTAGAGGGTCGGCCCATGGATGGAAGGGTCTTGGGTTCGATTCCCAGTCAAGGGGGTCAAGGACATGTACCTCAGTTGCAGGTTCGCCAGCTCCAGTTGGTTGCGGAAGACAACCAATCACTATGTCTCTCTCAAGTGATGTTTCTCTCTCTCTCTCTCTCTCTCTCCCCCTCCTCCTCCCTCCTTTCCACTCTCTCTAGAAATCAGGGGGGGAAAATATCATTGAGTGAGGATTAACAACAACAATAAAAAACAAGCAAAGGCAACAAAAGCAAAAATAAACAAATGAACTACAACAAACTAAAAAGCTTCTGCACGGCAAAGGAAGCAATCAAAATGAAAAAGCAACCTAAAAAATGCAAGAAAAAAATCCAATCATATATCTGATAAGGGGTTAATATCCAAAATATATAAACAACTCATACAACTTAATAACAAAGAAACAAACAATTTCAAAATGGGTACGGGATCTGAATAGATATTTTTCCGAAAAAGACATACAGATAGTCAACAGATACATGAAAAAAGTGCTCAATATCACTAATCATCAGGGAAATACAAGTCGAAACCATCATAGGGTATCACCTCCCATGTATCGGAATGGCTATTGTCAAAAGGACAAGAAATAACAAGTGTTGGAGAGGATGTGAAGAAAATGAACCCCTTGTGCACTGTTGGTGGGAATGTAAATTGGTGCAGCTTTTATGAAAAGCAGCAAGGAGGTTCCTCAAAAAGCTAAAAACTACCATCTGATTCAGCAATTCAACTTCTGGGTATTTATATAAAGGAACTGAAAACATTAATTCAAAAATATATCTGTACCCTACGTTTATTGCAGCATTATTTCCAATAGGCAAGATCTGAAAGCAACACAGGTGTCCATCAATGGATCAACGAATAAAGAAAATATGGTGCACATGTATACAATGAATATTATTTGGTCAAATAAAGGAAGGTAATCTTGTCATTACAACAACATGGATGGATCTTGAGGGCATTATGCTAAGTGATATATGTCAGACAGAGAGAGACAAATACTGTCTGATCTCACTTAGATGTGGAATCTAAAAAGCAGACAAAACGAAAACCAAACTCAGATAGAGATTGGTGGTTGCCAAAGGTGGGATGGACAAAATGGGGGGAGGGGGTCAAAGGGTACAAACTTCTAGATATAAAATAAACAAGTCCTGGTGATGTAATGTACAGCACACTGACTATCGTTAACAATACTGTACATTTATTTGAAAGTTGCTAAGAGAGTAGATCCTAAAATTTCTCATCACACACACACAAAAAAATCGTAACTGTGTGGCCATGGATGTTAACTAGATTTATGTGGTGATCATTTCACAATATATACAAATATCAAATCATTATGCTGTACAATTGAAACTACTATAATATTATATGTCAATTATATCTCAATTAGAAAATGAACAAAGAACAGCCCTGGCTGGGTAGCTCAGTTGGTTAGAGCATCGTCCTGATAGGCCAATCGACCAATGAATGCATGAATAAGTGGAACAACAAATTGATGTTTCTCTCTCTCTCTCAAATCAATTTTAAAATTTGGACATTGTTCCCATGCTGGGACCTCCTCTGTGCAGGGCTGACGGGCAGCCATTTCTGTTTGCTCCAGCCTGGTGATTCCCTGAGATCCCGCCCCACCCAATTTACAACCCCACCCAAGCTATGCACAGCAGCTTTTGCATAGAATGGTCTGTCCTTTCTCAGGTGAAAACTCTGTCAAACAAGCTGCAGCTGGGTCAGGGAGCTGCAAACCTATCAATAAAAGGCCCCAAAAACCGGCACCGGCACCAGCCTGCCTTGCTTCACAGTTGGGCCTCTGGGCACTTCCAAACCTGATACAAAGAGGAGGAATCTGCAGATCTCTCTGTAGCTCCTGCTGGGTGGTCTCATCTCTGATATTTCTATCTCTCTCTCTCTCCCTCTCCCTTTCTCTTTCTGAAATCAATAAAAAAAAATACTATTTTTTTTCAAAAGTAAGTATTATGTAGGTAAGGGCAGCATTGTTATGGCACTTTGGAAGGTCCTGAAAACACCCACTGAGTAAGTGTTCACACCAAAAGAAGAATGCTCAGGAGGGAGTCTGCTAACACATCCACTTTAGTGATGACCACCGTTCCGGGCCTCAGCTGGGCCAGCCTCTGCTGACTCTCCGCATCTCCAGGAGCAATCAGGGCCTGCTTGGCTTCTTGGATGAGCATGGCCGAGCCCTCCATCACATCGCGAGCAGAATCTAACATGGCGTGTGCAGCTGCGGGGTCACTCGTCGATGCAGCCACTCCACGGGCTGCCTGGGCCAGCGTCTTCAGAGCTTGGGCCGTCTCGCTAGCTGCCACCCCTGTGGATAAAAGCCATCTAAAGTCATACTTGGGAGTAAACCTCTAGACTGGAGCCTCCTAGAAAGAAGAGTGGCACACCTGAGCTCCAGATTCCTTATTATAAAATTTGAATTGCTGTGCTTCTCAAAGAAGTCGCCCACACCACTGGCTCTGGACCAATCCAAGAGAGACATTCTAGCAAATGCCATGCTGAAAACCATTTCCCTCTGGTTCCCCTCACTGCCCCACTGCTCCCAGACCTAGAACACCAAGTGCATGGGATCACACACAGGAGACTCATTCAAACCCACCTTTCTTCTCAATTGTTTTGATTGGGGCATAAGCTTATCTATATATATAAAACCCTAATATGCAAATAGACCAAATAGTGGAACAGCTAAACAACCAGTTGCGATGATGTGCGCTGACCACCAGGGGGCGTGCGCAGAACATGGCGGGCGTTGGCAGCAGGTGGCAGAGTGCGGAACATGGTGGGCGTCGGCCGTGATGGGATAGTGGAACAGGTGAGCAGGGGTGCCAGACCAAGGTGGGGCGCCAGTTGCTGTCATTGGGGCAAGCCTGTGGTGGTTACTGAAAATTTTTTGCTCCCACGCGCTGCGGTCCCGCCTGGCACTCGTACCTGCTGCTGGTGCCGGCCCTGTTTGCACCCGCGGCCAGCACCGGAGCCGCCGCTCACACCCATTGCCAATGCCGGGTGCCGGTCCCATCGCTCGGCACTGTCAGCAGGCGTGAGTGGCGGCTGCCGGCCGATCGCCCCGAGGGCTTCTCCACCTACCCCTGCTCCTGAGAGGTGATCAGGACAGCAGCCACCACTCACAGTCACTAATGGCACCGGCCCTGCTCACACCCGCTGCTGGTGCCGGCCCCAATTGCTCCACGCCATCAGCGGGTGCGAGTGGGCCCCGTCAGCAGGCAGGAGTAGGAGTGGGCCCCGTCAGCGGGTAGGAGTGGGCCCCGTCAGCGGGTAGGAGTGGGCCCCGTCAGCGGGTAGGAGTGGGCCCCGTCAGCGGGTAGGAGTGGGCCCCGTCAGCGGGTAGGAGTGGGCCCCGTCAGCGGGTAGGAGTGGGCCCCGTCAGCGGGTAGGAGTGGGCCCCGTCAGCGGGTAGGAGTGGGCCCCGTCAGCGGGTAGGAGTGGGCCCCGTCAGCGGGTAGGAGTGGGCCCCGTCAGCGGGTAGGAGTGGGCCCCGTCAGCGGGTAGGAGTGGGCCCCGTCAGCGGGTAGGAGTGGGCCCCGTCAGCGGGTAGGAGTGGGCCCCGTCAGCGGGTAGGAGTGGGCCCCGTCAGCGGGTAGGAGTGGGCCCCGTCAGCGGGTAGGAGTGGGCCCCGTCAGCGGGTAGGAGTGGGCCCCGTCAGCGGGTAGGAGTGGGCCCCGTCAGCGGGTAGGAGTGGGCCCCGTCAGCGGGTAGGAGTGGGCCCCGTCAGCGGGTAGGAGTGGGCCCCGTCAGCGGGTAGGAGTGGGCCCCGTCAGCGGGTAGGAGTGGGCCCCGTCAGCGGGTAGGAGTGGGCCCCGTCAGCGGGTAGGAGTGGGCCCCGTCAGCGGGTAGGAGTGGGCCCCGTCAGCGGGTAGGAGTGGGCCCCGTCAGCGGGTAGGAGTGGGCCCCGTCAGCGGGTAGGAGTGGGCCCCGTCAGCGGGTAGGAGTGGGCCCCGTCAGCGGGTAGGAGTGGGCCCCGTCAGCGGGTAGGAGTGGGCCCCGTCAGCGGGTAGGAGTGGGCCCCGTCAGCGGGTAGGAGTGGGCCCCGTCAGCGGGTAGGAGTGGGCCCCGTCAGCGGGTAGGAGTGGGCCCCGTCAGCGGGTAGGAGTGGGCCCCGTCAGCGGGTAGGAGTGGGCCCCGTCAGCGGGTAGGAGTGGGCCCCGTCAGCGGGTAGGAGTGGGCCCCGTCAGCGGGTAGGAGTGGGCCCCGTCAGCGGGTAGGAGTGGGCCCCGTCAGCGGGTAGGAGTGGGCCCCGTCAGCGGGTAGGAGTGGGCCCCGTCAGCGGGTAGGAGTGGGCCCCGTCAGCGGGTAGGAGTGGGCCCCGTCAGCGGGTAGGAGTGGGCCCCGTCAGCGGGTAGGAGTGGGCCCCGTCAGCGGGTAGGAGTGGGCCCCGTCAGCGGGTAGGAGTGGGCCCCGTCAGCGGGTAGGAGTGGGCCCCGTCAGCGGGTAGGAGTGGGCCCCGTCAGCGGGTAGGAGTGGGCCCCGTCAGCGGGTAGGAGTGGGCCCCGTCAGCGGGTAGGAGTGGGCCCCGTCAGCGGGTAGGAGTGGGCCCCGTCAGCGGGTAGGAGTGGGCCCCGTCAGCGGGTAGGAGTGGGCCCCGTCAGCGGGTAGGAGTGGGCCCCGTCAGCGGGTAGGAGTGGGCCCCGTCAGCGGGTAGGAGTGGGCCCCGTCAGCGGGTAGGAGTGGGGTGGGAACCAGGTGGAGGGGAGCTATGGGTGGAAAAAGGAGAGACATCTGTAATAATCTCAACAATAAAGATTACTTTTAAAAAAGAATGTAGATGATAAGGTTAATAAAAATGAGAGAAAAAAACCAAGTGGAAGAAATGGCTAATAGAGTGACCAACTTCACATTTGGCGGAGCTTCCTGGGTTCACCCCAAAAGGAACAATTTGCATGATGAGTTCTCTCAGTCAAAAAGGAGTCAGCGTTCTCTTGGCACTCACTTCTAAATCTGATTTTTATGTAAGAGCAGACTTTATACCGGTTGATGTCATGTATGTAATGGCCAATGGACAATGCATCAGTCATGAGCAAGAGCCTGGGCCTTGGAGTCTGACTGGCTGGCCTGGAGGTGACTCTACCAGTCCTTAACTGTGTGCACTTGGGCACCTTTCTGAGTCTCCGTTTTCCTGACCTGAGTGGTTCGGTTGGTCGAGCGTCATCCCGTGCACCAAAAGGTTGCCAGTTCAATTCCCGGTCAAGGCATGTGCCTGGGTTTCCAGGTCAATCCCCGGTGAGAGGCATGCAGGGGGTAGCCAATCAATGTACCACTCTCACATCCATGTTTCTCTCTCTCTCTCTCTCTCTCTCTCTCTCTCTCTCCCTCCCTCCCTTCTTCTCTCTATAAAAATATTTTAAAAAGTGAAATAAAATGAGAATAACAGATTTACCTCACAGCATTATTTAATTTGTTCATTTATTCCACAGATTTTGTTGAACACTACTTGTCAGGCATATGAGACAGTAATGAAGCAAATAAAATGCCAGTCATCTGTCCTCCTGCAGGTGACCGTCTCTCGAAAGGAGACGGAGAGTCTGCACAATTATGTAACGTTAAGTATGATGGAGGAACTTAACACAGAAACCTGAGGAAGTGAGGGAGCCAACCACGAAATCCCCGGGGAAGGGAATGACACAGGAGGACAAACCCAAGTCAAAGGCCCTAAAATGGGATCATGCCTGGCATGTTCTAGAAACCCCCAAGGAGGCCCGTGGGGCTGGAACAGGGCACAGGACGGAGAAGATGGGAAAGGGAGGTCACAGAGGAAACAGAACCAGACTCGTCGAGCGGATCTTGAGGACTTTTGCTCTGAGGCCATGGAGAGCTGTTGCAGGGCTTTGCCTTTGAAAAGGTCCCTCTGGATGCTACGGGTGAGACAGGTTGTGGGGACGAAGGTGGGGCAGAGAGACCAGCGAGGAGGCTCCTGCACGGGACCTGGTGAGATATGATGGGGTCTGAATCAGGATGATAGGAGATGTGGAGAGAAGTGGTCGGTTGCCGACTACTTTTGAGGTAGAACCAACAGGGTTTTTTTAACATATGGGAGAGAGAGATTAAAAGACAACACCAATCTCTTTGGTCTGATCAACTGTCAGAAAAGAACGGTTGTTTTCTAATAAGGGAAGGCTGGGGTGGAGCGGGTTTGGGGAGAAGATAAAGAGTTCATCGGGGGACATGCTAAATTTGAGATGCCTATTAGACACTCAAGTGGAGATTTCGAAATGTAAATTTGGGGACACCAGCATTTGGACGTTGTTTAAAGCCATGCGTCTGGAGGAGTTCACCTCAAGAGTGAGTGTTGATTAAGCACCAGCACTGATGCGGGTGCTACTCCAATTACACAGCGAGCCGTGGTGGCTCAAAGACATTCATGACTTACCTAAGACCACCCCGCTGGTAGGAGGTAGAATCAGGATTCCAAGCCAGGTCCCAGTGTGCGCTCCTGGGAGCATGCCTTCGCCTTTCCCTCCCCTTCTTCCTTCATAGGCCTGCATCTCCTAAACTCTAAGGGTCCCCACGAGGGGCCAGGGGAGCAATGGGCAGGGGCAGCCCCTCCCAGGCTAAGCCCTTGGCCCTGTCCCCAAGGCCCCCTTTTCTCTGACTCTCCACTGAGCTGGCAGCAGCTGCGTTGGCTCGCTTCTTTCCCATGGCATGTCTAGAGCCAAAGCAGTCCTGCCTTCTCGCTCCTGCTGCTCCTTCTACCCTAAGCCCTTCCTTGTTGCACTATTCCTGGCTTTAATGAACATACTCTCAAAATAAAATAAAAATATAAAATAAAAACCAGGTCCTAGTCCACAGTGGTCTATGTAGGCTTCTATCAATCTAATTCGGCCCATGGCTATAATCTAGACTAATGAGAGAATTTAACTGCAGATATGAAAATTGCAATCATTACTGAAGGTTCTATTGGACAGCACTGCTCTAGAGCCGGATTCTGTTTGTTGCTGGAATTAACTGGTACATACCCCCACATCCATCAGAGCCAAGGCACTTCTGTCTGGTTTGCATATTTGGGAATCCAGTTTAAACGTCATTGGTCCTCAACTATTCTAATGGGCATTCAAGACACCATGTTTAGGAAGTGGCCTGGGAGCTGCAGAGGCCTGGGAGCCGCCCCTGCAGGCTTTCTGTGGTCGGAGGAAAGGGATGCAGAGCCCCTGGGAGGATGGTGCGGATCTTGGCCAATGGGGAAATCAAGCAGGACAATGACCCCCGCAAGAGGACCTCTACCCTGCCTCGAAGTAGCATCCCTCAACAGAGCTTTCTCAATTGGGGCCACTGTGCCCCCTGGGGGTCCTGGCCTTTCCAAGCTGGGCGGGGGCGGGGCCAGACTGGGTGCTGCTTCGTCCCCCTTTAATGACCTCAACCAGCAACTGGTGAACATGGGCTTTCCCCAGTGGCATCTTGGCAACCACGCCACGGAGCCGGTGACCCCCACCCCCCGCCCCTCTTCCTGCTCATGCTGCTCAGTGGCGTGGACTCCCGCTGGTGGGCTCATCTACCTGAGTCAGCAGTGATCTCTGATGTGTGTTTCGGGGGGGCAGGCAGAGGGGAGAGGGAGTTGCTAGGCCTTGGTGTGAGCAGGCGCATGGGGAGGGGACTCTGGTAGTGCCTGGAAGGTGTGCTCAGAGAACGTTGTTTCCACATTGTGTTGAGCATGATGCAGAGGGAGTCTCTAGTCCAGCATTCCTCAAATATCAGGTGGATACCCTCATTCTCTTGAGATGTTTGTAGGTAGTTTCGGGCCTGGGTTAAGCACAAAGAGTAAAATAGGGGCTCCCTTCCCATTCTCTTCCAGTCCTTCTATGCCAGGAAGAGTCTCAGCGTGGTGCCAGGATGGTCGCATGCCTCTGGGACACGTGCTGATTTCCTGCTTCTAGGGAGCAGGCCTTGGGCTTAGGGCAGGTGGACAAAGTTCCCGGACTTTTAAAGGTATACGTTCATCAGCTTTCTTTTATTTATGAAGGTGGCACTGGCACTCTATTGATCGTGGTGGAGCTTTCAATAAATAAATTTAAATTAAAAAAAAAACACCTTCTACACTGTGAATTGAAATATGTAATGGTGCAGCCACTTTGGAGAAGAAGTTGGCAGTTCCTCAAAATACTAAATGTTTTTATTTTTTACTTTTTTAAATATATTTTATTGATTTTTTACAGAGAGGAAGGGAGAGGGATAGAGAGTTAGAAACATTGATGAGAGAGAAACATCGATCAGCTGCCTCCTGCACACCCCCCACCGGGGATGTGCCCGCAACCAAGGTACATGCCCTTGACCGGAATCGAACCTGGGACCCTTGAGTCCGCAGGCCGACGCTCTATCCACTGAGCCAAACCGGCTACGGCAATACTAAATGTTTTTAATCATATGGGCATAACCACATGACCCAACAATTCCACTCTTAGGTATATACTCAAAATAAATGAAAACATAAAAACTTACACACAGACCAGATCCAAGATGGCGGCCAGCAGGAGGCTGATGAAGGAGCTTAAAAAAACCTGAAAATTTGGAATGAAAACCTCTGTAACATCCAGGTTGATGAAGCTAATTTGTTGACTTGGCAAAGGCTTATTGTCCCTGACACCCTCCATCGGATTAGGGGGCCTTCAGAATGGAAATCAACGTCCCAGCAGAATACCCATTCAAACCACCGAAGACCACATTTAAAACAAAGATCTATCACCCCAGCATCAATGAAAAGGGGCAGGTCTGTCTGCCAGGAATTAGTGCTGAAAATAGGAAGCCAGCAACCAAAACTGACCAAGTAAGTAATCCAGTCTCTCATAGCACTGAACGACCCCACCCAACCTGAGCACCTGCTTCGGGCTGACCTAGCTGAAGAACACTCCAAGGACCGTACCAGCTTCTGTAAGAATGCTGGAGTTTACAAAGAAATATGGGGGAAAGCGACCTGTGGACTAAGACCTGCCGCGATTAATTCCAGCGAGTGTGAGCAGAGACCCTGAGCTGTGCATTCAGACACCCCGAGAAGCAGGGCTCTGGAAAATTGGCACTGGCCACCGCCTGGCGTTCGCTTGTGGCAGTTACTAACTTTCTACAGTTTTCTTCCTTTTTTTTCTTTTTTTAAAGATACTCTTTCTTTTTTAAAAATATATTTTATTGATTTCAGAGAGGAAGGGAGAGGGACAGAGAGATAAAAACATCAATGATGAGAATCATTGATCATCTGCCTCCTGCACGGCCCCCAGGCAGGTGCCCTTGACTGGAATTGAACCCGGGACCCTTTATCCCACAGGCCAATGCTCTATCCACTGAGCCAAACCAGCCAGGGCTAGACCTTAAGGTTTAAAATAAAAGGTTGTGGTTCCCTTTCTTCCCATGCCCTTTCAACGCCCACTTTCTTGTATTCAGTTTATTTCTCACTCTTCCACTTTCCCAGACCTAGACCCCATCTCCTCCACAAAGGAGAAGAGACAGCTCTGTTTGGTCTGGTGGCTTCTCTTATCCCATGTTGCACTGCCCAGTGTGGGATTTCATTCAAGTTATTCTGATTCCAATTTATAACATCCTTTTTTAAAAATTTTAAAAACAAGCAAACCACCACCACCAAAAAAAAACCCCAAAAAAACTGTGAAAAGGGAGGCCCACCTCTTATGTAAAAATCTGGCCAATGTTACCACAATAACACTGCTTAAATGGCAACCCTGATGCCTGTGTGAGGCCCGCCTGCTGGGGGAGACCGTGCAATATCAGGTCTGTGGCCACCCAGGGGGAGGGGGCAGCCAGCCAGAGGACACTGCACTTGTTCCAGTAACTTCTCATCAGTTAAAGGCCCCTGAAGTCAAAGTTTTACGCCCCTCCCTGCAGCCATTTTAGAAGATGTACTGGTCGTTACAGACAACACTAAACCCAGAATGTCCATTTGAAATTCCACACTCACCGGTCAGCAAGCTCCATCCGAATGTGCTCATTCTCCACCTCCTCAGAGCAGCAGCCCCACCCCAGCCCTCATCAGCACGGTTTGACCCTTTGCAGGGTTGGTATTGGCAGGACTCAGCTAGAGCCAGAACCAGTCCGGGGTCACCGATGCCCTGCTGGCATCTTCCTTCGAAGCAGCCAGCCAGGCCAGCCCAGGAACAAGATGGCCTTTCTCCCTCTGGACGCACAGCCTTTGCAGAGTCAAGCTCCACTTGGAGCTCACTCAGTAATGTTCTTTACCTGTGTTTTACATTGTTTTGACTGCCTTTTTTTAAAAATATATTTTATTGATTTTTCACAGAGAGGAAGGGAGAGGAATAGAGAGCTAGAAACATCGATGAGAGAGAAACATCGATCAGCTGCCTCCTGCACACCCCCCACTGGGGATGCGCCCGCAACCAGGGTACATGCCCTTGACCGGAATCGAACCTGGGACCCTCCAGTCCGCAGGCCGACGCTCTGTCCACTGAGCCAAACCGGTCAGGGCTTGACTGCCTTTTTTTGTAGAAATAAAAATTCACCTTAGAATTAAAAACACAAAAACAAGCTTATACACATGCAAAAACTTGTTCACAAAGCATCTATCCTATCTAATAATAGACAAACATGGTCGCCCTGACCGGTTTGGCTCAGTGGATAGAGCATCGGCCTGCGGACTGAAGGGTCCCGGGTTCGATTCCGGTCAAGGGCAT
>NW_005370731.1:537155-543184 GCF_000412655.1 Myotis brandtii
AACTCTCTATCCCTCTTCCTTCCTCTCTGTAAAAAAATTAATAAAATATATATTTAAAAATAATAATAAAATAGACAAACATGGTAAGTGACCATACCTTCGCTACGCCTCCCATTGGCTAATCAGCATGATATGCAAATTAACCACCAACAAAGATGGCGGTTAATTTGCATACGTAGGCTCCAGGCGGTTAATTTGCATACGTACGGCGGAGCAGCGAGGCCTCATAGCCCCGGGGCCGGCGGAGCAGCTAAGCCTGACGTTTCCGTGGCCGGCTCTGGCCAGAACTCGGCCAGAGTAAAGGCCTGGGTCCTGGGTGCCGGAGGCAAACCGGTGCCAGCAGCCAGGGGAAAGGAAGGCCTATTGCACGAATCTCTTTTTGCAACAGGCCTCTAGTATATACATAAAAGTCTAAGCAACCATTATGACTGAACGACTGGTCAACTGGTCAGTATGACATGCACTGACCACCAGGGGGCAGATGCTCAAAGCAGGAGCTGCCCCCTGGTGGTCAGTGCACTCCCACAGCAGGAGCACCACTCAGCCAGAAGCCGGGCTCACAGCTGGGAGTGCAGCTGCGGCGGTGGCAGGAGCCTCTCCCCCCTCCCTCCGTGGCAGTGCTGCTGGCAGCAGTGGCAGGTGGCAGTGGCAGCAGCAGCAGAAGCAGCAGCAGCAGCAGCAGCTGGCACAGCAGGCTGGCTGCCACTTCGGCACTGCTACATCCCTCGGGGATCGGTCCAAAACCCAGCAGTCTGACATCCCCCAAGGGGTCCCAGATTGCAAGAGAACACAGGCCAGGCTGAGGGACCCCACCCGTGCATGAATCCATACACTGGTCCTCTCATTATTTACAATTGCCCAAAAGCAGAAACAACCCACATGTCCATCAACTGATGAATGGAATATTATTCAGCTTTAATAAGAAATGAGTAGTGACACATGCTTTAACATGGGTGAACCTTGAAAACATTTTGGCAAGTGGAAGAAGCCGTCATATAGGACCACATATTGTATGTATGATTCCATTCATTTCAAATGTTCAAAAAAGGAAAATCCATAAAAACAGAAATAGATTGGTGATTGTCAGGGCCTGGGAGGTAGGAAAGAAATGGGATTCGAGGTTTCTTTTTGAGGTGATACAAATGTCCTACAATTAAGTGTGGTTATGCTGTAGAGCTCTGTGAATTTAAAAATTCATTGAGCCCTGGCCAGTGTGGCTCAGTTGGTTGATTGGTTGAGCATGGTCCTATGCACCAAAAGGTTGCCAGCTCAATCCCCAGTAGAGAGCATGCAGGAGGCAGCCAAACCAAGTTTATTCTTGCATCAATGTTTCTCTCTCTCCCTCTTCTTCCTCTCTCTAAAAATCAATAAAAATATATATAAATGTTTAAAAAATCTCACTGAGCCTTGGGCAGTGTGGCTCAGTTGTTTGGAGCATCATCCCATACACCAAAAGGTGTGGGTTCCATTTCCGGTCAGGGCACATGCCCAGGTTGCCAATTCAATCTCTGGTTGCAGCATGTGCAAGACGCAACCAATCAATGTTTCTCTCTCACATTGATGTTTCTCTATCTCCCTCTCCCTTCTTCTCTAAAATCAATAAAAAGATATTTTAAAAAATAATGAAATTTTTAAAAAGTGATGTTATTAGAAATATGGAGGTAAGTATCAGTAGAAACTAAAAGGAGTCAGAATAGTTGCACAGGAGTGAGATTCGTAAGGGGGAGTGCAGGGCATTGCTATTTTTCATTTGCTTATACCATGGAATGCTATCTGAATTTTTAAAACTATTATTTTGAAAGAAAAATCAAATTTAAAAAAGACTTTTGCTACTGAAAACAATTACTTTAAGAAGTTTTTCAGGCCCAGCTAGTATTGCTCAGTGGTTGAGCATCTATGAACCAGCAAGTCACAGTTTGATTTCCGGTCAGGCACATGCCCAGGTTTCAGGCTCAGTCTCCAATATGGGGCGTGCAGGAGGCAGCCAATCAATGATTCTCTCTCATCATTGATGTTTCTCTCTCTCTCTCTCCCTCTCCCTTCTTCTCTCTGAAATCAATTCAAAACATTTTAAAAAGAAGTTATTATCAGCCCTCTTCGTTTGGAGGCCTGTGCCCTCAGGACATTCACTTTCACATAAATAATCTGGCAAGAGTCAGTCATCTGCCCTGTTTCGATTGGGGGACAAAAACATTGTCGCATGAGCCTGAGACAGGGTGAAATAAATTCTCACAGGAGGAGGACAGAGGAGGAAATGTGAGAGTGTTACCGTAGACGGTCAGTCAGAGCGTCTGGGGGTCTCTCCCATTGGCCAAAAACTAGAAATATGAATGGACAGGACCCCTCCCCAGCACTCCAAAAGCTAGAAAGATAGAAAAAGAAGCCCTCCCTATCCCTATAAGAACGGCAGGCTTGAACAGGAAGAGGAGTGATCTTTGAGCAGAAGGTGAGATTGGTTTCTGAGATGGGAGTCCACCATTCTCCCAGGTCCTATGGCTCCTGAATAAAACCTCTTTCTTGCCCTGGCCGGTGTTTCTCAGTGGTTAGAGCATCAAACTGTGCACCGAAGAGTCTCTGGTTCAATTCCTGGTCAAGGGCAGGTACCTAGGTTGCAGGTTCACCCTGATCAAACTGTGTGCAGGAGACAACCAATTGATGTGTCTCTCTCACATAGATGTTTCTCTTCCTCTCCCCCTCCCATTCTTCCACTCTCTGAAAAGCAATAGAAAAAATATCCTTGGGTGAGGGTTAACAACAGCAAAACCTCTTTCCTTTTCACCAGCACCTACCTCACAAGTTTGACTTTCATTGCAGGAGGCAGCCAAACCTCCATTTTTGTTTGGTTACAAGAGGGCTTGTGGAGGAGTCTAGAGTGGGTGTTCCAGGAAGAGGGAACACCTTAAACAAGAGAGGCAGAAAGGGGCAGGTCTAGCTATGCTGGAGCCTGGGATAAGAAGGGGGTATAAAGAAGACAAAGTTGGCCCTTGGCCCGGAGACCCCGGCATGGTGCGCGCGGGCGTCGTGGGGACACATCTCCCCACGTCCGGCTTGGACATCTTCGGGGACTTGAGAAAGACGAACAAGCGCCAGCTGTATTACCAGGTCTTGAACTTCGCCATGATCGTGTCTTCTGCACTCATGATCTGGAAGGGCTTGATCGTCCTCACTGGCAGCGAGAGCCCCATCGTGGTGGTGCTGAGTGGCAGCATGGAGCCAGCCTTTCACAGGGGTGACCTTCTGTTCCTGACAAACTTCCAGGAAGACCCTATTAGAGCTGGTGAAATCGTGGTTTTTAAGGTTGAAGGACGAGACATTCCAATAGTTCACAGAGTAATCAAAGTTCATGAAAAAGATAATGGAGACATCAAATTTCTGACTAAAGGAGATAATAATGAAGTTGATGACAGAGGCTTGTACAAAGAAGGCCAGAACTGGCTGGAAAAGAAGGATGTGGTGGGAAGAGCCAGAGGGTTTTTACCATATGTTGGTATGGTCAACACAATAATGAACAACTATCCAAAATTCAAGTACAGTGGGGCCTTGTCTTACGAGTTTAATTCGTTCCGAGACCGAGCTCGTTAAGGAGCTCATTAACTCAAATTACTGTCAACTCAATGCAAAAAATCGGCCGAGAGACAGCTGGTATCTCAAAAAACTCGTTAGTCGGGACACTCGTAAGTCAAGGCCCCACTGTATGCTCTTTTGGCTGTAATGGGCACATATGTGTTACTAAAATGTGAATCCTAAAGTGAGAAGCAGTTCCTGGGACGAAGATTGAAATGAATTCTATTGAAAAAGAGAAAAACTAATATATTTGAAATGTTCCACTTTCTGATACAAGGGAAACAATGCAGAGATGTTTGTGTCTTGTCCAAATAAATGGGGGGAAAAAAGAAGAAGACAAAGTTGGCCTTAGCTGGTTTGGCTCAGTGGATAAAGCGTTGGCCTGCAGACTGAAGGGTCCTGGGTTTGATTCCAGTCAGGACACATGCCCGGGCTGCCGGCTCAATCCCCAGTAGGGGGCGTGCAGGAGGCAGTGGATCAGTGATTCTCTCTCATCATTGATGTTTCTATATCTCTCTCACTCTCCCTTCCTCTCTGACATCAATAAAAATAAAAATAAAATAAAATAAAAACAGGAGACAAAGTTGGAAACTTGGGCTGGGCTCAGAGTTCATGACATCTGGAACAAGGAGTCTTGTTGAGCCCCTTGTATCCCAACTGAATTTGTTGTGATTCCTTTGTACTCCAGTTTCAATTTCCTCCCTTTGGGCCACCTGCTGAGACTGGAGAGCTCCAAATAGCCCTTCTAAACCCTTTTCAGCAAATAGTTATTGAACATCTGCTGTGTACTAAGTGTGACACTCAGTGCTGGGGATATATGGGCTCCCCATGGTCCCAGCTCCCAGAGAACCTACTGCAGTCATCGATAAGGATTACAAAGTACAAGGACCTGGGACCACATAACAGGAGGCCTTGCTCAAATCTAGGGGTCAAGACAAGCTTCCTGGAGGAAGTGATAGAGAAACTCCTCCCGGTCTCGGCATCAGGACCAGCTGGGTATCTGTGGGCTCCAGCTGGGCTCTAGTTGGGAGCAGAGAGAAGACAAACTGCTCAGCCTCAGGCCTGGGAGGGGCGGGTTCCGTGACTGTGCAATGAGGCATCAAGCCAGCCGGGTGGGTCTGGAAGGGGTGGCAGATGTGTCAAAGGCATTAACACTTCCCCCAACTCCTCCGGCTTTGTGGCGCCCGAACCTTTGTTAGTTTTAGCCCCTTTGGGGGCTCCTCCACAGTGCTGGTCTCCCCGGGACCCACCAGGTGCCCAGGGCAGTGTGATACCCAGACCCTCAACCAGGAGTACCCAGCTCGCCTTCCCCCGCTCCTGCTACTCTCCTGGAAAATGGCTGCCAAAGGCTAGAAGCTGCATTTCAGCGGGTCTGGGGTCCCAGATGCAGTGACATCTGCAGTTTTGACCTTGAACCCCTCCTATGAATTTGTCCCTGGCTCAGTGACACTCCCAGGGACTAGGATGCCCCTGATGACTCCTCTGTCCTGCCCTTTGAGAGACTCTTGGGTCTAGACACCTGTACACCGCCCACCCAGATCACTCCTCACCTTTTCTGGGGCAGCAAAGACAGACAGCCCCAAAGGCCCCCACTCTCTAGCCTGGCTCAGGAGGGGGCTGTCCCCCTGGCACAGAACCAGGGAAGAACTGGCTCACTGGTGGAGACAGACCAGGAGAAAATGCTCTAGGTGCTGTCAGACATCTGTGCTTCTGGGCGCAGTGGGAGAAATGAAGAGCCAGCTGGGAAGTGGGGCGGAGCCATGAAGCCTTTAGGAAAAGGAGGCCTAGAGCTAAGTCACAACAGACACCTTAATTGGCCTTCCTTCCCCAGGCAGTCAGAGAAGAGGAAGGCATCACTGGCCCAGCCTGGAGAAGTGAAATGAGCTGCCCTGCTCTGGAACAGGCTAGAGGCTGGAGTGGGGGGAGGTAAGGGAGAAAGGAAACAAAGGCAGATGGAGGCCTCTCAGTCAGCTTCAAGCCTGTGAACTTTATTGTGAGGGCAATGTAGAGCCATGAGAGGCTTTCAGTAAAAGACAAGGAACTTCACCTCCCGGATCATCCTCCCCCAAACCCATAACCCAAATCTAATCATGAGAAAAATACCAGACAAGCCCAAATTTTAGGAATATATTACAAAATACCTAACCAGTGCTTCCAAAACTTTCAAGGTCAGCAAATACAAGTCTGAGAAACTGTCACACCAGAGGAAGCTAAAGAGATATGACAACTAAACGTAATGTGGTATCCTAAAGGGATTCTGAAACAGATAAAGGACATTAGAGAAAACTTATAATTAAAATCCATATCAAGTGTGGATAGCCCTAGCTGGTTCGGCTCAGTGGATAGAGCCTCAGCCTGCAGACTGAAGGGTCCCAGGTTCAATTCCAGTCAAGGGCACATGCCTGAGTTGCAGGCTCGATCCCCAGTAGGGGGTGTGCTGGAGGCAGCTGATCAATGATTCTCTC
>NW_005370731.1:543393-549092 GCF_000412655.1 Myotis brandtii
GCTGATCAATGATTCTCTCATCGGTGATGTCTCTCTCTCCCCCCCCTCCCTCTCTCCTCTCTGAAAATAAAAAAAAAAAAAAGTGTGGATAGTTAATAGCAACGTATCATATATCCATACAATAGATTATTCAACAACAAAAAAATAGTTACACGTTAGAATCTTGAAAACATGCCAAGTGCAAGCAGCAGACACAAAAGACCACATATTGTAAAACTCCATTTGTATGAAAGTCCAGAATAGGCAAATCTACAGAAGTAAATCAGTGGTTGCCAAAGACTGAAGGGTGAGGGGGGAATGGGGTGTGATGGGAACTGCTAATGGGTGGGGTGGCTCTTAGGGTAGGAAAGAATGTTCCAAAATTAGATTATAGTGATGCTTGCACAACACCATGAATATACTAAAAACCACCGAATTGTTCGCTTTAAATGGGTGGATAGCTCAATAACTTAAAAATAGTAACGTTGTTGGTTGGTTAGTTGTAACAAATGTACCACTGACAGATGTTAATAGGGGAAACGGTGAACTCTCTTGTAAATTTTTGTAAGTATACAAAACTACTGTAAAATATAAAAAGCTTATTTAAAAATTTACACAGCCCAGTGTGGCTCAGTGGTTGAGCGTTGACCTAGGAACCAGGTCAGTTCTATTCCCAGTCAGGGTACATGTCCTGGTTGCAGGGTCAGCTCCCAGTAGGGGGCGTGCGGGAGGCAGCCAATCAATGATTCTCTCATCATTGATTTCTCTCTCCCTTCCTCTCTAAAATCAATAAAAACATTTTTTTAAAAAATTTAGACACATATACAAGTTTGTTTTTAAAGCAAGTGAGTTAAGTGCTGTTAAGGGCTTGAAAGAGACATGGCCACAGAAGACAGGGATATTCATGAGGGGGAGAGGCACTCAGCTGGATGGGGTGTGGGTTGGTTTCCTATTGGGGCTTTAACAAATTACCACAAACTCAATGGCTTAAAACAACACATTTTATTCTCTTAGAGGTCTAGCAGTCAGAAATTTAAAATTATTTTCACTGGGCTAACTCCTGTCAATAGAGCTCCATTTCTTTGTTTTCCTGCCTTTTCCAGCTTCTACAGGCCACTGCATTCCTGACACATGGCCCTTCCATCGTCAAAGTCAGCAGCAGTGTAACATCTTCTCCTCCCTCACTTTGACCCTCCTGATGCCCTTTCCCTTCATAGGACCCTTGATTACACTGGGCCCATCTCAATTATCCATGATAATCTCATCTCAAAGTCAATCATTTCTGCAAAGTCCCCTTTGCTACGTAAGGTCACATATGCACAGGTTCTGAGATTGAGGATGTGGACATCTTTGGGGGCAATTATCCTGCCCACACAGGGGGTCATCAGGGAGGTGAACAAAGGAACAGGCAGTGAGGGGAAGGGAGGTCAGCTGAGCAGGTGGAGCCTACGGTGCCGGTGGGCCATCCAGGGGAGTTGTCCATCGGCTTCCTCCCATCTAGTCACCAAGCACTAAGCACCTCCCACAAGTTAGTCACCGGGGATATAAAGGTGAGCACTCTTTTCACTTCTGAACATTTCTGAAATCACAATGCACTTTTTAATCGATGACATCTTACAACTGCAATGGGTAGGGTTTCCTTTTTTAATGACACGAAGTAAACCATTTTACAACCAAAGGCACCTTGGAGTCAATGAAAACGAGGTCTGGCTTAGCACTAGAGTGGGTGTGATGATTACAGAAACTGTAGGCCTCACTAGAACATCAGGTATCCCCTGGTTCTGGCCTGGCCCCTTCCACCCGCCAGGTGTCCCATGGCTCTGGTGCTCAGCTCTCCAGTAACGGACAAACTCCACCAGAGCCCTGGCCACACACATGCTCAGCTAGGCTCCCACAGCAGATCCAGGAACCGATCCCGCCCCAGGTGTAACCTGTCTTGGGAGTCAGGCTGTTCACCTGGCCACACATTGAAAAGACCCAGCCTCCAGGCCATTACCTAGATGAGCGGTTCTCAACCTTGGCTGCACATTAGAATCCCCTGGGAATCTTTTTAAAATCTGATTTCTGGGCCTCATCAGGATTTTAAAAAGATTCCCAGGGGATTCTAATGTGCAGCCAAGGTTGAGAACCACTGACCTAGATCAACTCATTCAATTCTCTGAGAAGTAATTTTACAGCTCCCCATGAGATCCCAACGGCCAGCCAAGGTGAGAAGGGGAGGAATCAACCTAACTCGGTGCAAGTGAGGAGACTAAGGCAGCACTAAAGGGATGGGGGGCGGGGGAGGGGTGGGATGTTCAGGTCTCACTATAGCATTATACCTGTCTGAGACATGGTATAATTCCACCCCGCTCCCTCACCCCCTAACTCTGAATTCCTGGAAGGGGACCAGCTCAGTTATCGTAGTCCCCTCAAGGCACTAGCCCTGTGCCAGGCACACTGTGGGAGCCCAGAAAATATACGCTTCAGGGTCTCAAATGCCAGGCAGAAAAGACCTGGTACCAAGAAAGGTCTGGGAAAGGAGCCCCTTGGGTCTGTGCCAAGCCTCTGATTTGCTGTGTAACCTCCAGTGAGGCACCGCCCCTCTCAGCGCTTGTTCAATGGACAGTTGAAGGGTCCTTCAAGTGCCAACGCTGAGTCTGCACTTCACCTAAGGAGCTTGAGACAGTGGGAGCCAGTGAATACCAGGCTTCCTGCTCACACCCAACAGATGTCCTAGCCCTTCAAGGCCTGAAATCTCCCTTTCTGGGGCTCTATCCTATACTAGCTGCAAGGACAGAGACTCTGAGGTCCTAACAGCCAACGACCTAACAACAGCGAAACAGGAACTCCCATACTGGAGAATGACATGGGAGTGAAGGGGTTTTCAGATGGTGAGCAGAGTCCAGGTGGGGAGGCCACAGGACACCTGACAGCCCTGGCTCTGCCCCTAGGAGTGGTAAACAAAAACCAGAAACTCTCAAAGAGAAACTTCATGAGGAAACACTCAAGGACAGAGGCAAATCCAAAGGGGCTGTGGAGGTCCCTGGCTTCTGGCCATCAGGACAGTCAAGGGCCTAATACACAACTATAGACTTTTACTGGGAAAGGAAATTGACTGAAAAGTGGCCCCCAATATCCTCACTGCCTGAGGCAACTGGGGCCTCCTCCAGAGAGTCCAGGAAAGAAAGAGCCACTAAACTGGCTCTCAGAAGGCTCAGGTGTAGAGGTCAAAGTCAATACGTTTTGAGTTGTAGAACTGTCCACCAGGGGGGTCCAGCTTCCGGCAATAAACACCGTCAGGGAAGTAGCCTTCATTCACCCAAGTCTGCAGGAAGAGAGGGCAGAACTGGAGGAGGACTGAGTGAGGGCTGGGAGGGGAGAGACGAGGCAGATGGGGCTTACCTGCATCTGGCTGCTGGAGAAGGGCCCGTAGAGCTCAGCATCACCTGTGTTCTCCCACTTATACTCCCACATCACATCCAGCAGACCATCTCCTGGTGTCTCTGGTTCTAAAACAGCAAGCAAAGCCATTTGGGCTTCAAGTGTCCTGCCCCTGCCCACAACACCCCACCTCTGCCCTGAAATCTCACCTCCTCTCTGGACAGGGGTTGGGGTCTCCAGCTCCCCTTCTGCTACTTCCTCAGCAAACATGTCCAGAGAAGGCTGGGGCGGGGGGTCAGGGGGTCCCTGGGTCCGGCACCCCAACCCCTTCAACTGCATGGCCAAGCGTTCTCTTGTCTCCTGATAAACACCAAGGTTGCCTCGAGCCACCATCTGGTCGGCCAAACTGCACAGCCGGTCCAAGCGCTGGGGGGAACTGGGCCGCCCAGGCCCCTTGCTACCCCCTTTGCCTCCTCCTCTGGCCCCCAGACGCCTCAGTGCCCCAGCCACTGTCTCTCTTGGCAGCAGGAGCTCCAGAAGGCCCTCCAGGAGTGCTTGGGGACTCATTGGTGTCTGGCCCAGGCTGTCCTCCTCCTCGGAGTCCGACGGTGAGCGCTGACCAGGTGGCCGCTCCCTGATCTTCACCTGTAATGTGAAAATTGGGGGGGGGTTGGTTATTTCCTACAAACTGCCAGCAGGGCCCAAGCACTTGCTGCCTCCAGGCCCCAGCCACGCCAGCCCCGGAGCCACACCCAGTCAATGTTGTCCAGCCAGCTGTCTCGGATCTGAGCATCCCGGTTCAGGAAGTAGTTGCCATCAGCATCAAAGTGGCCTTCCTCCATCTCTTCCTGAAGGTTGAAGGGTGTGATGCGCACACCTCCCTCACTGGGGAGTGTGGCTGCTTCCTGACCTGCACCAAAGACACAGGTGTCCATGCTGGCAGGCAAGACACAGGAGCCTCCTTCGTCCACATTCCCAGAAGCCAGCTTGCTCCCCTAGCAGTCAGTCTTGGGAATATCTCACCTTCCACATCCTCTGAGGCCAGGATGTCATATTTGCTGGACCCCTCATCATCATCATCCTCCTCATCGCTGTCCAAAGAGTGTTTGCCTTTGAAGCGGCTCCCGGGACCTCCTGCCCCAGCCACAGGGTCCGCTAGCTGTGAGCAGGAGTCAGACAGTCCACAGATGCAGGTTACTGGTTATTGAAGGGAACCAAAGTTTTGCCAACCTGAAGCTGCCTTTTTGGAATATTAATTTTAAGCTATTAAAAAACAAGACTCAGAAAGAACCTTTGGCCCTCCCCGCTTTCCTGCCCAATAGATTCAAACAAAAGAAACCTACTATAGCAGTGGTTCTCAACCTTGGCTGCACATTAGAATCACCTGGGAATCTTTTTAAAATCCTGATTTCTGGGCCTCATCCTCTGGAAATTCTGTTTCTTGGGGGGGGGGGGCACAACATTGGTAACAAAGAAACAGATCCCCAGTGTGGGGTGTGCAGGAGGCAGCCGGTCGATGATTCTCTCATATCATTGATGTTTCTATCTCCCTCTACCTCTCCCTTCCGCTCTGAAATCAATTTTAAAAAAATTGTTTTAAAATGTCATATATACCTAATGTTGCCTCACTGAGTTTGGAATTTTCATGCTGATGTGAACTTCCCATGTGCATGTATTAAATTTGATTTTCCCCTGTTAATTTGATTTTTGGCCCCGCTACAAGAACTTAGAAGGTGGGAGAAAAGTATTAATTTTTTTTCTTCGCACCCGCACTCTTCCTCAAAATGCTCCAGGATCTGGACTCAACCTGAAAATCCCCCAAGCCCCCTTCGCAGAGAACATGAAAGCCTTGCCCTTTCTACCCGTTCTTTCTCCCCAAAGCTTCTCCCCTCTCTGCCTTCCAGGTCCCGTTTCCGCCCCCTCACTCCTCCCCGGAACACGGAGGCCGGCCCCCTCACCTTCTTCTTGGGAGCACTGATCTCCTCATCCTCCTCGTCTCCCACGCCCTGGAAGGTCACTTTCCGCTTGGGCATGGCTGGACAGAGGGTCTTCCCCAAACAGCAAAGGGAAAGGTGCAGATTAGGGGACCCGGCGAGAGAACACTCGCCGCGAGAGGGCCCTCAGCGCAGCAATCGCTCCCAGGTGCGCACAGAGCCAGGCTGTGGGGGAAGCAGCACAGAATCGGGGCCGAGAGGGGAGTTGGCGGCCAAGAGGCCCCGGGACCCGGGATGGCATCCAAGAGAGCTGCTGGGGCCGGGTCCGAGAGGCGGGCACGCGGAGGGGCTCCCACCCGCACCCCCATCCAAGACGCGCGGGGACCGGCTTCCTCCCGTGACCACCCCATTCCCGGCTCCCGC